>NC_090933.1:525021958-525330140 GCF_040938575.1 Ambystoma mexicanum
GCCCTTCCTTAGCAGCAAAAAGCAGCTAGTTATGTGCTCAGTGTTTACACTGGGAAGACTTGGATCACCCATAATGGCTGGCGGACCATGGACTTTGCTCTCACAATCACTCTCCTCGACACCTCTAAAAATATGCCAACCACTGGCAAACAGAAGCAATTTGGTTTAAGATGCAAGCCATTCATCTCCTTTCACATTATTAGGTCATACTGGCCCTTAACTTTCAAGATGGAAACATTCAGATACAACATACAAGTGAATTATTAGATACTTGTTGAAATGCCATTGGTTATCACACTCATGAAACAACGCAATATATAATAGAAGGCTCTTTGCTCACCTTCCAGAAATCCTGCTGGCAGTTTTCAAGCACCATGCTAACAAATTCCATTATTCTGACAATGATGGTACATTTGCTGTAATTATATTGTTCTCTTTCTTGAGGACTGAACATGATGCCTTTTGGTCCTGAGACGAAGCACTGCTCAGCTGCAATAACATCATGCAATGCAAGCTGGCTAAGGAAGAACGCCAAAGATCTGAGAAAGGAAGACTCAGCTTCTGTTCCTGAAGGGAAGACATTACTATCATCAAAAATTGTAGAAAATGTAATTATATCATCACAGACGAACAAACATTACTAAAGAACATGTTTCTGCTGGATACGTTATTACTAGTGATCAAGTTTCTAAGGGAAATTTCTGTGCCTGTCGCCCAGGCACAGAAATGTTTTTTTACACCCACCACACTGGACCAAAGGTCTTGGTGCAAGTTTTACCAGTGTCAGGGGTGCCTCTTGTGCTGGAATTGTCATGGCAGTGCACACATGGAGCCATGTGTACCCTTGCAACTCAGTTCTGCCCCTAGTCCCTGACAAAAGAGGAATGCTACAACAGTTAAATTGAAAAGATGACGAAACAATTTAACATTTTTTAGAAGGATAAGTAGGATGGTTGATGAGTAATCTGCGGGAGGCATTCCATATCCAGAGAAACCATTACCAAAAATAAAAACATACACTCATAATGGACACATTCCTCCCAAGGATTCCTGATCTTTGAAAGACTCCCAAAGTTATAATTAGAGGATGTAGGGAACTATTGGTTTAAAATCAGTCTACCGGAAAGATTTGAAAAACGAAACCCCCATATGAGCATTTTCACCAACCAGTGTCAAGGTGGCATTGTTTTTTCAATGTGTAGGGATGCCCTTGTTGTCAGCTGACAACAGTACAGCAAAGGGAGCCTGCTTTGAAAAGCAGGCCTGACCTCTTCTAGCATGCGCTCTCAAGCATGTAAGAACATTTTTGTTTGATAACTCATTGCAGATATTGGTGCATAAGACGAACGCATCTTGAGAGTTTTTCATTTTTATTCCCATCCCCTTTTTAGGGCCCAAAAGAGATCAGCCAAACAATACTATGTGTCCTTGGCTATACAAAAACGTAAGGTCCTCTTAGGCTCCAGCCTGCGGAAGCGGTGCTCCATTTGTGATGGGAAATGATAAGGGAAGAACAGAGGAACAAGTATTTCCTGCTGCAAATGGCTCAGAGACCACACTGAGGAGAAATACCGTTGTAACCCACAAGAGAACTGTCACCTCAGAAAAAACGAAGAAAGCGTTTGAAACACAGAAACCTGCACCATTCAATATCTGTGTCTTTGTCAGGCTTTCTGTGATCCGTTGCCTTCGATTTGGAAGACATTGTGAGGGTTATTGTGACACTCAAATCCTCTAGAGCTTCGAGTCCTGATGGGCTTGCGAATGCTGTGATTAAACACAATCTGAGGAAGTGGGCAATGTTGCTACTTAAGGTGTTCTCCACTATATGAGAAAGTGGAAAATTCCAGAGAGCTGGAGAAGAACCATCATGGTCCCCATTTATAAAAAAAGGAATATGCTCCTTGCCTTCTAGATATAGACTCTTAGCTATGTCTGACACATGGTGTAAGATTTTTAGCATATTGCTATTAAAGATTATTAATACATGGATTACAGAGAATAATATTATTCCACACCAGCAAACTGGTTTTAGGTCAGGTTATAGTACCCTTACTAATATGTTTGAGCTTAATTATCGCACATCGGATATTTCCGGCTGTCCAGATAGCAGACTATATTTGTGTTTTATAGACTAAATTGGGGCCATTGATTGTGTCAACCGTGAAAGACATTGGCAGAAGCTTCAGGGATGGCACATATGTCCCATGGTACTGCATTTTGTTAGGGTGATGTACTCCATGACCACGATTTCTGTTTGTTTGGACAGGAGTGGATCGCTCAATTCTCCTGTTCACACAAACAAGGGTTTAAAGCAGGGCTCTGTAATAGCTCCGGTCTTGTACACTTTGTACGTGGCCGATATGAATCCTAGCCTGGCTGGCATTGATAGCTCCCCGCCCCCCAAGATTGGTGGAATGGGCATTAAATGTCTCTCCTATGCGGATGATACTGTCATACTGGACAAGCCTCCCATAGGCTTACAAAGATCGCTGGACGCCTTGAGTGATTATGCCCTAATCAATGATCTTGTCATTAACAATAAGACAAAGATAATGATTTTTGGAGCTCAATCCAGAAAAAAATAGAAAAAAATCCTATACATGTAGAATCAATAATGGACCCCTGGAGGTGGTAGATATCTATTCTTATCTGGGTTTGCCCACTGTTAGTCATACTTCTATGCTGCTCTATGACAATAGGTCATCAGGTAAAATGCTGAACAGATGGAATGTTATTCGAAGATCTATTGTGAAAAAAGGCGGCCACTCAATAGGAGGGTTCTTGGAAATGTATAAATATAGCATTGTTCCTGGTGCCCTCTATGCTTTGGAGATCCTCAATGAAAAATATGTTAAATGGCTTTATAAACTTGAAGGGAAATGATGGCGGTCTGTACTTAGGCTACCCAGTGCGGCCACGGTTGAGGATATTAGGTGTGAGCTTGGGATAGTCTTGTTATCTACTCTACGAAAAATCTGATGTGTCAAGTTATATAATAACATAATGAGAACAACAGAATGTGAAAATCTTTTTGGTATCATTGCCAATGCCACACGATTGGGACATAAGAACAACCTGATGGGAAAACTGCAAATGACTGTGGAATTTGTTCCTTGGCAACATTGATCTAGACTCTGTGGTGTATGGTAATAATGACCCTTGTTTTGACTTGCACATGAAAAAGAAAGCTGCTGAATGGGACATGATAAATTCTATGTACTATTTAAGTACCAAAAAAAGATAAGTGTTTTATAGTAGGGAAAGTTTTAATATCGGGAAACCTTGCGATTATTTAGTAAAGTATGGGAGCTATGATCTTAAAAGATTTATTATGCGTCTTCGTTTTAATATTTTACCTTGTAATGAGTACACAGGGGGATGGAAAGCTATCCCATATGCACAGAGGATGTGTCGCTTTTGTGAGCAAGAGGTGGAAACAGTGAGGCATTTGCTCACCTTGTGCCCTAAATGTAGCAATTTTTACTATAAGGGCTAAAGCGACTTGGTGAGTAATTGGGATACGATTGCTTCTGATCAGTTCTCGGCAGCCATATATGTGGCATATCCATTGGTTTATTTTGGTGCAGCTTATTTTATGTTATGTTAAAGATATTTATATAGTGCACTGTCACCAACGGAATTGGTCCCCAGGTGCTCAGGCGGATCTGCAAACAAGGAGGTGGGTATGGGTTAGTGGGGTGAAGAGGGCGTAGGAAAGTGAGAAGGAGGTGTCCTGTTGGCGGCTTCAGCTCGGTTGTCACCGTTAGCTGAGCTTGGGTGTGAATATTGGGTTGATGCAAGTCCTTGGGTGCTGTTGATGTGACTTATGTGTTGATTGTTGTTGCAGTGTGGTGAAGTTTGTGCGGATTGCTGTGCGAGAAGTGGTTGTGTGGGTTTTAGTGTGATTTAAGTATGCAAAAATGTTAGCTTTGGGTTAGTGGGTTATATTGTATTTTCTTTTATTTGTTTTTTTTATAGCGCTTTTTCCCCACCTGTGTGACCGCAACATACTTTTTCCTCGGTTGAACGCCCTTGGTGATCACAGTCGATGTGGTTCGGAAATTCTAGGGGGATTAGTTTAGGCGATGTGTGTGTATGTTGCCGTTCTAGGACTTGGGTAGCTGGCAAGGCTTGACTAAGCAGCCCACGAGAGGTTAGACACATGGGTGGCTGCTGTTGAGGGTACGAGCTAGATTGCCATTGTTGAGAGAGCTATATGGAAGAGAAGAACAAGTTACTTACCAACTGGTAACGTTCTTTTGACTGGTTGTTTCCTCCAACGTATTCCACATCTTTGACATGTAATGCCCAATGTCCACAGCTGTGCTGCTTTGGACATTTTTCGGCAGAGGGCATCCTGCCTCGATGGCATCGGGTCGATGTCCCTCGAAGCCCTCCGTCAAGGGTGACATCATAGGATGTTATAAGTAGCATGCACAGTGCCCGTAGCCTCAGTTCAAGTTTTTTCCCTCAACAATATGTAACATACCCGTACACAATGCCTGCTAGACTGCTCATAGCCTTGGGGGAAGGCAAGCTACAATAGCATAGGAATACGTTGGAGGCACATCCAGACGAAAGAAGGTTATCAGTTGGTAAGTAACTTGTTCTTCGAAGGATTGTGTCCTCCAACATATTCCACATCTTTCACAGACTCCCCAAAGCAGTATCAGTGATTGGAGGAGGGAGAAGAATTTAGAAGTACGCAATTTGATGGCAGAATAAAGCACTGCTTTACCAAAGGCCATATCTTGACCATGGAAAATATCCAATGCTTGACAAAGGTGTGGATGGAAGAACACATTGCAGCATCACAAATGTTCTTAATAGGAACTTCCCTTTGCAGGGCTGTGGATGTAGCCACGCCCCTGGTGGAGTGAGCTCACAAACCTTCAGGAGGGTCCTTGTCAGCCAAACTGTAACATTCAGTAACGGTGAGGATAATCCAACTGGACAAGGTCTGTTTGGTAACAGCCTGGCCCAATCTGTGTCCATTGTTCCCCACAAAAAGCTGGTTGTCCACTCTGACCCTGGACATCCTAGAAATATAAAAGCTCAAAGCTCTCCTAGGGTCCAACCTATGAAGGCTCTCCTCTTCTGTACCAGGATGAGGGGGAAGATAGAAAGCAGGATGTACCACCTTCTGGCTCAAGTGAAATTCAGACACTAATTTAGGAAGGAAGAACGGACGTACCCTCAGTACAACCCTATCCTTGTGGAACACAGTAAAGGGTGGCTTAGACGAAAGTGCCTGCAACTCGCTCACACTGTGAGCAGATGTAACTGCAATCAAGAAAATCGTCTTGAAGATGAACAGACTCAAACTACAAGAGTGCAAAGGTTCAAACGGAGCACCCATCAATAATTTCAAGATTAAATTCATATCCCAAACCGGCACCTGAAACGGGGACGCCGGGAACACATTTGTGAGTCCTTTTAGAAACTGGGAAATCAAAGGAATCTTAAAATAAGAACATTCTCCAGACGAGCGCTTGAAAATAGACAGACGCCAGGTAACCTTTAATGGTACCCACTTGCAGACCCTTGTGGGCCAAAGAAAGCAAGAAAAATCGGAATGGAACAATGAAAATGATCGACATTGGGTCCCCTGCACCAGTCGCAAAACCTACGCCAACGGTACAGGGATTTGGTTGCCAGACGTCTGGCCGAAAGCAACACCTCCATCACGTCATCTGGAAGGTCCCAATCCTTATATCTCAACCTTTCAGAAACCAAGCCTGAAGGTTGAGAGTCTTGACCTCTGGATGGAGAACCCTGACCCAAGCGCGTGAGAAGATCCTCTCTGTGGGGAAGACGGCGTGGAGGGCAGATGGACCTTTCTAGAAGGTCTGGGTACCACGCTCTCCAGGCCCACTCTGGAGCAATTAGGATCATGTGGGTCCGAAACTCTGCAACCTCCTTAGAACCTGAGGAATGACAGGGACTGGAGGAAACTCGTACAGAAATGGGAATGACCAATCCACGACGAACGCGTCCCCTAAAGCTCCTCTCTGAGGAAATTCCCTTGAGCAAAATCGCTCGCACTTCCGGTTAGCACCGGTCGTGAACAGATCCACTTGAGGGGTTCCCCAAAGGGCGAAGATCTCCAGAGGGACTTCCTGAGCTAACTCCCACTTGTGGGAAACCGTGCTCTGCCTGCTCAGAGCGTCCGCCGCCGCATTCTCCTCTCCGGCAAGATGAACTGCCGAGAGTGAGATTCCTTACTGTATTGCCCAGAACCAGAGCTGCATCGCCTCTCTGCACAGCAGGATAGACCCTACACCCCCCCCTTTTTGTTGAGGTAATGCATGGCCACCGTGTTGTTCATCATGATCAGGATACTCTTCCCGCGCACAGATGGCGGAAAAGCCTTCAGGGCCAGCCTGATGGCCTTCAGCTCCAAAAGATTTATGTGGAGTTTGGACTCCAACAGAGACCAACGACCGCTGGTGGACAGCTCGTTGGCGTGAGCTCCCCATCCTGTGAGGGAAGCGTCCGTCACCACTGTCACTTCCGGCGACGGCTGCCAAAAATGCTCCCCCCCTCATCAGATTCCCTTTGCTGGCCCACCACAGAAGATCCTGTGAGACCCTGAGTGGAATCTGAAGAGGATCCGACATTTTGCCTGAGGATTGCGACCACTCCGCCTTGAGAGCCCACTGAAGGGATCTCATCCCCAAGTCTGGCCTCTGGCACTAGGAAAATGCAGGATGCCATGAGGCCAAGCAACCTTAAGAATTCGAACGCCGGAAGACTCTGGGCATGTTGAAATTTGTTGACCATCTGTACAATGCGATGAGCCCTCACCTTGGGTGGCGAGCACTTCCCCGATGTACTGGAGCTGTTGGGAAGGTGTCAAATGCGACTTCTTGAAACTGAGGGAGAAGCCCAGCTTGTGAAGGGAGTGACAGGTGAGACCGAGATGATCCAAAGCTTGTTCGGGAAAATGCACTCTGATCAGCCAGTCGTCCAGGTAGGGGTAGACGTGAATCTCCCTCTCCTGAGATACGCTGTCACCACTACCATGAGCTTGGTGAAGAACCTCGGGCGGAGGACAATCATGAAAATAAGCATCCTGTAGGTCCAGAGACACCAACCAATCCTGAAGTCGAAGGGCCTGAAGGACCTGAGAACGAGTGACCATTTTGAACTTGTCCTTCCGGAGGAACTCGTTCAAGCACCATAAGTCCAAGATGGGTCTCGGTCCTCTGTCTTTCTTTCACTGGTCGAAGTGAGCGGGAGCGGTGCTCCTCTACTTTTTTTAATTAAGTATTACCGTTCCTATACTTTTATTTTAAAAAGAAACCGCTCCGGAACGGTTTCGTTTTAAAATAAAAGTGTAGGAAGATGTAGAAACTTGCACTTTCAGTGCACTGCAATGGACGTTCCCCTATGCAGCAGGAACATGTGTTTTGGGGTTTGTATTGTGCATGGGAGGGGCATGGCAAGGGGGTTTGTGGGGAGCGATGCAGACCGGTAGGGACCATAGTTCCACTACTTCTTTTTGTACACTTCGACCACTGCTTTCTTTGGAATAAAAAAATTATGCGGAATACCAGCCCTTGTTCCTCTCTGCTACAGGCACTAGTTCTATAGCACCTTTCTCTAGCAGGGTCAAGATTTCCTGCACAAGGAGCGGGTCTGGAATCTTCAAAGAGACTTTTCCCAGTGTTTTGTCATGAGGCCGACGTAGGAAGGGTAGGCAGTAGCCGTGGGCTATTGTTTCCAGAACCCACGCATCTGAAGTAATGGCTCGCCACTCTTCGAGATTATGAGACAGTTTGCCCCCTAACCGGCAAACAATGGGACCTAGCCTCATAGCTGTTGTGGAGCGACTGCGGCAGCGCCTGAAGGCAAAGAGGCAGCTACCTAAGCGGCTTTGGCACCTCTTCCCCATCCACCACGGGTAACTTTATGGTGTCCCCTTTGACTGGTTGCTGTTCTCGCTCTACCAAAAGAGGAGTAGTAATGAAAGGAATCCCTCCTCCACTGCTGTCCCCTAGGACGAAAAGGCAGAGGTTGATGCACAGCTGTGCCCAAGCACTTACCAGATGCTTTGGAGGTCTGCAACTTCTCAAGGCTCCTGTCAGCCTTGCTGCCAAACAAATGAGAACCGTTAAAGGGCATGTTGAGAAGACGGGCCTGCACATCTGGAGCAAAACCGATTTACGCAACCACGCAAACCTGCGTATCACAGTGCTCACAGCCATGGACCGGCTAACACTATCAGCCGTGTCCAGTCCAGACTGAAGGGATTCACACATGGCATCCTTGCCATCATGCACGATAGCAAGAAACCCTTCCCTTTCTTCCCCTTCGGGAATATACTCAGCCGCTAGAGACAATTACACAGAGTGTGCGAAAATGTTGCCAAGGCACAGGTGTAGTTGGCCGATTTCAGTGCCATACTTCCAGCCGAAAATACCTTGCATGCCCATCCATCGAAGCGCTTGTCATCCCCATCAGGAGGGATGGTAGGGTACGCAGCCTGCCTCGAGGTGGCCGTGGTTGCCTGAACCACCAAACTCTCACGAGTGGGGTGAGTGGATAGGTAGCCGGGGTCGCTACTGGATGGGCAGTATTTCTTAGTCAATAACCTGTTGACCGTTGGAAGCGACTCCGGTGTCTGCCAGGTAGCAGCCACCCTTCTCTGTAACGCCATGTGAAAAGGCAACACTGGGTCAGTGGACGGACCCTGATCTAAAATGTCAGTCAGGTCATCCTGATCAATTTCAACTGGGGGGGCAGACCACCCCAGGTACTCCATAACTCTCGACATCAACCTGCTATAGGAGGATTCATCATGCGCCCAAGACTCTGGCCTACCAAACTCCTTCTCAGGAGATGTGTCGAGGCCACTGGCATCATGTAATGACTGCTGCAGATCCTCTAGCTGACTGTCCTCAGAAAAGCCCATGTCAGGAGCAGCAGGTGTTTCACCAGGAGTATAAAAAGGCTCCAACTCCACATCAGACTTCTCCTCATAAATATCCTGTAGAGAATGAAAGAACTCTCTCCTAGGAACAGTAGTAGACCTGGAGTCATGAACAGGTCTCACAGTCTTAGACAGAGCCTTTCTCAGAGGGATCCACATCCAAAGGCAAATCCGGCCATTTGGTCTCGACGTCGACCATGGCGCCGAAGGCTCTGAGGGTCGGATCGACGGCACAGCGCAAACAGCCGTACTCGATGGACAGGGCGCTAACAGTGTCGATGCCGTCCTCAACACCTTTCCAGACTCCGACGGGGACGAAGACCGCAACCTGAATCTGGCACGTCTCTGGCGATCTACTGGAGCCTTGTCCGAAAGGGACCTCAACGGTTCCCAATGTTTATCGCGCCGACCACCCGGGCCCGAGGGCGCGCGAGTGTCAGACCGAGACCGTTCCCTGCCTGCTTCAACCAAAGGCGCGGATGGAACAGTGCCCTGAGATTGAAAAATCACCAGCATTTTCTCCATGAATGCCTCCCATTCCTCCGGAGTAGAGGATTTAATGGGACAAGCCACTTTCCTCACAGAGCCATCATCTGACGAAGACGGGGAAGGCGAACAGTGACGCCGCTTCTGGGAGTGCCTTGACGAAGAGGATGAGTGGCGGGAACCACTGCAGGACTGGGATCCGCAGGACTCCCTCCGATGGGGAGAGTCTCCCCTCAAGTCGTCCGTGGAAAGACCCATAGGAGTCTTTTTGGATTTACAGGGTTTGGATACCCGACCTACCTGCAATTTCCCCTTACGCTCCCGCAAGGCCTTAGCAGTCAACGACTGACACTTCGAGCAGTCGTCCGTGTCGTGGCTCTCGCCCAGACACCACAAGCAGATACGATGCGGGTCCGTGATGGACATTTTGGATTTACAGTCCTGGCATTTTTTAAAGCCAGACCGCAGGGTCGGTGGGGTAGAAGAAGAAGACATTATCGAGTAGATAACACGAGACACGCAGAGTTCTCGAAGCAAACACGTTTGTGGAAAAAACGGAACTGAGGCTACGTGCGCTGTGCGTGCTACTTATAACATCCGATGACCATCACCCTCAACATCGACTCGAGGCAGGACGCCCTCTGCCGAAAAATTTCGAAAGCAGCACAGCTGTGGACATTACATGTCAAAGATGTGGAATACGTTGGAGGACCCAATCCATTCGAAATCCTCTTAATGATTGTGATATGATAATGAATTTATGGACAAGTAATTAAATTGTATTGTAATAATGATTGTGATATGAAAATGTATTGATGTATAACAATGTGTATAAGGTTTTAATTAACCAAAGCACATTAAATAAATAAGTACAATTAAAAAAAGAAGCCTGCAGCTTGGACAACCACCTAGCAGAAGGGATTTCCAACAAGACCACCACTTTCACCACAAGCAGCTCTGAACAACTCAAATGAAGCAACTATCAAGAAGGTCAAAACTATAGCAAGGTCAGACAATGGGACCATAAAAGCCTTTGGCAGATAGGCATTTGCTAACCCATTCAGAACATGGATCAAAGCTAGTACTGAGAAATAAAATCTGTTCTCAGGGGTCCTCTGAAGGTATATAGGGCTGGAAGGTAGCACTTTACTGTGCCAACTTTAAGACCCACGTTGGCCAACAAGAACTGCACAGATCAGCAAAAAAACAGTCAATGTCCTCTAACTGCACCAATGACAAGCATAGATGATTTGGTGTATTAATGAGGAGCTCAGAGGTTTCAATTCTGGTACCTCAACCTCTCAATTGTGAGGTACCAGTTGAGCTGGCTAGCATTACACGCTGTAGCAGGTTTGCAATTTAGGGTCCTACCTTTGTGGGATCCTCAGAGGATGGCACAACAGCATGTACAGCAGGACAAGGTACTCTGCATGTTCTTCATAATGGTCAAAATCATGGACCCCCCTTTATCTAGTTCCTCAACTGAGTGGGTGTGGCCAGCTGAACAGTGAAGATGCAAGAGTTCGTAGCTCTTAATTTATCCACAAGAATTAGTCATAGATCCAAATACATACATGCCAAAATACGTAGCCCTGTATGCAGAAAACGAGGCAGCATCACACAGGATGAATTTTGGTGGCAGTTAATTTTTCCCAAATTATTTAAAAGCTCTAGAAAAAAAATATTTGTAATGGCAATGCCTGGTGCTGGCTTATAATCATATAAGCTAAGATGGTTGCCCTGGCAGCTCCGTAGGCAGATTCAAGCACTGCAGCAACCAGCTGAGGGGAGACAAGCAAGTGCTGGACACCACTGAGGGGGCTGGATTGCCCGACGGCAGAGTTGGAGTGAAAATGCTTAGTGGTGGTGGTCCGGATGCCGCTGCAATAAGTCCCACAGCTGTGGGCAGATGGAGCCTGGCCCACTGTGTGGGTACTGAAGGCAGCAAGGACACAAATGAACGTGGTCAGCAAGTAAATGCTTCCCACCTCTCCAACAGGTTGACTCTTACTGAGGACTCAGTTACATACTGCTGCAGGCCTCACACGTATGTAAAATATCAGCAGATGTGTCTCCAGAAAACTGCTGAAATTAAGAGCTGCTCAAGGAGAAAGGGAAATTGGGGGCAGAGCTGGCATCCACTTTAAAGAAATGTGAAAATATGCGCAACACAGAGTGTTGGTGTTAGGACTGATTTTCTGTACTCTGGCCTGGTGGACAGATGAATAGAAGGCCAACCTATATTGTGACAGGGACAACTGTAGGAGCTGTAGCCAAACCAGTTCAAGGTAGCAGTGACGAGAGGTCTAGGCTAAGTCTCAAGAAGTGGTGAGCTTGTAAAGGGTCCACAATGAATATACACAATGGGAATCACAAATGACACTTAGACAATATGTATAAAAATACAGTTATTTAAGGGCAAATATCACTATCAAAAATGACTTAACAGGTAAAAGTATCACACAACACTAATAATAGATTACATATATACAGTCACTAAAGTAGGGCAGAATACAAATCAAACTCCTGCAAAAGAAAGTGCAGATAAGTTGTATGTACTACAGGTCCACAGAGAATTAACCCTAACTTCAAAAGTCCTTCCCCAAATTGTCTGCGGCCTTATGCCCAAAAGTTCAGAAAAAGTTCATACACAGTTTGTGATGCAGGAATAAACGAAGGTAGAGTCTCGGGGGGCCCAGTGAACAGCTCCAAAGGTTAGATGACACTGTATTCTAACTAATAAAAGTGGCCCCAAATTTCGGAAGGCTTGCACGATGTTAGGCAGAATCCTGTGCAGTTCCCTTAGGGAGCACTACAGAAAATTAAGACTACAGGTGAGAGCAATAAATCCCCTTTGGTATCATTCTGTACCACAAAGATTTAGTTGGTAGCTGTGGCTGAGCAGTCAGACTTATCTCAAGAGGGAGATGAGCAGTATTCAGGGTTTACACAATAGGCCTACAGTACTATGGCACAAGGAAACACTGACCAAAGCTTTTTTATTAAAAAGTAGTTATATATTTATTTTATACACTGCTAATAAAACACATGTATCATAGTCAGCAAGCAAGTTAAAGTAAGACAAAGGAAAAATATACAGACTCCCAAGTTAAAATGTAGACCAAGTGAACCAGAGTGAAAACTGAGCAAAACGGCACAGTGACAACTACACACAAGGGATCCTCTAACAATTCCTCACAAGGGAGGGAAAGCACAAGTTATCTAGAAATAGTATCTTATATACCCTAGCAACACTTCCCATCAATTTGTGAACCAGTTTAAGCAAGGCAGTGCATCAGTATAAGCAGTACTTAAATGAAAACTGAGCAAAATGGCATTTCACAAGGTTTAAAAAATGGGAAGGAAAGGGTAGTTAAAAGAAATAGGCGCACCAACACAGTTCTCAGTGAGAATCAATCTAAAGAAGGCAGATCTAAAAATTGTAGCCAGAGTCAGTAAGCCTGTGCCAGAGTCAGTGGTACAGGGCAAGGGGCAAGGGGCAAGGGCCCAGGGGCAAATTGTTCTTGTAGCTGCAGTCAAGTCTTTGGTTAACGAATTTGAAAAGGTGGATGCAAAAGTTGAAAAGACAATGTTAAGAGAGAGGGGCGGCCAACCCAACAGGTAGGTAAAGGATTTAAAATACCTCTAGTGCTACCGCGAAGAAAGGGCGGCCTGGCAGAACAATGTACCTTTAAATGAAGAAGTGGCTCCTGCGATAGTGGTTGTTCCTGGTAGTTCCTGAAGTTCGGTTGATCCAGCAAAGGAAGAGAGGCTCTCGTCGTGGAGGAAGGTTTGAGTTACTGCACTACCCAGGGATGAAACCAGCCGCGGTGCTGCCCGACGAATAAAAGGTACGCTCCTTTAAATCGCGGTGCGGGTGGACTGGTGCCTGGCAGGTCCAGGAAGTCGATTGGCAAACTGGTCGGCCCCACCAGCTCAAGGGAAGAAGGCTCTTGCAGGTGAAGATCTTCTCTCGTCGTATGGAGAAAGTGGTGAGACGCTGCAGCAGGTCTTCACCGGTGGTTCAGTCGTTGCAGATGTCTTTGGCTTCTCTCCTCTTCGCCTTCTTAGTTCCAGTGGCAACATCTTGCTCTTCCAGTCCTCAGGACCCTGTTTTTATGCAAAAAGATCCCCATTCATACAGCCTAGCTGTCACTCACACAGTGGAGTGGTCTTCTTGGCGGGTGACCCTCCAGCCTATCAGGATAGATACACTGTGTATTACAGAATCTAGAAACACACAGGCCTTGACAACAATACACAGGTAGGAACAAGGATACTTACCCTTCTAACACCATAGTGACGATTTGATCTAACCATTATCTAATACACATATCACTATTATTTTCAGAACAAGAGAACTGTCTCACAAGATGATGTTTCCACAATTTCACATCGAAATGGACATTTGAAGTCCTAAAGAAAAGAAAAATACTGTTTTGTGTTTGGAAGAGAAACTATTTGTTGAAACTTACATTTAGAGTATTTCTGAATTATAAGTATTATTAGGAAACACT
This sequence comes from Ambystoma mexicanum, assembly GCF_040938575.1. NCBI lineage: Eukaryota > Metazoa > Chordata > Amphibia > Caudata > Ambystomatidae > Ambystoma > Ambystoma mexicanum. Next base: position 525,035,900 of record NC_090933.1, read on the forward strand.
GTGTTAAATGAAATGGTTATTGCTCCTGAAGAAGAGAGGCATACTCTCGAAACGCGTAGAGCTCTATATCGAGAATGTTTTGTATTTTATGTACCTTTGAGTGAATTGAACTCTGATTTTTGTTCAAAATAAGTACTACAAATATGTTGATAAATAATTTTTTTTATAACATTGTGTATATTGAAATTTGCTTTCTAATTAAGAATTGCAAAACGAAATGTCTTACGAATTTAGCTGTTCTAAAAACAAAAACTAGTGAAAATTGTGACATTTATTTAAATTTTGGTTGGATCTTTTTTCCAATATCAAGAGGTGTGCAGGGGACGGGAGTTCCTATTATTAATAGGAATTCCATGTTTTTTCTAAATGTATAAGGTGCACAAAAATGGCTTGTAAATGGTTTAGTATGTGCACGACCTCCAAACCTTGGTGGGTATCATTATTCGAGATTACTGAAGCATGGTGTAGAGATTGAGTGGAGATTAGTTGGTTTTCCCCCAACCGCCTTTTTTCCTCTCCTCTGTGTTTTTTCACTGGGGGAGAGGGAAGTGAAGTAGGGGGGGTGAGAGTGGTTCCTATAATATATTTGTTTTAACAGTGTATGCTGTTTTTTTTTTCACATGCATTACCACAGGTTTGCCCCAAGAAAGGGCACATGACAGTAATCTATGGGGCGCCTGATAAGCTCTGGGAGCATGCAGGGGCAGCCTCTTTGTGGAAGTGAGATAATAAGAGATTTACGCCCAATGCTCTCGTTGAGCAGGGCATTTAACTATGGAACAGTGTGGTCAGTTATTAAAATGTTGGGAAGGACAGTTATACACTGCTCATTACTCCTCCTCTGCTATGGGTGTGATGGTCAGGATTGCATCGGGCGCTCCATTTCACATAATGGCCGCCACAAAGTGAAATTACAGGGAGGTAAATCCTTGTATGTAGGTTGCTGAGTGGCAGGGAAATCTGTATCCTCAATACACATTTAATGACTTTCATTTAATGACTGCCCTTCTTGCGCAACTGGCGAGTAATGAAGTAATAATGGGGGGCAGATGATTGGGTGTGGGCAGAAGATGTCAAAATACTTAACCCTTCACTAGAAAGGCACCCCTTGGTTGTACGTGCCCTTCTTCAGACTCTTAAGTGATGTCTGTGTGGCCTGCAGGATATCTGGTGGGTGCAGAATCCGGGCCACCAAGAGTTCTCATTCTACTTTCTGCTCCAGTAATTATATTTACAAGAATTGATATGCTACTACTATGGAGGGGGAAAAGCAGTCATAATATCTGGGTTGGGGGTACTGGGGAGACTATTGCTGGACCATTTCCATGTGAAATATAGATTGAGATGAACAATCCCTAAAAGAATAAATTACTTACCTCTCAGTAATGTTCTTCTTGATGGTGGTTTCTTCCATGGATTCCTCATCTATGATATCCATCTCCCAGCGCAGCTGTTCTTCGGAAACATTTCTACAGCCAAGCAGTGCAGCGCGGCTCAGCCAGATGCATCTATGTGCCTCCATCCAGACAGGACTTTGTGGCGAGTATATGGGATACATTACTCACCGTAATCATATTTCTGATGCTTGTATCTGCTTAGATTCACATGCTATGTATAGACCAACATCTACTGCAAGCTGCAGTGTATTACAGTTGTTGTTTTCGAAACTTGAAAAGGGACGTTGAGACAGGGCGTGCCAGTAATACTATCCCTAGTGTGACGTCCACTATACCCATGGTCCTTCACGCGTCAAGGTCCCTCAGATTCTTTTGTTCTGATATGAGCTTGCATGAAGTGTAGCATGCGTACAGGTGTATCCAAGCAGATAACAGAAAATAATAATAGGATGTTATGTAAAGTTCTGTCTCCTATTATTGCAAAGATCATTTGGGAGCATAAAACAGACCTTTCCTCTTTGGGGCTTAATCTTCAAGCATTTGCAGCGCTAGAAAAAGCGATGCAATTCCTGGAATACATGCCCCCTTTGCCATCTAAAATTAATTCCATAAATGAGAATGCCTCATCCTCCATATCAGAAAATGACAAAATTCTATCTAACTTAGCCCTTTTAACATCGGCTTTAAATGGTCTACTGGGGATTTTGCCGTCAAAAATTTCATCGGACCCAGTACTATCCTCCTCCCTGGTTTCGTCCTCAAAATCCTAATGTAACCAGCTCCACATTCAATCTTGGAATTGTTGTGGCTTCAACAATTTACTCTCCTGGTTCAAAAACACAAGTGTCGACGATTTGCCTTCAATTTTTTTTATTCAAGAAACGATGCACTGTTATGATTTTCAACTAGATGGTTTTACTGCTATACATAATGCTGCATTGCTCCCCTATGTCGGTCGGCCAAGTGGTGGCCTGACCCTCTTACTCAACAACAAGTTGATATTTCATATAATTCAAAGGTTTACCAATCAACTGTGTTTGGCTATAATTGTTGACATTGATTTTTCTGAAAGGAAAAGAGTTTTGCTTATTTGTTTATACTGGAATCCCAACTCTCTGCTGATAGAAGCTGCCCTTCAAATACGAAATGATCTGCTGTTCGATGTATTTTCCATTCACTCAAATATTACAACCATTATCTGTGGTGATTTTAATGCCTTTTTATATGATTTAACAGCCCCATACACGCATAATACATTTTCCAACCACTTTAAGAATGCCCTTTCAAATGGGAAAAAATGGGTACAATTATTGTCACACTGGGATCTTGTATGATCCACCCTAAGGTACCTACCTCACTCGCTACATGGCAGAGGGGCAACTCTCATTCCTGTATTGACTACATCGTAGTATCTAATGATCTCATAGGGTTGATCTCTCCAATGACTACGATCTTCCCTGGTCTTGGAGACCACGCTATTTTGCTTTCCACGCTGTCTGCTGAAGTAGTGACCTTTGATAGGTCTCAAACACTAACTTTAATTCACAGCGAGCGTCATCTTCTATCCATCAGATGGAATTCATTTACTTGCCGACAAATAACATTTCTTGTAAATCGTGATTGGTGGTCCTTCTCTGTGAATGATGATAGTAATTTCCAAACCCTTCTAACATGGAATTTATGTATGATACACTCACATCTTGTCTACATTGCGAACTCATCACCAACACATTATAACACTTCTAATGCAGAAATTATTCTAGCTAAGAGAGTAGCCAAACTAAAATCTGAGAGAAATAGTGCCTTAAGAACTTTGAAAAAGCAACTTTACTCTATAGATACTCTTAGTTATGCGAATGCCAAAAAGACCTTAATGAGGAATCACAAATACAAAATAAATGCATCACGTCATGCTTTCTACTTAACTGGCAATCAAAATATGGTGCAAATTATTTGTAATAAGAATGTCCGAGACATTTGGAAATTGCTTAGAGAAACCAATAACAACTCTGCATCTCTCTTTGAATCTGCCGTAGATGGCAACTCGTGGGTTACATTTTTTACCCACAAGTATCTTTTACCCACACGATTTAAAGAGGTTGATATTAAGACCCTAATTCTTCAAATTCCAGATCTCTGTCCCTGGTCAACTGAAGATATTCTTTATGCGATTTCCAAATTAAAAAGTTCTAAATGTGCAGGCCCTGACGGACTTCCTCCTTGTGTCATCAAAGATGACCCACTTTTTTGGGCATCAATCTTTCTGAAGATTTATCAAACTATCTTTGTATCTAAGAGGCTTCCTCCGTCATGGACATCTTCTGTTATCATTCTCTTACATAAGAAGGGATCTCTAAAAGAACCATTAAATTTTAGACCTATTGCACTATTGGATGTGGCGGCCAAGGTGTTCGCACTGCTCCTCTTAGATGAGGTTGAAAAACATATCACTTTAAATGGCACGCTAAATAAGGCACAAACTGGCTTTAGGAAGAATTTAGGTACACAACTAAATGCCACAATATTAGCTCATCTAACGGCGGGGACACACTCCTCCGCTACCGGTCCTGTTTTCATCGCCTCATTGGATCTTTCATCTGCATTTGATTGCGTGATCCGTAGTATCCTTTGGGAAAAGATGCTGAGGCTAAAATTTCCTCCAGGTTTAGTTGCTCTTATTGCACTACTACACCATCAAACCTCTGTCAGAGTCCGAATCTCCAGTAGTGGACTGCTGACGGATGCTATCTCCACAGCAATTGGAGTGAAACAAGGCTGCAATCTTGCAGCCGTCCTCTTCAATCTCTATCTATCTGATATAGAAGATCTATGGGACTCGCCACAAATCAACCCTGTTCGGTTGGGTAGGCTTAAACTTTCATGGTTAGCATACGCCGACGATGTGCTGTTATTAGACAGCACTCATTCTGGCTTGCAGAAAAAACTGGAAATTTTTAGCCTATTTTGTGTATCAAATAACCTGTCGATAAACTTGGTAAAATCAAACATCCTAGTTTTATCCTCGAAGAAAAAGGTTCGTAAATTTTGTTGGCATATTAACCTAAATCGTATTCAATTGACAACACACATGATATATTTAGGATATAATCTCGCCAACAATTCCTCTGCAACCTTTTGGCACAAAGCACTTTGTGAAAAAATAATTCCTCTACAAAATCAAATGAAAATTATATATAGGAGATACTGTATGTTTTCGTTAGTACCATTACTTGAATTTTATACCAAAAAGGTAGAAGCAATCATTTTATATGGCCTCGACATTTGCCTTTTAGATTTAACTACCTTTTTGAATAAACTGCAAGCTAGACTGTGGAAGACCACTTTAGGATTACCGGCATATCTCCCTAATGCTATACTGAGACATGAACTGGGGTTAAACTCTCTCGGAGCGCGACACAATTGGCGCATTCTTAAAATCTTTGCAAAGATGCAGTTTCCATTGACAAACTCTCTTTATGAAGATCTCTATCAAATGTTATACTCGCTTCAACCTAAATCAATTAAACTTTTTCAAAAGCGAATATATACTATTTTATCTGGCATAAATATTACCTCTCAAGAACTCGAACATAAATTACTTACTGCACATAAACGTCTTTTCTGGAATGACTGGGCAAGTACATGTGATCAGATTGCAACTTACTCCTCCTTTTCAGAATATGCATCCTTTAGACACGCACAAATTCCACGTCAACCATATCTTCTGCTCTGCCCTAGTGTTGAAATTAGGACAGAGTATATGCGATTTCGTTTAGATTTGGTACATACAAGTACACGCACAAAACATTGGGGAGAAGATACAAATGTTACTGTAAAGACATCTTGCAGATTCTGTAAAAAAACAGACATCCCTGAAACTTTAAAACACCTGTTTTTGTGGTGTCCATCATTCGAAACAGCAAGAACTTTGAATCTCAAAGCTTTTGCTTCGACTCATTCAGAAGTTGGGAGAGAACTTATATGGTCGTGTTGTATGAGGGGCTCTTGCAACTCTATTGTTATCGCAACTGTTCGTTTAGTGAAAACTATTGAATCTGCACTGCGATTGCTTAACACGCTTTGAAAACGTATGATAGCAGCAATTTAGACATTAGTGGGTAATTTTATGTAACATCATGTCATGTTCAATGTATTGTTTTTATTAGTTCTGTCGTTGCAATGTATTGCTTATTATGTTATGTTACTTGTGTGTTTGTTCTTTTATAAGAATTATGTAATTTTGATCGATATTATAAGAATAGCTTTCTCTCTTCTGTTCAATCTTAGATAGAATGTTATAAGTGTATGAATTATGGGAAGATCTGATTTGTATTTTTTGTAAAGATGCGTTTGCATCAAAAACAAAAATTTTAATAAAAAAAAAAAAAAAAAAGATAACAGAAAAGCTCATATAAAATCTATACACCTTCTCACAGGGGAGGAAGGGTGGGAGCATGTGAATCTAAGCAGATGCAAGCATCAGAAATACGATTACGGTGAGTAATGTATCCCTTCTGAGGCTTGTGAAATCTGCTTAGATCACATGCTATGCATAGATTAGCGAGGGTTGTTAGGAGAAGGTGGTGGGTCGTGAGAAGGATCAGCGGCAAATAGATATTTTAGAACCGCTTGTCCAACCTGTGCATCTGCTTTGGAATGTGTGTCAATGTAGTGCTGAGTGAAATTGTGTACGGAGTTCCATGTAGCTGCTTTGCAAATGCTGTCTAAAGAGATATTTGCGATAAAAACCAGAGTAGCTCCTGTGCTCCATGTGGAGTGAGCTCTTGGTGTAAAAGGCAGTGTCTGATTTGAAATTGAATGGCATACTTGCAAACACCTGTCTATCCATCTGGAAATGGCATTCTTGGAAATGTGGTCTCCTTCGCTGCCTGGTGCTGTGGAGACAAAGTGTTGGTCTGCTTTTCTAAGCAGCCTGGTCTTGTTTACGTAGTAAAGGACCGCCCTCCTCACATCCAGTGCGTGGAGTTTTACCTTAGCCGAGCTAGTTGGATTCTGACAGAAAGCCAGAAGCTCAATGTATTGGTTCACGTGGAATTTGGAAATCAATTTAGGGGAGAACCTAGGATGAGTATGTAAAACCAATTGATCTTTATAGATGATAAAGAAAAGGTCCTGCACTGACAATGCTTGCAATTTACTAACTCTTCTTATGAAAGTAATAGCCACTTATAAGGCAGTCTTGTATGGGAGACTTGACTTATGCATAGGCTCGAAAGGGGGACACATGAGCTTTGCGAGTACTACATTGAGATCCCATCCTGGCGGTGGGTTCGAAATTGGAGGGTGGAGTCTTTTGACTCCCTCCATGAATGCCTTAATGACTGGAAATTTCCACCACGATACTTTACTTTGAGAGGCTGTATATGCAGATAAAGCCGCCAGGTGGACCTTCATGGAGTTGAATACTAACCCTGAATCTAACAAGTGGAGCATATAATTCAGAATGTGTGATGGAGGACATTCTATGGGGTTTATTTGTTTAGACTGTCACCAGTTGCCCAAGGGATTTGAGGGTATCATATTCCTGTTTGGCTGATTTCAGAGCGTCCTCTACCGCTTTGCCGAATAGCATGGTTGGTTCCACTGGCATGTTTAGTAACGTTGCCTGGGTCTCAAGCTTAAAGCCAGACTGGCGTGGCCTAACGTGGCGCTTGATAATGGTTCCTTCAGCAATAATACGGCCCGCATTATCTGCAGCGTTGAGGTTGTTCTTGAGGATGCAGCTGGCAGTGGCTTTGCCTTCTGCTGCCACGAAGGCAAGTCTAGACTTTAAAGGATCTGGAGCAGAGTCAATGAGGGCAGTAATCTCATCCCATTTCTGGCAATCATAGCTTGCCAACAGTGTGGAATTGTTGGCGATCCTAGTTTGAAACGCTGCCGAAGTCGCAACTTTCCTACCCATGGTACAGAGCTTCTTGCTCTCCTTGTCTGGGGGAGCCTCAGAAGAGGCTAGTGGTGTACCTGCCCTCTCCCGGGTAGTTGTGACAACAAGCAAATCCGGCTTAAGCCTCCCCCGATACATAAAGGGTCAAATGGCGCTGGGCGGAAACGTTTTTCCACCTGTGGGTTTACTGCCCGTATTTGATTGGGGGTTTCCAGTGAAGGTTGGATTATTCCCTGGGCAGACTTTAAGATTGGGATGAACTGGGTAGCGGCTTTCTTGTCTCCCAGGATATCTTCGACAAAATCTTTGTCTTGCTAAGTCTCCTGTGTTTGAATACCAATGTGCTCAGCTGCTTTGATTAATATGTCATTGAATAGGGGCTGATAATCTACCTGGAGAATCAGGCACTGGGGAATCCTGTTGAATTGGTGAAGACACAGTATACACCTCTGCCTCTTCATCATCACCGCCGTCAAAGTATTGATCAGAGTGTTGGTAGTCATCATTATCCCCTTCAGTGTCTGTATGAATGTGATAAAGGTCAGCAGCAATGCAAGGCCTTTTTGCTGGTGGCTGGGAAGAAGACAGTGGCTGAGAAGTGGAAGACAGGGGCTAAGAGCTGAAGTCTGAGCATGAGGAGGTGTAATTTGAAAATGTTCAACAGCCTGAGGGTTTCCCCCCAAAAAATTAGCTAAAAATTTAATTCTCAACATCACCTTATCTATGTCCTCTGCCATTCATAGGGCTGAACTGGGGATGACCCCAGGGTAAGGTATAACAGGGACATGTGCTGAAGGTGTAGGTGTAGGTAGGACATTATGTAAGGCCTCAACCAAGGAACCCTCTTCTTTTGGGACAGGTAAGGGGGTAGACCTGTCCCTATGAGTCTTGTCTTTGTCTTTATGAGACTTGTCCTTGTGACCAGAACACTTGGAGGAAGACTTCTTGGAATGAGAAGCCTTTAACAGGCTTTCTGGGACATGTTTTTTTAACAAGGTGCGACAACTCAGTGCTTTTAGACTTTACAGCCGATTTCGACGAAATGTGTACAATTTCGGTATTGGAAAGGACCTCCGCCTCGTCTGCCTACATTCAGTCGATGTCATTTTATGGGTGGTGCCTTTTGGTTTACGGGGCCTGTCATGAGGCGATCGACACCTCGAGTACCCAGAGGACAGAGAATCTACAGATCTCCCCCTAGACGCTGAATCTGGGCGTTTGGTCGGCGCTGCCGATGCATCGCCGTGGGGTATGTGCTTAGTGGCATGTGAAGTGGGAGTGCTCTTGCTGCTGGGTGTCTTCCCCATAACAGAGCCGCGGGCCTGTCTTCTAGGGTCGGGGGCTTGCACTTGGGAACTTGGCTGTTCCCCGTAGCTGTCATGAACCGAGGCTTCCTCCCCCAACTCCTCACCTGGGTCTTCTGGGAAGGATTCTTTAGGGTTGGCCTCGGGATTCTTCTGATCCTTTCTCCTTGAGGGAGTCTTGTCCTTTGGAGTTCGGACCTTCTTATCTTGTAGGTAGGGTCTGGCCCCTCCGGAGGCCACCTTGGCAGAGAAGTAACTCTGACCTCGGGGATCCCCAGAGGGCCAGTCCTAATTTCCAGGGAAAAAGCACAAATGCAGAAAAAACCCTGTTTCCGGATGGGTTCAGATGGGGGGTAGTTGGTTCCTCTCATTCGAAAAGGAAGGCGTAGCTTCTCCACACCAAAAGAGGAGTACTTGTAGAATAGTAGACAGATTCCTCAATAGTTCAGACTGCTGGGAGTATAAACTGCATAGAACTCCCGAAGTTCTCCTAATAAAATACAGATAAGAGTAAAGGATATAGGGTGAAAAAGGCAACACCACGTGATAAGAAGAAATTATGACAAAAAGAATATCCTAAACAGTTTAGGCAAGGCTGACCGGAAAGAAAAATAGAAAAGTATGCGGATTTCGTCAGTATGAGAAAAGGCAAAGCTTCCCAGGGTGAGGTCAGAGCAACAGAGCAACAGGGACCCAGACCTGTGAAGGGCTAGGCAGCGCTGAAAGAAGTAAGGATACCGGCACCCACCCTTCAAATTAAAAGTAAGAGAAAAGGATTAGCAGAGTGGCGAAAGGAACAGGAGCAAATAGGACTAACTAAAAGCAAAAGCACAAAAAACAGGCGGTGCCGAGACACCAGGAGTGGAACGGTAAAGAATTATAAGGCGGGAGAGAAAATAGAGCTACAAACAAAAGAGGCACGGCAGGTAGGAGGAGGGTGACTAGAGCAGGAAACAAGGCGGTAAGTAGATTCGCTGAAGGCACAGAAGGATCCAAGAGGAAACTCCAACACACGAACCGAGCGTTGACAAACAGATACAACGCACCGGCTTGTGGGAGGAGCCAGCCTCTTAAAGGTACGGCGGCCATCTTGGGTGAGGACTGGAGCGCGCGCTGATCATAGCCTCCAGCGCTTCCACAATCTCCAGTTCCTGACAGTAGCCCTCGACGTCTGAAAAGACGGCTACGCTACAGTCACTGGAAACTCACTCCACGTCCATGGCGGCCTCGGCCTGCATGGCGTGCTGGGCTCAGCGCTTGGTTCGGTGAGCTTTAAGGGATTTAGGTTTAAGGAGCTTACAAGCTCGACAGTGCCCTTCGTCGTGGTCGCAGTTCAGAGACAGTTAGCACACACTGTGTTTGTCGATCCACAGAAATCTTTTATTACATGTGGGGCAGAATTTAAAGGGTGTTTTTTCCATGTCTGGGAAAGGCAGCCAGGCGATAAAGGGAAAGGGTGGGAAAATGCATTGTACAATGACTGCCCCCCCCTCACCCTACTCTAAGGGCCAAGGCCCGGTGGGCCTTCCAAGGCCGAAAGGGTCAGTCGAATCTTGGCTTTGTCCGACAGAGTTGTCTTGTCTTTTCCACCGCGTCGATGAATTTAGCACTATGACACCAAGAGATCACAGAACCAAAGTGTACTAGTTATCTGCCAAGTTAGACAGGTTGGAAGGGCGATAAAGGATCCGTGGGAGGAACATCCATTAGTAAGAAAATTACTGAGAGTGAAGTAATTTGTTCTTCTAATGGATTCCTTCCTCCCACGGATTCCTCATCTATGATAGACTCCCACAGCAGTCCTTTAATCTAGAGGAGGGAGGAGAGCAAGACGACCACCTAAACCACACAACTCTGAAGGACCACTCTTCCAAAATGAGCATCGTGTCCCGACTGAGAATCCAAGCAGTAATGCTTCGCAAATGTGTGCTGAGAAGTCCACATAGCCGCCAGCCAAATGTCCAGAACAGAGACTCCATGTTGCAGAGCTGAGATGGCAGCCAGCCCTGTGGTGGAATGAGCCGTGATCCCTTCAGACACATCCTTACCAGTGTAAGGAATGCATGGTATCAAATAAGACAGACACAAGTGACCACAGTTCAAGGGTGTTTATTGAACCTTATCAAGGGTGTGAAAAACACATATCTAAACCTAAATCTAAGATGGGCGCAAGCTACAAGCATCAAATAATAATGATGCAGTCCTAGTGGAGTCTCGTCAAAATAAAAGGGCCTATACTAAAATACCTATTGCCAATCCTTACCGCTTAGTTACAAAAAGTGTGGGGTAATGTTCATGAAAAAGAAAGAAGTGTTCACAAAATTATGTCAGGATGTTCAGGCCGTTGGCCTCCCATCCTCACGTTTCCAGCATGGGCAAGGCGGTTCACTCGTGCATGGCCCACGTTTGGGCTTCTTTGGCACGAGGACACAGTTCCATTACAAACATCAGGGCCTTCTACGCCCAAGTCTCTCTAGTTATCAAAAGTCTCTTGCTTCAGAGGGCCTGATGAATCAAACAAACAAAATTCCTTTCCAAATAATCAAGTAGGGCGATTCACTCTTCACCCTGGATCCCCCTCAGCCGGGCTTAGATCCCTTTTACACAATTAGTCTCCCGCAGCTTGGTTTGGACCAATTACCATTAATTTATGTCTTCTCAGTTAACTCACGGTTGACCTCGGATCCCCCCTGAGTCGGGCTCAGATCCCCTTTTCACAATTAGTCTCCCTCAGCCAGGCTCAGACAAATTACAGTTCATATTAGCTATCGAAGACTTTAGAATGTGCAGAGGGTTTGGCTTGACCCGTTGCAGGACCACTTCGCTGTTACAATTCACAATTGTGTTGGATACTTAACAGACCTTCGAATGAGCACCCACGTGGTGCCGGACCACTCTGTATACAGTATCTTGGGTTACCTTCCAAAGTTCAATCACAAAGCTCAATTACTTCTTCAGTTCCAATTATACTTGCGTCGCTCATCGCCAATGCTTCCCACATGATTCTCTTTATACAGTGTTGCTGCTTGCAACTTTGGTTCGAACACACAGTGGTCTGCCATCAGTCTCTCCGACTTCACTGGTGCTGCTTTGTTGTGGGAGCCAAGGACAGTACCACAGCGGTATTCGCTCCTCCCCGTCTCGGCTATCGATGCGTGAGAGCTCCGGGCACCTTCGACACACAATGCACCTTTCTACAGCTTTAATTCACGTCTTTGTTTCTAATCCTCGAGGGCTCGTGAAAGTAGCGGTTTTCCTCCGAAAAGGCCAAGAGCAACTTCCTCCTTGTAACTTTTTCTGGTCTTGCCGTCTTTCTCCTCGTATTAAGCTGCCATCTCGGAACTGCTGCTTCTTCGTGTGTTTTGCCTTACTTAGAGTGTGTACTTTCGTGCTCCGCCTTTTATCCGTGTGAGGAAGTGTGATGGAGGTCGGGTGTGTGTAATTATCAAATTGTCTGACTCTGCCTGACCCTTGTGTTGGTACTTGTCAGGTATACGGCTCGGGTGTTAGTCCATTTTCTCTCACAGTGAGCTGTCAGTGAGAAAGTGTTCTTGTCGGGAAAGGGGTAGGGGGGTTAAGTTCTTAGGTATCCTACCTGGTAGGATGGGAAAAAGGTGTTTCAAGGAAGGGGATACCGCGTCTCGCCATCAAGTGTGCCACCTCCACTCCCCGAGGACCACCCCATCCAGGTGATACTGCACTGGTCCACCCCCAGGAACTGGATCCAAAAGTGATGGCTGGGTCCTGGCCACCTGGATGACAGATCTCCGGGGACTGGTGGGTGAGACACCTTCATGTTTCTCACACCAGCAAGATTATAGCATTCTGACAATCAGAGATGACCCAGCTTTATGGGCCATTTTGGCACAGCCCTGCCGGCACGGGTACTAGCATAAACGACAAACAGCTGGTCATCTTTCCTGGGCACACTGGCATAACAGGGGCCACCACTGCCCCCGTGCCATCCCTGGTCCGGGGGGGCCGGGTGACCGGCCAAGCCCTCACACTGACATATCAGGGTGATGGCTCGGACACAGAAACCTGCAGATGGCGCAGGAAGGAGGTGCTCTGCCACGTAACAGGTAAGGAAACTTTTTTTTATGTAGATTTGTGAATGTTTGCATCAGTGCGTGTCTTGTAAAATTGTGTATGTAATGGCATGCATGTATGTATGTATGTTTATGTATGTGTGCATGTATATATGGGTGATGTGTACACCTGAAGTGTGATTGAGAATGTAGTTTGTGTGTGAATGTAGTTTGAAAGAAGGTGTGTTGGTAAGACACTGGTGGGTGAATGTGTACAAGTGTGATTTTGTGTGCATGAATGTCCTGGGTGAGCGCTAGTTTGGAGAATGCAGTGTGAGTGAATGTTCTGGGTGACTGCACGTGTGGAGAATGCAGTGTGAGTGAATGTTTATGGATGAGGGACTGGCGAGTGAATGGGGAAGAATTTGATTGCGTGAATTTTTGGCGTGTGCTCTCGTGGAGAATGCAGTTTGAGTGCATGTGGGAGAAGGTGTATGGGTGAGTGAATATGTGTGTGTGTGTGTGTGTGCAGAATGCAGTGTGAGTGTATGTGAAAGACGTATGGATGAGTTAGCTGAGTGAATAAATATGAATGTGACAATGCTATTGGTGGGTGGGTGGGTGTTTGCATGTGTAGCGAATGTGAGAGAAGGTGTATGGGTAAGTAACTGATGGATAAACATAGGGATTTCGGCTACATATTTGTGCATGACGCGTAGACCTCCGTGTCGTGACTAACACCTAGAGACCATAGGAAGACATTATGGGGGGCCGGTCAAAGACCTTTTTGCCTCGCGATCACAGCTACGCTTGAAGCCCGAAACCCAGTGAGACGACATTGCGTTGAGGTTTTGAAGAAAAAACATACAAACAGTACAAAAAGAACATCGAGTAAACTTGTGTTTCCGATGCAGTGTGCAAACGTGCGGAAAAAAGGAACTGAAGCATGGTGCGTAGTGACGTGCTATTTATACGACGCCTGATGTTACTTCCGGAGCCGACTATTGAAAGCCAGACAAGATGGATCGACAATCGAGTGAACCAGGCAGTGAATAACAATCATACATATTCAGTTTCACGATGTGTCCACCGCCTCCCTGTTACCCCCTTCCCTATCTCGAACTTACCCCACATCACCACCTTCCACCACTCTATCTGAGGAGCCCCCCCCCCTCCCTCAGCTCCCCCTGAGGAACCATTGTCTTCTAGGTGGTCTGGGCAGACCCGGACACTGTAGCTACTAAGTGCCTCCAGGCTATCAAGTGTCTCAGCGTCTTCATCTCCCCCTCTATTAACAGCTTCGCTCCACACCACCGTTTCCACATCAGCCCATTTCCGAAGGTCGTGCCATCAGACTTCTACTTGTGGTCTATTACTTGCTTTGCAACTCATGGCAATTCTGCGCTTCGCAAGTATATAAATCAGGTCTTTGAGTTTACTAACATGTTTCAATTTACGCGGCCTGGGGAACCCCTCACCATGCATGCCCACAAGGATTCTACCTACAGACTAATCCATTTTCCGGTCACGCCCATAACATGTGCCCCAGTCCTGCATTCTCCTCCCCACATTTAGGACATGTTTGTGTTCCTGCATTCTTAAACCTTGCAATCTTCTGAGGGGTCATATACACTCTACGTGTAACATATAACTGGATTTGTTGCACCCTTGCGTGCCTGGACACTTTTCTGTGGTATCCTTGATACCCTCACCCACAACCCATCATTCATGGATTCCCCGGCTTCCTCCTCTCAAACTCGTCTCAGCAGAATCACCTCCTTTCCCACCCTTGACATCGCAGTTCATAGATTCGGGAGACCTCATGGCCTCCGTCTGACACATCATAAAATGTTTCTATAACCGTGTCGGGCTGGCTCTCCAGCACTATTTCTGACCAAGTGTCTTATCTTCCGCACCAACCTGGTATAAGTGATGTCCCTGGTCTAATCCAGTGTCTTCCACCAGTGTATCAAACTCCACTGCCTTCCCCTCCTGCCACACATCCTCCAGCGTTGCTATACCAATCGGTTCCCAATGCTTCCAAACTATCTTCCTAAATTGCTCATCCACTCCATTCAGTGCCGCTAGCGGCATCTGTGGGAACACGGGAACGGGTTCTCCATGGCCCAGCAAGCCCGTCGCTATATCTTTCATCCCAGGTCTAACATTCTCATCCCTCCGCCTTGCTGTGATTTTGGCAACCATATCCATTCTTTCAGGAAAAACAGGACACATTCAGCCCTCAATAACCTGCACTCCGATATGTGGAGTCCTCTGATAACCACCTCGCCACATACTGTATTTGGTTGGCCAAATAGTAAAATAATGCCCCCTTGGTCATACGTGTTTTGCAATTTCCATAACACTATTCTGTTCCTAGTGTTGTGCCATATGAACCCCCTGCATATACCCTGGATTTTAACAAAGAATCGCTTGGGTATCATATATGGTATATTCACAAAGTAGTGTAACAGCCTAGGCAGCACCACCATCTTTAATAGTGCCACTCTCCCCATCATGGTCAAAGGGAGGTTGGTCCAGAACCTCAAGCTGTTTTCAATTTTAGCCACCGCCTTCTCTGTGTTTTGTTTGTGTCCGACCTCTACCCTGTGATATACATCAATCCCCAAGTATCTAAAGGTCCCGGTCTCCCATTGTATTTGTAATACTGGCAGTTCCTTTTGTGATATCCCCTTATATCTACCCAGAGGAAATATACATAATTTCTTGGGGTTTACTGTGATGCCAGACAAAACAGCGTATCGCCCCATTACATCCAGAATATATTGTAGATTCTCTTCAGAATATCTCAAATACAACAGCATATCATCAGCATACATTGATATCAAATGTTGCCCTCCCTTCGTACTGATCCCCACCTCTCCATATTGTTGCCTTAAATATATCGCTTGGGGTTCTAGCACTAAGATAAACAGCATCAGGGACCACAGACATCCCTGTCTAGTGCCCCTACTGAGTTGCCATCCGTCTGAGATGGTCACGCCCGTCCTAACTCGAGCCAGTGGTTTATAGAGCCATTTGACCCACCTCAAGTACGTGGGCCCAACCCTGTATTCCTTCAGGGCTGCCATCAACCAGGGCCATTTGACAGAGTCGAAGGCCTTCACTGCATCTAATGAAATTATTGCAACCTCCTGGGGGTCCCTTTCAGTTTGTTCTATAACATAATGGAACCTTCTGAGATTGTCGGATAGGCTTCTGTGCGGAACATACCCGGTCTGGTCAGGATGTAGGAGTTTATTGATAACCAGTCTCAGCCTATTTGCCAGCACGGCCGTAAGTATTTTGCTATCTTGGTTAAGCATGGATAGCAGTCTATATGACCCGCAGTCCCTGCATGGTTTGTTAGGCTTAAGAAGCGGGATGATAATTGCCTCCCTCAGAGACTCCAGCAGCGTTCCCCTATCTAACGCCTCGTTTAACATTGCTAGTAGTGGGGGGAGCAACTCCGCCTTGTACGTTTTATAAAACTCACTGGGGAGTCCATCCGCCCCCGGAGCTTTAATAGTAGGTAAGAGCTTGGTCACTGCTTCTAATTCTTCCAACGTAATTGGGGCCTCTAAGATCTCCCTCCCCCCAGCCTCAAGTTTGGGAAGGCCGATGTCCTTCATTGTTTCCATCACATCAATCTCTTCCCCCTCATCAACATCCATATACAGTCACTGGTAGAACTCTAAAAAGCCTTTGTTCACTCCTTCCTGGGTATCTAGTATTTGTCCATCCATCCATCCCCCGTACAGCTCTGTTTGTCTGGGTGTCTCACTCTTATACAACCAGGCCAAAAACCTGCCCGGTTTATCTCCTTCCGCGTGCTGCCTTTCAACGTATCTTTTAAAATTCAGGTTGCGTAATCTCTCGCAGTAATCCTTGCAATCCTGTTGTAGTTGTCGTATGGTTGCAGCCTCCTATGGGGAGTGCCCATCCTTGTACATTATTATCTCTAAATTCTTTTCTGCTTCGTGTAACATGCGTTATTCCAGCTTGTAGGCCTTTGGATTTAGCTATTGCTGCCCCCCTCACCACCACCTTAAATGCCTCCCATAATATGCCAGCCAACTCTACGCTCCCGGTGTTGTACTCTAAGTATTCCACTATTCCTTTCTTCAGGTCCTCTCTAAACAATGTCTTTCAAATCTTCGGCCTCAAGTCTCCATGTCGGGATCCTTGCTCTGGGCGGCAAGTACTGCCATGCTACCATCAATGGCGAGTGGCCTGAGAGGAGACTTGCTTTGTATTCTGACTGCACTATTTACCTTTACTATTTACTAGTTCACCCGGTGAACTCTGGTGCAGCAAATATTTAGTCCAACCGCGTGTGCAGGTTTTGTGGGCCCGAATAGTGAGAATATTGCCTGTCCTGTGGGTGGTGCATCCTCTATACATCCACTAATCGAAAGTCACTTAATAGGATCTTCAGAGCTTTAGCTACTAGGGTAGGCTTCTCCATCTTCCCATCTGATCTGTCAACCCTGGGATCTAGCGTGCAATTAAAGTCCCCTCCCCATATAACTGCCCCCGATATATGGGCTGATCTTGCTGTATTGAGTTCTGAAGTAGCTGGTAGCTTTTTGGTTTGGGGCATACGTGTTGATAATACTCAGCTCCCTGTTTTCCACTATTCCCCTTAATAGCACCACCCTCCCACACGGCTCTATGGTGGACTGTAACAGCTTAAAAGGGTTATCCAGTGCTATCCACGTAATTACCGCTCTGGCATATGCCGAATATGTTGTTCCTATGGTGGTCCCTCTCCAGTTCCTCCCCACCACTTCCTGTTTTTCTTTTGTCAGGTGAGTTTCCTGAAGTAAAGCAATATCAATTCTCTGTCTCTTCAAATACATCATAACCTTATTTCTCTTCAAATAACTATTGAGCCCCCTGACATTCCAGGCCATTATCTTGAGGTCCCCCATCTTATCCATACTCCGTTCTGCTCCTGTCCTCCCTTTCTCCCGCTCCAAGCGCAGTGATTTGTAGGTGTATGCTCGCATCCCCCCTTTACTTAACACCCCTTCAAACTCCCCAACTCCCTTCCCACCTACCCCAACTTCCCCCTCTTGTAACTCCCCAACTATCCTACTCCCTCCCCCACCCCCCCCCCATCAACCTCCAAACTGATGCCCAGCTCCATCCCTGGATTTCAGGCTTACACACACCCTAACTCCCCTCCTTCTCCCCTCCCCCCCTAGCCCCAACTGTAGCCCAGCTCCATCCCTGGATATCAGGCCACCCTGCATCTAGCCCTTTTCATGACCTCTGTCACTAATACGTGCTCAGCGGGGGATACTAATCTATTAGTATCACTTCTAAACTAACTACGGGGGTAAGAACGCCTCTCTCATCTATCTCTCGTCCTAGTGCCCAAGTGTACTGCACTCACTGATACCGCTGGTTCCTCTGTGCGCCTGCCATTTCAATGCGTACTATATTCCAGTTCAAAAGTCTATCATAAACATGTGGGAAGTTACACTCTCGTTTACTGCAAGTCCGTGTTAAAATTGCTCAAAGTCATTTATCTGACAGCACCCCTTGGACTATCCGCATGTATCTCACCCCACATACAGCACATCCACATCAGAGTAGACGTTGGTTCACTTATCTCCACCGCCTTCTGTCCGGTCATCCGCACTCGCCGGGCAGTTCTGCATGTCCATCCATCTCGTCGCCTCCGCCGGAGACTCGAAGATCACCTTGTCTTTATGCAGTACCTTCACTCTTGCCGGGTAGAGCAACATATATTTAAAGCCAGAGTCTCGTAGACGTCTTTTGATCAACACGTAGCTCAACCTCTGCCATTGCACCTGGAAGGTGTAGTATGGGTATGCCGGTATAGAGGCTGATCCCCTGTTAATGGTGCCTCCCTTGCGGAAATATTCTAGGATCTTCTCTCCATCTTTATAGTTTAGAATTTTGGCGATGACCGGCCTGGGAGGAGCTCCTGGTGGTGGTTTCTACGTCACAGCCCTGCGCGCTCTCTCCACTGCGAACCCCTGCGTAAGCAGGCCAGCTCCTATTTCCTGCAGTAGCAGGTTTTCGACATAGTTGATAGGGTCTGGATTCTCCATGCCCTCAGGTAGCCCGACGATACAGATGTTATTCCTTAGTGCTCTCCCTTCCGCCTCCTCCACCCGGTTCTCCAGGTTGCGCACATGCTGTTGAAGCACTGAGATCTCTGAGGCGTTGGTGGTAAAGCTGCTAGTGTTCGACGTCACTTCCTTCTCCAGTTTGCCTGTACGTTCCGCTAGGCCTCTCACATCCTGCCTCAAAAGTTTGACGTCCACGTTGACGGCGTCGGCTTTGAGAGATGTTTGCAGTTCTGCCATGGCAGAACCCAGCTTGGATTCCCATGCCACTTTCAGGTCTGACATGGTGTCCAGGATTTGGCGATCATCTCTTGGTGAGGCAGTCTCTCCATGTTTATTGCTCTCAGGGGGTTATCTCTAACCTGGGGGTGATTTGGCAAATATGTCCATCAGTGGCTGTTTCCCTTTTAGCTTGCCTGATTTGGACGCCATGTCCCTCGTCCTGACCCGGTTGTGGCCCTCCTCACCTTCACTCCAGCTCAAACTCCTCTTCGTGCCACCTCCGGGGCCAGGCAGTGTCCATATATGTATCAGCCTCCACAGCCAGCCCTTGACAGAGGCCGACAGGGCTGCGTATGTAGTGACACGTGACACGTGGCAAGCGTATTCCGTCGTTATGTCGTCCCTTAATTATCACATCCGGCCCTTCTGCGGGACTTCCTGACCTTGCCCACAACCCCATCTCCAATGGGGTGTAGGAAACACGACAGAAGACGGTATTGATGTTCAAACAATACTTTATTTCCTTAATACTCAAAGGAGTCCTTGTTCCTGGCTTAACAAATAACTTGCTTTGGAGGTAGTTTCTTCACCACTCTCAAAGCCTCTGGGTTAGTCTGTCCCTCTGTAGTCTCCTTCTATTCGCATGAGCCCGGATAGGCCCACCATTCACCTCCTCTCTCCTCTCCTGGGGTCTGAAAACAACACACAAAGGAGAATTCTTGTTACTCCTTATATACCCTGTGATAGGCTCAGGTCCCCACCAATCATAAGCGTTTCCTGGCTTCCCCACCCTGATAGGCTGTTGATTAGAGAATCCCACCATTTTAAGGTGGGTTGCCGTCCCCACCTCCTCCTCAGCTGAACCAGTTAGCAGGCCGGAACCACCCCCTCCATTCCTGTGTCCATGCTGGCCTTGGGGTCCCTGCCGCTCCCCCACGGTTCCGTTCCCTGTCAGTGAGCGTTGATTCTGGCATACAGCCCCTCCCCACCTCCATCTGGCGACTCCCTGGCTCCGCCCTCCGTCATTGGGCCTTTCTCCTGGAGCCGTGGCGGCCATGGAGGCTGTGGCCGCGGGATCACCAGGTGAGTCAAGTTGGTATGGGATTATTGGCGGGAGCAGGTCTAGAGGGACGGCTCTCACCCGGCGCTGGACCGGCGGGCAGCGCAAGGGGCACTGCTCCTCCCTGCGTGCCGCCGGACACCGTCTGAGTAGGAGGGTGATCCTCCCCCGGCCATCTGCTGCGGCAAGAGCGAGTCCTGCCTCGCCGCCGCCGAACCCAACGCAGCCGTCTGCAGTGGCCGTGGCGAAAGGGCGCCTCGGCCTGAATTCGCCATGCCCGGCGTTCTTGATGTCGGTGTCTCTCCGCATCCTGCATCCCCAAGCGGGCCGCCTCACGCATTATTCACCCCACTCTCACATACCCCCACCACAGACCCAGGCCAATTGGGCAGGGTCGAGCACCGGGACAAGTAGTCCGCAACCAACTGGAACCCAGACGGACGGTGTAAGGTAAGAAAGTCAAAGGGTTGCAAGGACAAAAACCAATGCAGCACCCTCTGGTTGGTGTCCTTGTGTCTAGCTAACCACTGTAGGGGCGCGTGATCAGTGTACAACGTGACTCTCCTCCCCAGCAGGTAATAACGCAGGGACTCCACGGCCCACTTGATCGCCAAGCATTCTTTCTCAATCGTCGAATATACGACTTTGTGAGACAAGAGTTTGCGGCGAATGAAGCAGATTGGACGGAGTACCCCATCGTATTCTTGAGAAAGGACCGCCCCTAAACCCTGGCCAGATGCATCAGTCTGTAGAAAGAAGTGTCTACTGAAGTCCGGGCATTTCAGTACTGGGAATGAGACAATACATTGAGGGATTTAATGGCCCGCGGGGCCGCATCGTTGGAAGATAGATTGGGCGATTCCCCTGTCCTCAAGGCGTCCTTCAAAGGGGCCACTATTGTTGAGATATCGGGGATGAAGCGCCTGTAATATCCAACTAAGCCCAAGAAGGCTCTTATCTGTTTCCTTGTGGACGGTATGGGTATGTTCTGTATAGCTTCAAGCTTGGAGACCTCAGGACATATAGTTCCCCTCCCCAATAAGTGTCACAAGTATTTGGTTTCCTGGGCTCCGAGCACTGTCTTCTTTGGGTTGATATGCAGGCCGGAACGTCTTAAAGTCCGGACCACTTCCTCCAAAAGGGCTTTGTGTTCTTTCCATGTGTTACTTTGAACCACGATGTCGTCCAAGTATGCTGCTGCGTAGCCTCCTTGCGGTTGGAGCAGCACATCCATCAACCATTGGAATGTGGCAGGAGCTCCATGCAATCCGAAAGGTAGTACCTTAAAGTGGAACAGTCCGTGGGGGGTGGAAAAGGCTGTCTTTACTATCGGATTTTCTCAAAGGGATCTGCCAGGGTCCTTTGGTTAGGTCCAGTGTGCTGAGGTACCGGGCTGACCAAAGCCATTCTAAAAGTCCATCCTAGGCATGGGGTCGGATTTGTATTGCAAGATGGAGTTCAGCTGCCTGTAATCCATGCAAAACCGCACTGATCCGTCCGGTTTTGGTACCAGTACTATGGGGGAACACCAGGTGCTAGTGGAGGGCTCGATGATGTGTAAACATAGCATTTCTTCTATCTCATTCTTGCTGACCTGTCTTCTGGGATCCCGTATGGGCGCAGACGTACTGTCTGTCCTGGTGTTTCGATGCAGTGTTCCATTAAATGTGTTTTTCCCGAATAGGGTGAGAATGTTAGTCTTTGTTCATCAAGGTTTTTGGATCTCTCTCTCTTCATTTCCGTTGTTAATGTTTCTCCCTATTGTACGTCTCCCAGGAGGTATGGTGATTCTCTGTACCTAGAGTCCTCCCCTAACTCAACAAGGGTCACTACTGCCATGGGGGTGGGTTCTGTCCATTTTTTTTAATTTTTTTTTTAGGAGATTGATGTGGTAAACCTTCGTCGGTGGGTTCCGGTCAGGCTGGTGAATTTTATAGTTAACTGGTCCTAGGACTTCCTTTAACTTATATGGGCCTCTCCATCGTGCTAGGAGTTTGTTAGTGTTAGTTGGCAATAACACTAGCACTTGTTCCCCTGGTTGGAAACTCCTCATGCAGCTTCTTTTGTTGTATGCCCGTTCTTGGTTTGCTTGGGCTTGCCCTAGGTTGGCTTCTGCCTTTGCCATGAGTGCCATCAGGTGGGTTCTTAGCTCTTCATTATATTCTGTCAATGAGGTGTCCTGGATGTTCTCCCAGTCTTCCTTTACTACGTCCAAACTCATTCAGGGTTGCCTTCCGAAGAGTAATTCGAAGGGAGAAAATCCTGTTGAGGACTGTGGTGTGTCCCTCAGGACCATTAGGATCACAGGTATAACCCTATCCCAGTCCTTCCCCTCTGGTCCTGTTACCCTTCTCAATATCTTTTTTATGGTCTTATTGTACCACTCCACCAATCCATCGGTTTGCAGATGATAGACCGAAGTCCGGAGCTGTTTTATCCGTAGGCGATCACACACTTGGCACATGACAGTGGACATAAAATGAGTCCCTTGATCCGTGAGGACCTCCGAGAGTATTCCTACCCGGGAAAAGAATGGAATAAGTTGGTCACAAATCTGCCTCACTGATGTCCCCTTCAATGGAAAGGCTTCCGGATATCTTGTCGCATAGTCCACTGTGACTAGCAAGTATTTATACCCTCTGCAAGCCGGTTCCAGTGGTCCCACTAGATCCATCCTGATGCGCTGGAAAGGGATGGTGATCAAAGGCATGCGCCCTAGAGGTACCTTGGCGGGTTTTTCGCCACTTGTCAGCTGACAGGTTACACATTCCTTGCAGAATTTGGCAACATGCCCATAAATCCCTGGCCAATAAAATCTTTTTAATATGTTTTGCTGTGTTTTTAGAGAGGCCATGTGGCCTCTGCAGGGATGATTGTGGGCTAACTGCAGTAGGATCATCCTATGGGTCTTTGGTAGAAGTAATTGTTCCTTCTGAGTCCCATCTTCTGCTTTATAAGCTCGGTATAATAGGCCGTCTCGGGATATAAAGCCCTGGCCTTTATTTAGGTCAGGGTTTGGTTCCAGCACTGCCCGTTCTCTGGCTACCCTAAGCGTGGGATCGGCCAAGGTTTCCCCCCAAATGGATTCTTTGTGATCCTCTGGGTTCCATTCTATTCGTTGGGTGGCATACATGGATCTGCAGTATGCTAGTTGGTTCCCTCTTCTCTCCCCCTCTGTTTGTCTTGGTCCTTTTGTACCTGCTGCTACATGGTTTTGGGAAAAAGGGGCTTCAGACCACCAAGCCGGGTCCAGGGTTTTCATGGTTTGATGGAAGAGGGGTAGTTCCGTCCCTATAACCACCGGGGTGGGTAAGGAGGGTAGGACGGCAGCCCATACATTGGCAGTGTCATGGCCTATTTCTACCCTTATGTCTTTCATAGGATATCTTCTTACGTCCCCATGTATACAACAAATAGGACACATTTGTACATCCGGTAAGTAAGGGGAGTTACTTACAGTTGGCGAAATGGCGGTCTGTCTGCTCCCGCTGTCTAGTAGTGCTCTGGCGGGGATCCCATCCACACGTATGTCCATGGTATATGGCCCTGAGAATGGCAGTCTTGCGTCTGCTTTCATATAAGCAATCTCCATGGGCTCTACTCCCCTCCTTTTGGGGCAAAATCTGGCGATATGGCCCCAAGTGGTGCAATCATAGCATTGAGGCTGGCGGAACCCGGGTGCGGCTCCAGGGGGGTTTTCCTTCCGTACCGGTTCTTCTATCTTCTTCAGGTTGAGGGATGCATTCCTCAGAAGATCGCCATCTGGGCATTAGGAGTCGAGTCCCTCTACGTTGGTGGGGTTCGTTGAGGGGTAACATGGTTCTGATGGAGGGGCCCGTTACGAACGGTCTGTTTCCCCCAGCTTTCTGGTAAGCCGAGGCGATGTCTACAGCCTCTGCCAGCGAGGGCCGGTGATGCTGACGTACCCCCCTCTGCATGGGAGGAGGGAGGGCCTCAACAAACTGTTCCAACGGAACCTTATCCAGGATGTCTTGTATGGCTGGGCTGGGAGGCTGAAGCCATTTTTCTACAAGGTCCTTGATTCTGTAAAACAGCTGTCAGGGTCTCTCCTCGGGTTTTAGTTTTGTGTCCCTTAGTTGCATGCGGTAGGCCTCTTCATCTAGGCCCAGTCTATCCAACACAGCTTTCTTTATCTCAGCAGAGGGGGTGTTGCCTTTGGGGTTCACGGCCTGGTAGGCCCCTTGCATTATCCCCGATAGGAGGGGAGCCACATATTGTCCCCATCGGTCCACTGGCCATTGTGCGTTCCGGGCTATCACTTTTAAAGCCGGTGAAGAAGAACGCTGGGTCTTCCCCCTCTTTGAATTTTTGTAGGATAGCAGAGGGAACCAGTGATTGATTGCGGGAACTTGCTACCGCATCAGTTAGGCGAAGCACCGTCTCATGCTGTTTATCCTGTGCGGCCGTCTGCAGGGTTCCCTGCATTTGTATCGTCTGTTGGAAGGCCTGCCGGTCTGCCACGGCCTGTTGTGATTGCATTTGCAGTAGCTGATGCAACTGTTGTTGTCCCTCTGTGAACGTTTTTATGAGGGTCTCCATTGCGAGGTCGTGAAATCCTGCCGACTACGCCACTTGTAGGAAACACGACAGAAGACGGTATTGATGCTCAAACAATACTTTACTTCCTTAATGCTCAAAGAAGTCTTGTTCTTTGCGTAACAAACAATAACTTGCTTTGGAGGTAGTCACTACTCTCAAAGCCTCGGGCTTAGTCTGTCCCTCTGTAGTCTCCTTCTATTGGCATGAGCCCGCATAGGCCCACCATTCACCTCCTCTCTCCTCTCCTGGGGTCTGAAAACAACACACAAAGGAGAATTCTCGTTACTCCTTATATATCCTGTGATAGGCTCAGGTCCCCACCAATCATAAGCGTTTCCTGGCTTCCCCACCCTGATAGGCTGTTGACTAGAGGATCCCACCATTATAAGGTGGTTTGCCGTCCCAACCTCCTCCCCAGCTGTACCAGTTAGCAGGCCGGAACCACCCCCTCCAATCCCGTGTCCATCCTGGCCTTGGGGTCCCTGCCGCTCGCCCACGGTTCCGCCCTCCGTCATTGGGCCTTTTTCCTGGAGCCGCAGCGGCCATGGAGGCTGTGGCCGCGGAATCACCACTTGAGTCAAGTTGGTATGGGGTTATTGGCGGGAGCAGGTCTAGAGGGACGGCTCTCCCCCCTGGCGCTGTTCCGGCAGGCAGCGCAAGGGGCACTGCTCCTCCATGCGTGCCGCCGGACACCGTCTGAGTAGGAGGGTGATCCTCCCCCGGCCATCTGCAGCGGAAAGAGCGAGTCCTGCCTTGCCGCCGAACCTGACGCAGCCGTCTGCAGCGGTTGTGGCGAAAGGGCGCCTCGCTCTGAGTTCACTGCACCCGGCGTACTTGATGTCAGTGTCTCTCCGCAACCCGCCTCCCGCATTGTTCACCCCACTCTCACAGAGGGCCTGCTGTTTTGTGGCACCCTTCAGCGATGGATTTCAATGCCCAGTGCAGCGCAGTACTACTTCCAGCTTTGCTGTGCACCTGGGAAGCCCAGGCCCCAATCACGTTTTGTCAGCACCAGGCACCCTCCCAACCATCATGTATTAGTGCATTGATCCGCCACACCACTCCTTCCTTAAGCTTGCTATGAACCTTATACCGTACTCTCTGGGGGTCCTCCCATTCTTTTGTGCCCATCCAATTGGGCATGTGCGGTGCTCTGCAGGGTTGCACAATGGTTGTATGCGGCTTCCCCTGTCCTGTGACCCTGTATGATAGGAGATGGGACGCCTCTTCTCCCAGTTCAACGTGTTGCACTTTGAAATAACGTGCTCCAACTCTTCTTTATTCAGCCATGATCAGGCCAGTATGGCACACTGTGCTAGGTATCTTTAGGGCTGCATCCATCATGCTGGGTATTACACTTTATCTGCACATGTGTCAGGCATCCCACTGTCACAATGTTATAGCTGCCTCCAAGGTGTATTGTTAAAATTGGATGTCCCGACGTGCGATCCTTGGCCGTGTGCCAGCCCGAACGATACAATATTATCTGGAGGCTTGCAGAGCCTGCGGTATATTTTGCAGCTCCTTGCTCGCTGAGCTGCATGGTGGGGCTCAGTCTTCCTCCATCGAGCCCCCGCCACCACATAGGATCCTCGGGGGCCCTCGTTATAGTCTCTCTCCTGCCCGTCAATGATGGGTGTCCTGTTGTGCTTGGCGGGACTCACCGCACCGGTACGTCTTGCGCACCGTGGGGGTCCCGATTGCTTCGGTGGTGGCGGACACCGTCAGCTGCTCCTCCTGGGGCTTGCTTCCACGTTGAACTCTCGGGGCACGTCCTGTCTGCGAGTGGATGCAGGCTCCTTTCCTCCTCTGCTCGGCGGTTTGCGCCTCTTTACTGAGAGGCGCTTTCCTTTGTCTCGGATTAGGGGGCGGCCGCCACTTTCTTCCCGATTCTTCTGCAAGGCTACAGTATTGCGGATTCTGCTACGGTTTCTCTAATGTGGTCTCATTCTTCACCGGAGTGCTTCCAAGTTGCGCCGCATGGTTTCCCACAGACTTAGATGCCTTCCAATGACAATTGCTACAGTTGAACCATCCATAAATGCCAGGATCATGGTCGGATCTGCGAGAGCCAACTCGAACAATGTCCTAGCTCATGGCTGCTAAGCCACGCCCGCATACTAAAGTTATTGATCTGGGCGGGTAAGGTCCCTCAGATAGTACAAGCCATCTTGAAACTCCTGTATGAAAGGGGCAGACATGGTAGTACCAATAATGTATTTTATTACTATGCCTCACAGATTCAGTATGCAATCAGTTGGTAGAGTAGAGTGGACGTAGGAGACAGACGGTGGCAAGGATCACATGGGTAAATCCGTGCAAGGGCTTTTGCAGGAAGTGGCACGGGAGATAATGCCTTTTCCAGAAATATCAGCTAGGTATTGTTTCGGTGGCACAGAGGACACATATCATTTCTCCTGGGCGTTCTATATTATCTTGGATCTTCGGTTCAAGTTCATTTTGAGATTAAGAAGGCGTTAAATACTACAGGAAGGGATTGGGCTAAAAAACAATGCCAACAATTGGGGCAACTGTTTTGTGATGGGAAGCTATGGCATATATGAAAGTGTAGGAGATTGTGAATGGCGAGACGTCCAGCAATCCTTCAGTCTCCCCCTGTTATTGGTGATTTTAGATCTTAGGGTAGTCATACGAAAGTGACAAGCATATAAAGAATGCAGTATTACTGGTACAGCAGGAGAACATGTTACGAAGAGAAGATGGGGACAGAGGTGAGGGTGGATGCGAACCAGTGGGAATGTAGAAGGGCAGACGAGGAGAACATGAGAAGCAGAACTAAGAACATGACGGTTTATACAGCTAGATAAGATCAGAATGATAATTCGGAGCAAGACAATGAACACATTTACAGACACGCAAAAATCAAGGGGGTCTCTCTGCCGGACATTAATCCCGGTTATGAGAGCCTTACCCAGATTCTTTAGCTCATTATCTTTCACCGAGGAGAAATATCCAAAACATATCAGTCTTTGTCCTGCCCAGGCGCAGACCAGCCCCGAAATGCTAGGCAATTCTCCTCTGAACAAGAGCACCAACAGCAACCACAGACGTTTTTCGGTCTTGTTGGACCTCATCAGTAGGGTGGAGCTGTGCTCTACAAGACATTTACAGACACTACACAGAAAATAAAACTGAAAACGAGCAGCAATAGGAAGCCAATGAAGTTGCGCTTAATAAAAAGAAATATTAGCAGAAGAACCCAAGTTGAATAAGTTATGAACCAAATAAGGTAGAATAGAACAAAAAGGGAGGAGAGCATAGTTCGGTTGTCCAACATACAGTAAACGACAATCAGTCAACTGGCAAATAACAAAAGTTTAGTTGAAGAAAAAGTCAGAAGATGATGAATTTTCAGAATATTGAGAAGCTGAAAATTACAGGTACATACAACAGAAAAGATACTATGGTGGAAGCGGGAAAAAAACCAAAATAGGTTTTTTGGGATTGAGTTTAATAAAATGAGCCAACATCTAGGAATTCATTGAAGGAAGATGAGATGAAAGCTGTTTATGTAGAAAATCAGTAAAGGAAGGGTAAACAAATGAGTGTCATCAGCATCTAGATGAGCATGAAAACAAACTTACCGCAGCCAGATGAGTCAGAATGAAAAGCAGGGGACCAAATACCAATCCTTGGGCGCCCAAAATGAGAGGATATGAATGAAGGAACAAGTTACTTACCTGTAACTGTTGTTCTCCAGCATGGGTCTGGCATGGATTCACATGCTCATGAATATTCCCCGTCGTCAGGCTGGGAATCCTCGGTAAAGAAAAATCAGTATCAGTTTCGTTTGTGATCTGTCTTTCGTAGTAGTAACCAATCACTGATCTCTGCGTCATACTGACCACAGCCAATGACTGCCATCTCCCTAAGCCCCGCCTCTGGAAGCCATCTTCAGATTTGGTAGCACGTGAAGCGGCAGTATGACCAAGTGAAGAGCCGCAGAGGGGTAGGCGGGAGGGTTTGCATGTGAATCCATGCCAGACCCATGCTGGAGAACAACAGTTACAGGTAAGTAACTTGTTCCTTCTCCAGCATGGGGTCTGGCATGGATTCACATGCTCATTAATACAAGAATACATAGCAGTACACACATGCACAACCACGGGAGGTGGCAAAAGGCTCAACATTAAGCAGTACAACAACTCAACATTAAGCATCTCTTACCTCCTCACCAGGCTCACCTTAGGCGAACAGGTTGCGCAACACTGCTTGGCCGACCCTGGACTCCTCCCTGGAATCCCGATCGACGCAGTAGAATCTTGTGAAGGTGTGCGTCAACCTCCACGTAGCAGCCCTGCAGATGTCCAGCAGGGGCACACCAGATAGGAACGCCGTAGTAGCAGCGATCGCTCTGGTCGAATGGGCTCTCGGACGGCCTGGCAGCGGTCGGTTAGCCAACCGGTGGCAGTGCATGATGCAGCCGGAGAGCCATCTGGAAATAGAAGACTTTGAGAGAGCCTTCCCTTGATTCACAGGTCCAAAGTTCACAAACAGCTGTGATGTCCTCCGAAAACTCTTCGTGCGGTCCACGTAGAACTTCAGCACTCTAGCCACATCCAGCGAGTGCAAAGTCCTCTCGGCCGGCGACGAAGGAGACGGGAAGAAAACAGGTAACACCAGGGGATCGTTAAGATGGAAGTCCGACGGCACCTTGGGCATAAAGGAGGGGTGCGTCCTAAGCACCACCCTCGAGGCATGGAAAGTCAAGTACGGTGCTTTGCAGGATAGGGCCTGGATCTCTCCCACTCGTCGTGCGGAGGTAATGGCCACCAGGAATGCAGTCTTTCACGACACAAACTTCATCGGTGTGGAGTGCATCGGCTCGAATGGGGGCCCCATGAGCCTGGTCAGCACCACGTTAAGTTCCCACGCCGGGGCCGGGGCCTTCACCGGCGGGAACGACCGGAACAGTTCTTTCATAAACTCTTACCAGTCAATGGGACCACAGGGACGTCCGTCCTGTGGTTCTGGTATATCTGGAGATCGCCGCCAGATGAATCTTAATGGAGGCATGGGCTAGCCCAGCCTTTGCCAGCGATAGCCGGTACGGCAGCACTTGAGGAGCCGTAATCCGTAGGGGGTTGATCTTCTGTGCTCGGCACCAGATAGAGAACCTCTTCCACTTGTGACCGTAGCATTTGAGAGTCGAGGATGCCCTGGCCTTTGCAAGAACCTCTCTGCAGTCGGCCGGTATATCGTACCCTCCAAACTCTAGCGCTGCAGGAGCCGAGCCTGCAGGTTCAGCGACGCCGGGTCGTGGTGGAAGATGGCGCCTCCTTCTCTAGAGAGAAGATCTGCGTCCGCCGACAGCTTGATGGATGGGGACGTTGACAAGTCCAGAAGGTCCGGGAACCAGATCTGCCTCGGCCACGCCGGTGCGACGAGGATCATCCTGCACCGGGACCTCTTGAGCTGGTTGATGAGTCGAAGCAGCAACGGCAACGGAGGGAACGCATACAGGTATAGGCCGTGCCAGGGGAACGAGAACGCATCGCCCATGCTTCTCGGCTGGGGAAACCTGCTGGCGAACCTCTGCCACTTCGAGTTCGTCGCTGTTGCGAACAGGTCGATTTGGGGTTTGCCCCATCGTCGGAAGAGTTGATCCACCTGATCCTGGCGCAGCTCCCACTCGTGACACGCGCGTAGCTCCCTGCTGAGCGAGTCGGCGATGGTGTTTCTTTCTCCTGCCAGGTGGAAGGGAACCAGGAACATCCCCTGGGCGACCGCCCAGTGCCACAGATCCTGTGCCTCCTTGGATAGGGCTGGGGATCTGGTGCCTCCCTGCTTCCGTATGTAAAACATTGTCGTGGTGTTGTCCGTGAAGATCCGCACCACCCTGCCCTTGAGCGACGGGAGGAACGATTTGAGAGCCCAGAACACGGCTCGGAGTTCCAGGATGTTGATGTGCAGGAGCTCCTCCTCCGAGAGCCAGAGGCTTCTTGCGAGGAGATCTCTGGTGTGGGCGCCCCAACCTTCCAGGGAAGCGTCCGTCGTCACCGTCTCCTGGTACGCCGGCGTCTGAAAGTCCTTGCCCACCGTGAGGTGCGCTCGAACGCCCCACCACTGAATCGCCCGCCGGAACACCTCGTTGAGGGGGACCCCGTCTTCGAAGGTGCCCGTCGCCTGCATCCAACGGGCGTCGAGAAATTCTTGAAGAGGGCGCATCCGTAGTCTGCAGAGGCGCACCAGGTAGATGCAAGAGGACATCATCCCCAGGAGGGACTTGATGGACCTCACCCTGGCCACGTCTGTGGCTAGCAGGCGCTGCACTTCGCCCAGAATGGTCTTCGTCCGTTCTTCCGACGGTGCCGCCAGGCGCCTCACTGTATCGAGCTTCGCTCCCAGAAACAGGGCCACCTGCGACGGCACCAGGTGGGACTTTGGAAAATTTATGGAGAATCCCAGGTCTGTGAGTAGCTGGACGGTCCTCGCAGTGTGTTCGACGGCGAGTTCCCTTGTCCTTGAGCGGATGAGCCAGTCGTCCAGGTAGGGGTAGACGTGAATCCCTTGCAGGCGCAGCCGCGCCGCGCCGCCACAGGTGCTAGGCACTTGGTAAAGACCTTGGGGGCAGACTTCAATCCGAACGGCAGTGCTCTGAATTGGTAGTGGCGTCCCTGGACGACGAACCTGAGGAACTTTCGGTGACTTTTGAGGATGGGAACGTGGAAGTATGCATCCTCCAGGTCCAGCGACGATAGAAAGTCGCCTTCCTCCAGCTGTCCCAGCACGTGCTGGAGGGTGACCATCCTGAACTTTTGTGACCTGATGTATTTGTTCAAACGACGAACGTCCAGGATGGGGCGCCAGCCACCCGTCTTCTTCCTGACGAGGAAGTACCTTGAGTACACCCCGGAGCCCCGAAGCCTCTTTGGGACGAGCACGATGGCGCCTTTCCTGAGCATCTCCCGTACTTCCAACAGCAGTTGCGGGACGTGATTTTCCTTCCTGGCCACAGGTCGAACGTGAGGGCACTTCTTCAGGAATTCGATAGAGTGTCCTCTTGCCAGGGTATCCAGCACCCAACGGTCGGTGGAGATGGACTTCCACATGCCGACGAACTTCGTCAGCCGGCCTCCCACCGGGGTGCTTCGGTGGGGGCCCGAGGCCACGGCCGGTTGAGTCCTGCTTGGAGGTTGTGGCCTTGCCGCCCTGGCCACCTTGCCGACAGCGGCGAGGCGCTCCCTGCTTGCCGCGACCCCTGTAGGCCTCCTGAGACGAGGAGCGTGCCGCCTGGCGGTAGGACGACGAGCCACCGCTGGATCCCTTGGAGGCCCCCTGTCTGCCACCGGAGCACCGAAAGGGCCGTCGTTGCTGAAGGGCTCCTAGGGTGCGGGCCGTCTCCGTGTCCGTCTTTATGGCTTGGAGCGATTCGTCCACCGCCTTCCCGAACAAGTAGCTGCCGTCGAACGGCATGTCCAACACCCTGGTCTGGACGTCCTGACGGAAGTCGGTCGCCCGGAGCCAACCCTGTCGTCGTAGGCAAACTCCGTTGCCCAGCTGGCGGAACCCGGTATCGGCAATATCGGTTGCCACCGTTATGGCGTGGTCCGACGCCACCTCGCCTTCTTGAAGTATTTCCAGGGCCTCGGACCTCTTGTCGTCCGGTAGGAAGTCCAATATGGGGGCCAGCTTAAACCAGAGCTCCCTGTCGTAACGGGCCACGATCGCCAGGGCATTGGCCGCTTTGATCGTCGTCGCCGCCAATGAAATGACCCATCGCCCCATGGCGTCCAACTTCTTTCCCTCGCCGTCCGGAGGGGAATTCGACGTTGAGGCTCCTGACCCCGCCGCTTTCTTCTTCGCTGCCGCCGAGACGACCGAGTCTAGCGTTGGCTGGGCCCTGAGGCACAGGGGAGCGGTCTCGGGGACCCGGTACTTCTTCTCGTACCGGTCCCGTTTGGCTGGTGCCGTGGAGGGGTTCTTTAGTACCGACAGGCCCTCCTCCCAGATGTCATCGATTAGAGGCACCGCGATGACAGTCTTCCTCTTGGCCTCCCGGCGCTGATAGAGGAAACCTTCCTTTTTCTGCTCCTCCGGGCAGAGCTGGAACAATTTGGACGCCCTGGCGATCATGGCGTAGAATGAGCCAATCTCGTCGGGCGGAGAGGCCCGTGCGACGGGAGACCCGTTGCGTCGTCGTCGCCCTCAGAACCCGTCGTCGAGCCCACCGCACTGTCATCTCCCGACTCGTGGGAGGATGAGGAGGGAACTGCAGGCCTTACGGGGGCGAGCGGAGGAGAGGGTTGGGTCCTCCGTCGTTTGTTCTGAGGACTTCCCGACGGGCCAGGTTGCGGGTCCTCCGACCTGGGCCGTAGTAATCTCATCCTTATCTCAGAGCATAAGGACTGGATCGCAAACAAAATGGCCGCCGAGCTATCCTGAGGCCTAGGTTCCGGCTGCGCCGGAAGGGAAGGCTGCTCTTCCTCGCCATCGTCTTCTTCCTCGGTTATCTCCCGAGGATCTTCCTTGGGGGATTGAACATTCTCGAATTGGACTTCGAGATTCCTCACGACCTCGGTCAGTTCCCCCTCCGAGGCTGACTCCGAGCTCGAGGAGGCTACCGTGCCCCCCCCTTTTTCCATCACGGGGGTCATGACGATGGGCTGAAAAGAGGATTCCCTCCTTGGCGGCAGGGAAACTTTAGCCCCGGAGGCAGTCTCCGCTGGCGGGGTCTCTGCCGGCTTGGCCAGAGTCGCCGCGATCACCTCGATAGAGGCCTTTGCCTGCTGGGTAGGGGCCTTCACCACCTTAGGTGCGTCCTGGGCCTTCTCCTTAGGGGGAGGGGCGACGCCTCGCTCCCCCTCTCCCGAGATCGGACGGGGCTTCTCCCGAAGCTTACCCGGGGTCTCGGACTTCCTCTTCCCCGAACCGGAGCGTTGGCTTGTGGTTGACGGTGCCGGGGAAGGTGCGCCCTGCCTGGCGACCGAAGAGCCCAACCTTTCGGTGCTCCCGGAGCCAGCGGACTCGCGGCGCTTGGCCTGGTGTTGGGCCCCCGTCGCCGGGGGGCCCGCACAGGACTTAGAAGCCCGCTCGGACCCTTTCTTCTTCTTCTCACCCTTTGAGCCCTTCTCCAACCAGCTGGCGAGACGGGATCGACGGTCCCTCATGGTCCGCTCTGACAAGTTCTTGCAGAACTGGCAGTCCTTCTCTACATGAGTCTTGTCCCCATGAAGACAGTAGAGGTATCGCAAACGTTCGTCCTCCTTAAACACATTCTGCAGCCCGCATCCAGGGCAGCTGCGAAACAGCTTGGGTCCGGGTGACGAACTCGCGTCCCGGGCCATCTCGAAGTAGGCCGCAAATCTTGGAATCCTCCAAGAGGTTGATTCGACGAAATCTTCACCCTTGAGGGAAAATCCCGCAACGGGTACCCGTTAACGGGAGTAGAAACGGTGGAGCTTGAGGCTTGATTAACCGAAAAAAAGTGAAAATTCACCTGAAAAAGCGCGAAACACGCAGCAAAAGCTCGAGAGCTAAGCACGAGGACTCCCAACACTTGAACGTGCGGTAAAAATCTGAAGATGGCTGCCAGAGGCGGGGCTTAGGGAGATGGCAGTCATTGGCTGTGGTCGGTATGACGCAGAGATCAGTGATTGGTTACTACTACGAAAGACAGATCAGAAACGAAACTGATACTGATTTTTCTTTACCGAGGATTCCCAGCCTGACGACGGGGAATATTCATGAGCATGTGAATCCATGCCAGACCCCATGCTGGAGAAAAATCATTTCAAAGGGCTAAAAAGATGCAAGAAGAAAGATAAGAAGAAACTAGTCTTTGATTGAACTAGAAATAGTGAAGGCGGTCAACGTTTAAATCATTAGTGAGTGATCAATTGCGTCAAAAGTGGCACTGAGATCAATTAAATCAGTATAAAAGACCACTTTCTGATGAGGAGCATGGTGAAGAAAGTTAGAAACAGTCAGAAGGGTGGTCTCAGTAGAGAAACACTGGGACATCATGCATATATAGAGGGCCGCAACCTAACGGGCTAGGTGGGGGGCAAATTACCTACTTTAATATTTGTCTAAGCCCCAAATTTGAGCCAGTAAAAGTTTCTCAGGGAATGTCAGGAGTTTATATAGACATACATCCAGGGAGATATTCTTGCAATGGCCATTAACACAATTCTGCACCTAGAGCTGGATAGATCCAAATCCAGACTGTGCAGCACACTCAGGGTCCTGTCTCTGAAACTGAAAGCCAAGCGCAAGTCAATAGTACCAGTGGAAGGATGGGGGTATACACGTAATGAGGAGCAAGACTATTCCTGCTACTCACGTGTTCTTGTATTGACATGATTTATCTGTCTCTGAAACAGACAAACACCAAAGGAAGCTCTGACAGGGTTGATAACCTGGTCTGAGCATTACTATGTAGGAAAAGAAGTAGAGATGGGTATGAGCAGGGGAAGTTGAGGGTTGTGGAAACTACAAAATTACTTATCGAGGAATCAGATAATTAAACAAGAAATTGTAGAGACTGTTCAAAACTTCTTTGAGGACAATAAACCAGAAACATTGAATATTCAAATTGGGATGCTTTAAATTTCCCCCTCCGGAATGGATTTATACATCTGTATGTAAGGGCGCAGATCTCGATTTTTGTCTGAATTAGAATTTGAGAGGCAGTTATCCTCCATGGATGCTCAACATAAGTGTCATGATCACTGCTTCCAAGGAGCCAGGATCAGCCCAACGTCCTTGGAAGCAGGCCCCTAACCCTGATCCTAGGCACCAGCCGGTCCCCACAGGGACCTTTTGGACCTTGTCCTGGCGCCGGTGGCACCAGGCTCATCAGAAGCATCGGTCCCGGCACTGGAAGCGCCGGGCTCATCATTGGTGTGAAGGTGCTTGGGTGGACTTACCTGCGGCAGACCATGCTGCTTACTTGCCAGACTCTTAGAAGTCCTCGGTGAACTGGGACTACTTTCTTACCTGGGTGGGGCAGCTCCACTCCCTGGATACAGCACTGGAACTCTTCTGGAAGCAGGAACTCTTTTCTTACCTAGGCGGGGCCGTGGAAGGAGACGCCTCATCACTCCAAGGCTATTTAAACCACACCCGATTGTTGAAACGTGCTTCGCATTATTCTGCATCTGCAGCAGAACGCTCACCGAGTCTGTTCCAGCATTTCTTCTTGGGATCCTGAACCTGCAAGAATTATACTTACCATTCCTGTACCCGAGCTACATCAGCACCTGCAAAAGACCAGAAACAACAGGTTAGCAGAACGAACTTTCACACGCAGTGCTTGCTTACCTGATCCATCGGCAGCGGCCGTGTCTAACGCTGCACCTTCGCCGGCAAAGATAAACAGCATTATTATACTTACCGGCACGCTGTGCACTCCAGATTCTTCACGCTGCATCTGCACCTACAAAGATAAACAGCATTATTATACTTACTGGCACGCTGCGCACTCCAGATTCTTCACGCTGCATCTGCAAAGATAAACAGCATTATTCTACTTACTGGCACGCAGTGCATTCCGGATTCTTCACGCCGCATCTTCACCTGCAAAGACAACAGCAGTGTCACACTTACCGGCTCGTGGCGAGTTCCGGATTTCTTCATTCTGCATCGTCTCCTGCAAAGACAAAGAAAGAGACAGTAAGAGCGCTGCCATACATACGCAACTCCAGGCGCTTCAGTGCCACGCATAAAAGACTATAAAGACTAAAGGTGTCCAGAAACTTACCGGTCGTGCAGTCAACGACGGTACCCATCCTCTGAAGTCAAGAGGCCCACGTTTCACCAGTGAAGGAACTGGCAACGGCACCCTGCACTAGACGCAGATGGAGAGCCCAGCATTCACCTATCTAAGGTGAGCACGTTGACCTGGGAGGGGGGGTTCAACAGACAAGCTGGGAGGAGAGAGATAGGGACATTCAGCAACCCAGACCTTTAATCCCCATATTATTTCACCTGCAGAAACCTCACCCTTCGAGTTCGACACACAGTGCGGAGAGGGTCGACCCCAGAAGCCAACCGAATCCTGCACATCACGTTTTGTGTTACAGACACCTTCCTGCCAAGACCCGCGCCTCCGTGGGAATCAGGTGAGCGTTACAGAACGCGAAGCCGACCACTAAACTCCTACCCAGGCGCAATGTAAACCTCAGATACTGATCAACTAGCCCAGTTGCTTGGGGAATTAAGAGCAGAAGTACATGCAGCTCGCCAGGAAACGAGCTCTCTAAGAAGAGAACTGATCATTTCTAAGGAGCGAACAGAGGACCTTGCTAGGCAGTTGTTACAAACGCAGGCAGGACAGACACCTTTGCCCGTTCCAGGAGGAAGTTACCCTTCTGCCTCAGCTTCAAATCCAGTGCAAATCAATCTGCCCGTTAATGTGCCCTTGGCTCCGCCCGAACGCTTTGCTGGTGATCCAAAGAAATTCGCAGTGTTCATCAACCAGTGCCGCTTGCACTTCTTATGTCGACCAGCTGCATTCCCAACTGACCAGGCCAAGGTGGCTTTCGTGCTTTCTTATCTCAGTGACAGCGCTGCAGATTGGTCGATCCCTTTAGTCACCCAGGATGATCCGGTTTTACACGATTTTCAAGCCTTCCAGGCCAGCATGGAGAAACTGTTCGCAAGACATGCACAAGGGCAGGCCTTGGACAATGAACTTCTCTCATTACGACAGGGTAACCAAGACCTCTTGACTTATATAGCCTCTTTCAATAGACTCATAGTGGAAACACAATGGCCCGAGGACAAGAGAATAACGCTTTTCTACAGAGGTCTGCGTGGAGAGCTCAAGGATGTGCTAGCGCAGGTTGTGAATCCTCCACAAGAATGTTCAGACTATATTGACTTAGTTGTCCAACTAGACCATAGACTATAGAACAGGAAGGCAGATCGCTCCAGATTTGATACCCGAGTGTTTTCCAAACCACAGACCTCGAATAAGGGAGCTGACACTGCGGAACCCATGCAAATAGGGGGCATGAGAGGACCTTTAACCCAGAAAGAGCGGGAAAGAAGAAGGCAGCTGCAATTATGCCTTTATTGCGGTAATTCAGGACACTTTCTTCGGGATTGTCCCGTGAAACCAGCTAAGAAGACTGTAGGAGCCGCGGATACCTGTACCACAAATTCTGAGCAGGGAAACGACCTCGCCCGACAAGAGTAGAGGTCCTCTTGCCGAGCGTTAAGATCTGTCCCGTGACCTCGCATTTCGTGATACCCATGGTCCTCATTAGTCCTGAACGTCCGGATCGTTTGCACGCAATTGAAGCTTACATTGACAGCGGAGCAATCGGTAACTATGTGGACCGTGAAATGGTGTCAAGGATGAATCTACCCCTTGTCCCTAAGGCAGTAAAAGACGTCATCACTACTGTGGATGGCACGGAGATAGCCTCCGGACCAGTAACGCATGCCACCCAAGAAGTGACGCTGTTGAGTCATAATGGACACCGGGAGAGAATAGTGTTCGATGTAATCAAGGCCCCTCAGTTCCAGATCATTCTGGGAATCCCTTGGTTGGAGAAGCACAATCCTCAGATTGATTGGCGAGCAAAGACGGTTCAGTTTCCAGAGTGTTCTACCACTTGTTATCCTCGACCTGATGTTTCACTGGCGGCGATCTCTTCTGAGGAGATTCTCAAATTACCTCCCGAATACCAGGAGTTCCAAGACGTCTTCCAGAAGGATCAAGCTAACACCCTACCCCCTCATAGGTCTTACGACTGTCAAATAGATCTGATACCTGGAACAACTCCTCCTTGCAGCAGGATCTATGCCCTCACCGAGCCAGAGAACCTTCACCTCAGACAGTACCTGGACCAATACCTAGCTAACGGGTTTATCCGTCCTTCCAAATCTCCAGCTTCATCGGCTTTGTTCTTCGTTCCGAAAAAGGAAGGAGACCTTAGAACTTGCATAGATTACCGCGCCCTGAATCAGATCACTGTTAAAAACAGATACCCGTTACCTTTGATCCCTGAACTCCTGGACCAAGTCAAAGATGCCCGTATATACACAAAGCTGGATCTCAGAGGAGCCTACCACTTGGTAAGAATCAAAGAGGGCGATGAATGGAAAACGGCCTTTCGCACCAAGTACGGGCTATTCGAATATCAAGTGATGCCCTTTGGACTGTGTAATGCTCCTGCGGCTTTCCAATATTTTATGAACGATGTCCTTAGGGAACTCATTGACGTGTTACTAGTTGTCTACATTGACGACATCCTCGTCTATTCATCATCGGACGAAGAACATCAGAGACATGTTAAAAAGGTTCTCGAGAGATTGCGTCAACATAGTCTTTTTGCTAAGCTTGAGAAATGCGTCTTCAACGCAACAGAAGTCGAGTTCCTGGGATTCATATTGTCACCTAACGGAGTCCATATGGATTCAAAGAAGGTTGATGCAATTATCAAGTGGCCATCACCAACCTCTGTAAAAGGAGTTCAAAGCATGTTAGGATTCGCTAACTTTTACCGCAGATTCATTCCTGAATTTTCCCGGATAGTCCAGCCCATCACCGCTCTGTTGAAAAAGAACAAACGTTTTGAGTGGTCTTCTGAAGCGGAACAAGCTTTTCAAGACTTAAAAGCTAAATTCATTTCTGCACCTGTTTTAAAACATCCTCGCCCAGAACTTCCTTACATCATGGAAACGGATGCTTCTAGTCTTGCTATGGGAGCAGTGTTATCACAAAGAGATTCGGTCACAAACCAACTACATCTGGTTGCCTTTTGGTCCCGCAAGTTTTCGCCTCCTGAGATCAACTATTCAATTACGGACAAGGAACTTTTGGCCATCAGATCGGCCTTTAAAGCCTGGCGGCATTATCTTCTAGGAGCCAGACACACAGTCACCGTAATGACTGACCACCGCAATCTACAATACCTAAAGACAGCCAAAGCTCAGTCTTCCAGACAACTTCGCTGGGCTCTGTTCCTAGCAGAATTTGACTTTATAATTACTTATCGACCAGGTAGTAAGAACGGAAAGGCGGATGCCCTCTCCCGGATGGGAGTAGATGAACAGTTGATCAATCCAGATCCAATACCCATAATCCCAGAACAAAGGATTTTGGGTTTGGTCAGCACTCAATCTTTTGAAGACATCAAGAACACGGTGAAATCGCTCCTAACTCCGACCGATTTGCAGGACTGGCGATTAAAGGGAAAAGAGTTCTCAGTAGATCAAGACCTACCATATTTCCGAGGACGATTGCACCTGCCCTGTGAGAGACTACAAAAACAAGTAATCTCCGGTTATCATGATTCTCTAATGGAGGGACACCCTGGCATTACCAAAACCATGGAAAAGATTAAAAGAAATTTCTGGTGGCCATCGTGGAAAAGGGATATTAGAGACTTTGTAATCTCCTGTGGTGTGTGTGCCCAGAATAAAAGTCAAAAGCAAAAACCAGCCGGCCTATTACAGCCACTTGACATCCCTCCCTGTCCATGGCATACCCTGTCCATGGATTTTATCACGGACTTACCTCCATGCTTGGGATATACTACCATCTTAGTAGTCGTGGATCTATTCTCGAAAATGGCTCACTTCATACCCTTGAAGGGTCTGCCTTCAGCCTCAGTATTGGCCCGGGAATTCTTGGCGAACATCGTTCGCTTACACGGTTTTCCTTCGGTTTTAGTCTCCGATAGGGGAAGTCAATTCATCTCCCACTTCTGGCGCAGTTGCTGTCGTCTAGCCCAAGTTGATGTAAGACTTTCAACCAGTCACCATCCCCAAACGGACGGACAAACCGAAAGGACAAACCAGACACTGGAACAATATCTACGCTGCATGCTCCAACAAACAGAAAACCCCTGGAAGGACATTCTTTGGATCGCTGAATACGCGTACAACAATTCGACTCATTCTGGAACCGGGAAGACTCCTTTTTTCCTATTATATGGACACCATCCTAGAACCTCCAACCTGGATCCTCCCCAAGAAATTGAAGCACCTGCTGTGGATCACTTGCATTCGGAGATTACCTGTGCTTTTAAGGAAGCCACTGCCCATCTGCAAAGAGCTAAAGCTCAATTCAAAAAGGCAGCCGATCGGCACCGTAAAGAGGCCCCTCACTACGCTGTAGGAGATCAAGTCTGGTTATCCACTAAGCACCTGCCTTTAAAAGGACCCCGCACTTTCATTCCGAGATACCTTGGGCCCTACCTCATATCTGCCATAATCAATCCGGTGGCTGCCAAATTGGAATTACCTACGCATATGAAAATACATCCAGTATTCCATGTCTCCTTATTAAAACCAGTACAACCAGAAACCCGATTGACTGAACTCCCAGAACCCGTTTTGGTAGACGGAGAACTCGAATTTGAAGTGAAGAACATCCTAGACTCCAAGATTTCCAGGTCTAAATTATACTATCTGGTTGATTGGAAAGGATACGGTCCCCAGGAAAGGTCGTGGGAACCCTCAGAACACGTCCACGCACCTCGTCTGGTCAAGAGATTCCATCCGAATCACCCCGACAAGCCAAAGCCCCCGGAGAAGACACACTTAGGAGGGGCCTTGAGGGGGGGTACTGTCATGATCACTGCTTCCAAGGAGCCAGGATCAGCCCAACGTCCTTGGAAGCAGGCCCCTAACCCTGATCCTAGGCACCAGCCGGTCCCCACAGGGACCTTTTGGACCTTGTCCTGGCGCCGGTGGCACCAGGCTCATCAGAAGCATCGGTCCCGGCACTGGAAGCGCCGGGCTCATCATTGGTGTGAAGGTGCTTGGGTGGACTTACCTGCGGCAGACCATGCTGCTTACTTGCCAGACTCTTAGAAGTCCTCTGTGAACTGGGACTACTTTCTTACCTGGGTGGGGCAGCTCCACTCCCTGGATACAGCACTGGAACTCTTCTGGAAGCAGGAACTCTTTTCTTACCTAGGCGGGGCCGTGGAAGGAGGCGCCTCATCACTCCAAGGCTATTTAAACCACACCCGATTGTTGAAACGTGCTTCGCGTTATTCTGCATCTGCAGCAGAACGCTCACCGAGTCTGTTCCAGCATTTCTTCTTGGGATCCTGAACCTGCAAGAATTATACTTACCATTCCTGTACCCGAGCTACATCAGCACCTGCAAAAGACCAGAAACAACAGGTTAGCAGAACGAACTTTCACACGCAGTGCTTGCTTACCTGATCCATCGGCAGCGGCCGTGTCTAACGCTGCACCTTCGCCGGCAAAGATAAACAGCATTATTATACTTACCGGCACGCTGTGCACTCCAGATTCTTCACGCTGCATCTGCACCTACAAAGATAAACAGCATTATTATACTTACTGGCACGCTGCGCACTCCAGATTCTTCACGCTGCATCTGCACCTACAAAGATAAACAGCATTATTCTACTTACTGGCACGCAGTGCATTCCGGATTCTTCACGCCGCATCTTCACCTGCAAAGACAACAGCAGTGTCACACTTACCGGCTCGTGGCGAGTTCCGGATTTCTTCATTCTGCATCGTCTCCTGCAAAGACAAAGAAAGAGACAGTAAGAGCGCTGCCATACTTACGCAACTCCAGGCGCTTCAGTGCCACGCATAAAAGACTATAAAGACTAAAGGTGTCCAGAAACTTACCGGTCGTGCAGTCAACGACGGTACCCATCCTCTGAAGTCAAGAGGCCCACGTTTCACCAGTGAAGGAACTGGCAACGGCACCCTGCACTAGACGCAGATGGAGAGCCCAGCATTCACCTATCTAAGGTGAGCACGTTGACCTGGGAGGGGGGTTCAACAGACAAGCTGGGAGGAGAGAGATAGGGACATTCAGCAACCCAGACCTTTAATCCCCATATTATTTCACCTGCAGAAACCTCACCCTTCGAGTTCGACACACAGTGCGGAGAGGGTCGACCCCAGAAGCCAACCGAATCCTGCACATCACGTTTTGTGTTACAGACACCTTCCTGCCAAGACCCGCGCCTCCGTGGGAATCAGGTGAGCGTTACAATAAGGCAGCCTGTCGCAGAGAATTCTTAAAATAACTAGTGCTCAGCTTAATGTACTGGTCACTTATAAAGTTGAAGGCATTTTATGGCCATCTTAATAGAGCTTTTTTGAACAAGGGGGCAGACGTGGCCTCTTTTTGCTGAACAATTGCAGATAAACAATAGGATATTCATCCCAGCAATTGGAAAACAAAGGCTCTCTGATTTGTTCAGACCGGGAGAAAATGGCAGAATGTGGTAACTGCAGCCCCTCTTATTCTGGAGGGACACAAGGCTGCGCTTCATAGATGGCTCTTGGGGGAGGTAATATTGGTGGTGGTAAAGTAGCTCAAACTGAACAAATCCCCAGGGCTTGATAAACGGACTGCACTATTTTATAAGAAGTATATCCCTCAATTGCTGCCGCACTTTATTTCTCTATTTAACTATATACGTGAATAACGGCGGCTCACACCATAGATGGAGGATGCCCCCAGCAGGATTATCCCCAAGCCTGGGAAAGATGGCTCCCTGTGATCAATCTACAATCCAATACCCTAAATAAATCAGGATGCAAAAATGTACACAAGGATCCTTGCCAATAGTCTTGCACCATTCATGAACTTCTTGGTAGAACCAACCAGGCGGGTTTAACCTGGGCAAGAGAGCTGCAGCTAACACCAAAAGAGTGTTCACATTTGTGATAAAATGCAATGAACTAAAACAAAAATAAATTCCCAACATTGGATGCGGAAAAGCATTTGAATGGGTCGACTGGGGGTTCATGATGACTGTACTTCAGAAATATGGATTCAGCAAACATCGGATTAAGGCAGATTACATCATCCGCAAGAGCTAAACGGGATCAATGGAGCATGTACCTAATCATTCCCACTCTACAGAGGAACCAAACAAGGGAGCCCCATTTTGCCATTTTTTTGCACTATTCATGGAATCTTCAGTCCTCCATATTAGGTGCATGGGATTACTTGGTGATTGTGCCTACCCACAATATGTATTCTTCCAGATTATGTTCTGCTGACCATACAGAAGTCTGAGGTATCTAGCACAGCAGTAGAGGAAGAATTTGAGGCCTTCAAGAGTTTCAGAGTTCAACGTAAAAAAGGTTAAATCTGAAATGTTCAATCTGATGCTTTCAGAGGTGGAGAGAGAGGATCTTCAAGGGAGGTGGCTGTTTCGTTGAGCTGATGGATCATCAGGTAAACAGGTGTTCATTTAACTAAAAAGATTTCAGGGCTATACAAGGGCAATTATTCTGGTCTCTTGGAACAGATAAGACAAGACCTCAACAGTTCTATTAGTAGCTTTCAAGATTGTAAGGTTCACTTTAGAATCAACAAACACAACAGCATGCAATGCCTCGAAATATGAGGTTGGGCATTGTATTAGACGATTAAGCTGTGGGAGGAGGGATGGGAGAGTTAGAGAACCCAACCCCCTTCCAGAAGCTCCTGCAGCTGGCAATATCCATTAAGGATTTATCTCCAATATAAATATAAATTATCATGACTCCTAGGGTATTCGATCTGAAAAAATACAGGACTTCTTAGCAGAAACATCTTGCTTGGGAATAAGATGCCTCTGCTTGG
Organism: Ambystoma mexicanum; assembly: GCF_040938575.1. Classification (NCBI taxonomy): domain Eukaryota; kingdom Metazoa; phylum Chordata; class Amphibia; order Caudata; family Ambystomatidae; genus Ambystoma; species Ambystoma mexicanum. The sequence continues at coordinate 525,080,035 of NC_090933.1, forward strand.
GAAGATACATGGAGGAATATAGAGCGAATGTCAGCCCCCTCGCAACAAAGGCAAATGCTCGACATTCAATATAAACTCATCTATAGATGGTACCAGACCGACTCAAAAGATTGCCCAGAAACATTGCCCCTTTGCTGGAGGAATTATGCAGGATCGGGTTCAGTTTACCATATATGGTGGAGTGTTCGGCTTTGAGGGGATTCTGGTTGGAGGCATTGCTAAGAGCCTGGGGTATTATATTCCAAAGGAGCTTGCCTTCGGTTCTGTTATAATGCTACCCAGAGGACTGGAAAAAGACAATCCCTTCAAAACTCAGACTGATTTCAAAACTGTGGTTGGCGGCTAGATGGTGTACATCTAGACTATGGAGGAAAGTTTAACATCCCCTCCCAGCCCCCAACAAATTGATGCGGTTAACGAAAGTGATCACTCTTTTAGAAAAAAATAACACTCTGCATGAAACATCTAACAAGTCTTTTGACATCTGCTTGCCTTTTTTTGGAATATGCAATTAAAGACTGTGTGGATCTTATGAGCTCCAGGAGGCTGCGTGCCCAGGGATGGTTTGAGAACTAATTGCAGATGGTAAAGCTGTTGCCTGAGGCATGTAGTGTGAAGTGGGCTTGCTCCTAAAATTCATTTTTATTTTGCATACCAGACTAGAAGGGGGCAGAGAGCGGGGGGTGGGTTGCCATGAATTTTGTTTAAATACTTAAGGAATGTCCACTTACTCCAAGTATTGCATTGCTATGGTGCTTATTTAAACTTTAATAAAGAAAACTAAACAAAATTAAAAATTATAAACTGTGTCCAAGCCTATTTTTAAAGAGGAAGAGGGGCCCTTGCCATTTCCCTGAATGATTTTGAGGGCATCTAGGTCGTGTTTAATTTGTACAACTTTATCAAGAAAGAAAACATTCATGCCTGTGCAGAGTGATGTGTAGGGAGAGAAGGAGGGGAAGCAAGCAGTTGGATGGAATAGATTAAAGATGAAATCTGCTAGAATAGTGGCTTTAGTAAATTACTTGCAGACTATTTCCTCTGCCAGGAAAGGAGTTTTGCCAATATACGGGCCATGTTATGAAGTTTTACCTGGACTGAGTATATGGGGTATATTCTAGGTGATTATGCATGTACCATCTTTCATTCAACCTCTTATTACTTTGCTTCATCATTTTCAGTTCTGGTGCTTGACAAGGAGCAGAATGTGTTTGATTTACAGGTGTTAGTATTATAGGTGCAAGCTACTTTGCTAAAAATCTAAACTCAAAAGATTAAGATGTTAATATGTCAACACTAGTCATGTCAGACTGACAAACCTTTATACTTGCAGGTAGAAAGACTTTCTCAATAATATAGGCTGTAGATCTTTTTAGTAGCCCAGTCTTTGCTATCCTTGTGGTGTTCTTCTCAGTCGGGTATTGTATGTGGAAGAGAATCAGAAGTGATTGGAACAAATAACCTGGATTGCGTCTTGAAATAAGATGTTGGTAGAACTGAAAATAAAATCCAGTGTGCATCCCCAGACACAAGTCAGTTCCAAGGAGAGTAGATGGAAGGAAGAAAAAGACTTGCTGCCATCTGCTCCTATAGGACGTATGCTTACATCTACCCAAGTATAGATCATCCAATATAGTACATTATAAAAATTGCAGATAAGGTGAAAAACAAATTAAAAAATGCATGAAGATGGGCTATGTTGCTGCTAGTATGTCCAAAGCAGATTATACATCCCCCATTACTTATTGATGAAAACAAGATGGACAAGAGCATACATTCCAACGATCTTTAGTGAGCGACTGCAACGCCTCCTCCAATGCCATTGCCTCTATTACCAAATATGCATTCCTTAGAGGGGGTACCACAAAAGGCCTGGTTGGTTTGGAGGACATGGCAAACAAGGATTCATTCATGCACCATAAACCTAAAATATCTTGCATTATATGAACATATACTTAATTGCAATGTTTGACCATAAACACAGCATTAAACAGCCCACACAAGTATTTTCGTCAAAATATGCATTGGCTTCTTTCCTGTATTCCATTAGGGGATCAGGAGGGGCATAAGCCAAATGTCCCAAATCATTCAGAAGAAACGATGTGGCTAGGGCAAATAGTCCCTTGAGAAGGCTCTGATGTGTTTAGTGCCAGTATATAACCAGGGAAAACAACATATAGACAAATGAAGGCAACCCTAAGAAAGGCTGCAGCAAATGTTAACTGATGGTGGTTGCCCTTAGTGAACGCTATTTGTCGCGTGGCAAGTGCTGCACACCTTTCTCCCAGATTCATACAGGAGGTACTGCCCTCTCTTGTGGCTGCATGAGCGCCCATGGCATTCTGGGTAATGTTTCCTTAGCAGCAAACAAACAGGGGAGACTATCATGGCGTTCAGGCTCGGCAGGTTTTTCTCTGGATGTGGTTCATCCACAGTGGACACCCACTTGGCAATGGAGGGACTGCCTGTTGCAATACTACTTGCTTGTTGCCTGAGTTTCTAATGTTGCTTCCATGGTCCTGCCCCCAGACTCCCAGTTGTCAGGAGAATGTCTGAGAAACAGCAGAGCATTCATGAGTCTCTGGCTCCGCTGTTTCTTTTCTGTGCTGGGGGTTCCTGTGCAATGTCACCCGGGCCACCCTCATGGCAATGGAAGCCAGCGAGATGGCCTGGAACTAGAGACACTCACTGGGGCACAGAGGATGCTCTTGCAGAGGCTGGCATATAATCCCTTTATGCCATACTGGGGCCGAGCCCTTGGACAGAGTGGTGAGCATGAACCTTGTCTGGTCAGTCCCAAGAGGGAGCAGTAGGCACGGTTTCAGTCATAATCAGGCAGGCAGGTAACTGAACACCTAGAGCATTGCTGCCGGGCATTCCTCCCACTCCTCAAGGGAGGAAGTCGAAGTCATGGTGCTGGGTTTCTCACTAACCCTTTTTTCATTTAGATGCCTATTTGTCCTCAGATCGCCACCTCTTGTCCTGGACCAGTGGCATCACTTCCAAGTTGTGGACGAGTGGGGTATGAGAGTAGAGCGACTCACTCCTGGAACGGATGTGCTTTTTTAATTCTCCCTTTTCCACTCTACTGGACTGGACGGGTGCTCTGGAACAGAGCCCTTGATTTGGCTCATATTTGTAGTTGACTTCTCGAATAGATTTCCCTACATGTTTCTTACAAGGGACAATGAAAATCTTGACCATGCAGCCTCAGCAGGACTTGGGGAACCGCAATCCTCAGTATCGTGGTCCTGTTACAAGCATATATAACTCAAGAGACTTAGGGTAAATAAGGATGAGGGGATCGTACATGCTGCAAAATCAGAGACTGACATCTGGCTCCAATAGTACTTACAGGGACTGAAGATTGACTTGCAGGAAGACATGATGCAGGTCAAAAGGATCCAAAAACATTTAATTGTTCTAAACACAGTATCTGCCTAAGGGGAGAAATGGAACCGAGGTCAGAGGGTGCATGTGGCTCCTTATATGTGCCAACATCACTTCTGATACAAGAGACACCACCAAGGCTGTTACAGAATCACTGCAGAGCCGCATGATCAATATAAGAGAAATATCCAGACTTTTCAGCACCTGGTTGACATTGCAAAATGAGCATCTTGTGGTAAGTATGGATCCATTACAACATTTTGCGTCACAAGACCAGGAAATGGTCCCAAGTTGTGAAAAGAAGAACACAAGGAAAGTAAAAAGATGCTTCCACTGGAAATTTCCTGTATATCGAGACCGCTATCAAGTGAACCCATATAAATAAGAGATGAACACTTGCACTGCCAACATTACTGGGCATGGCAAGTTGGTTGAAAAGGTAGAGGATGCAAGCTTACGTTTCCACCAAAGCAGTGTTTTCACTTAATCTTAGACAGTGGAGTTTTAGCTTCTCTAATTTGTAGCTGATATTTATTAACTCCTTGTATTGTGAGGGTGCATGACATTGCTTTGTTTGCACACCTGTTTATGTTTTTTCTTAGTTTCCTTGTGTTAAAATAGTGACTGGCCCCGTTTTGTTATATTCTGCACAAGATGCAATCATATCCCAACATGAGGTACACTCAGTACGTGAGCAGACTAACAGTCTAGCTGTATTTTATATCCTGCCTGCAGTTCTACCACTACCTCTCCACTGAAGCCCACATCTCACAGCACTGTGAGAGGTCAGAAATGTGAGGCGGACAACTTTGTAAAGAGTTTTCAAGATTAGCCATTTTATAAAATCAAAAGGTTGGATAAACGCCTCACTATCCCTAGCGAGGGGAGCAGAAGGGATAGAGAGAAGGGCTGGAGGGAGGGGGCCCAGCGCTGGCCAAGTGCTAAAGGATGCCCAGGAGGGCAAGTGCAAGGGGAGCAAGGGGAGGAGGGGTTAAGTGCGAGGGGGGGTGGACCAGCCTCAGAAGGCTAGTCAGGGAAGGGTGCCCAGCAGCAAGTGCTGGTAAGAAGGGGTGCTTGGAGACTGGTCGGAGGAGGACCTGACCCTAGTAGGACTCATAAGGGAGCACAGGCACACCAGTCCCAGCAGCAGGAGGAGGACACTAGCAGGGGAGAGAGAAGGATGAGGCCAAATGGAAGGTCTTGAGAATCTTTTGAAACTTAACCGGCTCAAGTTGGAGAAGGGAAGGGAGGCCATTCCAGAGGGAAGCACTTGCCGAAGAGAGAGAGATCGACCTCCCAATCTTTGCTTGGAGAAACGTCTCATCTGCAGAGAGTTGGAGCTACAGGAACGAAGGACTCTAGTGGGGAGGTATTTAGGGAGAGAGTTGGATGTAGCAAGGTCCCTGGCCCCAGAAAGCCTTGTGGATGATGTACATGGTCTTGAATTTGATCCTTGCAGCCACTGGGATCCAGTGGAGAGATTTAAGGGCTGGAGAGATGCGGTCCCTGGGCTTGAGGCGAAGGATAAGTCTTGCTGTCCTAGAGGAGAGAGGCAGATTAAGGAACAGGTGGTTACAGTAATCAAGCCTTGAGAGAACCAGAGCTCTAGAGACACTGAGTTTCTGGGGGGAGTTGAGGAAAGGGAGAATGCCTCCGAGTAGGTGAAGCTGATAAGGGGCCTTCTGGGCAAGGTCCGCAATGTGAGGAAAGAAGGAGAGAGGGGAGTCTAAGATGACACCCATGTTTTTAGCCTCACACAAAGGTGAGGGGAGGGGACCCACGAGTGTGGCCAGAGTGTAGGAAGGAAGGAGGGGATACGAGTTCCAATGAGAAGGATCTCAGTCTTACTGGCATTAAGACAGAGATCATTGGCAGTGCACCATGCCTGGATAGCAGTCAGACAGCCAGGAATGAGAGTGAAGGGAGAGGAGGAAGAGGAGAAAAGCTTGAAGGAGAGCTGTGTGTCATGAGCATAACACTGGAAATTAGGTGAGAATGTGGCTATCATGTGGGCCAGAGGGGCAAGGTAAATGTTGAAAAGCAACGGCGAGAGGATAGAGCCCTGAGGGCGCTGCAAATTGAGAGTGAGGTAGAGAGAAAAGGGCCCAGTTGCACTTGGGAGGGCCAATTTGAGAGGAAGGAGATCAGCCAATCCAGTGCCCGATCCGTGATACCCAGGGTATCACAGAGCCATTTTATGAGGATGGAATGGTTGACCATGTCAAAGGCAGAGGACAGATCGAGGAAGATAAGGGCAGAAGGCGTTTTGAAGTCAGGGTTTGAGAGCAGGTCATCACGGGGGTTCAGGAGAGCAGTTTCCGTTTCTCTGGCTGCTCGGAAGCCAGACTGGTGGCCATGGAGGCAGCCAACAGTTTCAATGTGTTGGATTAGTTGGGAGATGACCAACTTCTTCAGGAGTATGCCCAAGAAGGGGGTAGTAGAGATAGGGCGGTAGTTAGCCGGGCAGGAAGGGTCCGCAGATGGCTTTTTTAGGAGGGGGTGCACAAGGGAGAGCTTGAGAGGTGAGGGGAAGGAGCCAGTGGCTAAACAGTGGCTACAGAATTCAGCCAAGGAGGGAGCGAGAGAGGCAATGTTGTCCTTGATAGTTCTGATAGAGCAGGAAAGCACCTACTTGGAGAGAGTTTCATAGAGCAGACTGTTTTAGTAACCTTATCAGGTGCTATGGGTGAGAAAGAGGAAAGTAGGGGTATGCCGAAGGGGGGCAGGAGAGGACTGCATGCGGGAGGGGGCGAGAGGGGCGAAGAGAGGAGAGAGGACAGAATGTCCTGAGTTTTAGTCGTGAAGTGGAAGGCCAACGCAATACAGATAGTCTGAGAAGGAAGAGGGGAAGTGGAGACTGCAGTAGGACTGGAAAGTTCCTTGCAGATTATGAAAAGTTCAGCCGTGTTGTCTCACGCCCCAGTGATGCTGGATTGGTTATGGTCCTGTTTCTTGGAGCGGATGGAAAGGCAGTATTGCCTCTGGAGCAGGTGACAGGCCATTTGTCAGAGGATGTACTAGAAGCCAACCATTTCTGTTCAGCAGCTTTGCACTTGCGTTTCAGCAATGCTAGATCAGAATGGTACCAACTATTGTACTTGGAGGCTGGCTTCATGCAGATCCTCATGACAGGGGCATGGACGTCAAGGGTGTTGGAGATTGAGAGGTGAAGGTTGGCAAGTGGTGAGTTGGTGTTGAAGTGAATAGTAGGAGTGGGGGAGGTAGTGAAGGAGGTGGCAAAAGCAGCAACTGATACTCACTTCATCGGTCGAATGACGGAGAAGGAGATTGGGAGTGCATGAAGAGGCTTAGTCTGGGAGCCCAGGAGCTCGAGGTGGGAAGAGAGGGAGGTCAGACCAAAAGAGAGGAGCAATGAGAGGGTTAGAGAGGGAGATATCAACTGAGATGAGCGCATCCAAGATGTACCCGGCTGAGTGGCTTGGTTCAGAGGGAAGATTGGTGAGGGAGATAGAATCGCAGAGGTTGCAGAAAAGAAGGGTGGACGAATCAGGAGAATCAAGATGAATATTGAAGTCCCTGAGGAGAAGCAGCTTAGAGGTAGAAGTCAGAAGACAGGAGGCAAGGTCCGCCCACTCCGAAAGGAAGGGGGTGATCGGCCCAGGTGTCCTGCAGATAGCAGCGAGAGGGTAGGAGAGACGTAGAGCTTGCAGATAAGACATTCAAAGGAGAAGTAGGAATGAGTGGGTATGATGGTAGCAGGGACCCACTCAGGGAAGACAAGGGCCACTCTGCCTACAGACTGGTTAGTCCTGGGCTTGGAGAGGATCTTGTAACCCTCAGGGAGTAGAGTGTCAAAAGCAGTGAGAGCTGGCATTGAACCAAATCTCAGTGAGAGCGAGGACAACAAGGTCAAAGTCTTCGAGGAGGTGACAGATGTCAGGGGTAGGTTCGACAGCGTAGCAAGAGTTGAGGTTAGCTAATTGAAGCTGGTTGCCACCTTTAAAGGTCTTCCGAGGCGGGGTACAGGGGCGATGTACACAACACAGTGGAAAAGAAGAGGACGGAGGGGTGGCAGCCGGAGGAATGGCAGGAGAAGGGAGGAAGTTGACGGGAGACACCCGTCAAGGAAGAGGAGATTGGGCTGGGATCCATGGGCCATGATAGTGCCTTTCTGGTAGAAATTAATGATGCACCTATATGATAGGAAGTGTGCCAATAGAACTTCACATTTGGTTCCACCATTAATAGGAGAGGAAGAAAAAGGTAGAGAGGATAGCAACCATGTGGGGAGCCCATAAGTCAGGAGAGGGGACAGTGAAGAGGATGTCAGTAATAGTCTGCCTGGAGGTAGGATTGACATAGGTATATGCAATGGGCAATCTTGGGTTGGTGACCAGGAGTGCTTTCTTAAATGTTTTCCTTCCACACTTAGAGAGAGGGGTAGAAAAGGCGATAGAGTAGCAATTACAATAGATAGGACAGATAGAGAGCACCACAGTTATGGGGGGGATAGAGAGGAGATGGAGGGACTGCACAATGCACAAGAAACCCACGAGGCGGCCTAGCAGCAGGTCAAGTGAAGAAGAGTCAGATGCAACAAGACAAACAGTAAATCAATGGTAATGTGGGGTAGGGCCTAGGATACAGAAGAGAGCAACAAGCAAGAACAATTAAAAAATGTGGGGGCATAGCCGCCAGTATGGAGAACATCAGAATGATAATCAAGGGAAGGTAAGAAGGCCTAACAATTGACAGGCAGTATTTTACAGATGTAACTCAGTTGAATTGCGCTCTGGTATCTTAGCAAAGCTAAAGAGTTAGAACAAAGGGATTAGATTTTAACCAGATGAAGCAGTGTGAATAAAGCCAGCAGATTTGAAGCACAGCTAGATTTGAATTTCAAGGCTACAATCAAAAAGCAGCATTCATGTGGAACCAGTGGATTTAAAGATAGCACAGCTAGATTAAAAAATCCACAATAACAATCTAAAAGTAGCATTTTAATGGAGCCAACAGCACAGCTAGATTTGAAAATCCAGAAATAAAGCCGAGAGGCAGCAATTAGGTGGAGCCAGTGGATACAAAAAAATGACCCAAACTGCAGATGATGCAGGATTACTTAGATTGGTATTCAGAAAAAAGGTGAAAAAGGCCTCAGAAGTTACAAGCCGGGAGTGGTCAGGGAATGACACACATATGAAACTTGTATTAGGGCAAGTCCAGGATGCAGAGAAGTGAAGGAAGAGCCACACACAGTAAGACAGGGCAGGTGGATGTAACAACAAGGATGATGAGAATGCAGCCTTAAAGTCCTTGGCAGCCGGCCACTCAGCAAGGCTATGAACTAAGGCCAAATATGCTCTCTGCAGCTCTCTGTGGATCGCCACAATGGCAGAGGACCGATGTGACCCGACCTACCCTCTCCAGATGCTGCCCAAAGGTAAGTTTGACATGTACATCTGTACAGCAGGCAACCATGTCATTGTCCAGGGGGAGCTTGCGTGCCTCTTCCGCCCTGCCACCATGCCCCTCCCCTTACCTCCCCATGCAGTCGTGGCGTGCCGCCTCATAGGGGGAGCTGCCAGCATCATGCGAGCGCTAACAGAGCCCCAAGCCATCCAAATGGCGCAAACTGCAATGCCATTGCAGCCACTCTAGCAGGCGGAGTATCAAGAAAATCCTGTAAGGCGCCTGACCACAGCTCATGCATATCCACCTTCACCATGGTCGCACTTGCACATTTGGGAGCGCAGCACCACACACCATCGGAACCCCTCTGCCCCAGCCGCCCTGTGAGCGCCACGTATTATCCTTCTCTAGCTGCACACACGCCCAAATCAGGGATTCAGTCGGATGGCTTGGCAGCCTCCACTTCCCTCAAACCTGTAGCCGTCGGCCATAACGAACGGAGCCCACCTATCGCTAACACTTACGCTAGCAGCCCACTGGCACCAAGGCCCAATCTTACCACAGCAGTGAAAAGGAAAATTCCACTAACCCCACCTCATAGCATGCCACCTTACCGCACAATAACTACCACCCCAATCTCTATGGCATCCAGAAACACCAGTCTTGCATACAGAACTGCCAAAATCAGCCCTTCCCACCTCCCATCTAGTCTGCATAGAAGGAATTGCCACCTCAGCCTCAGATCGCACCCCAACCTTGAGCATTTTACAAAGAACATGCCACCAGGGTTAGCTCAACCAGATGTTAGTAGTCACCGTTTTAGGAAAACTAAGCTACCCTGCATGGCAACAAACAGCTCTCACCTCTCTAACAACCCCTATTCCCCACCTGCCAAGACTCTTTGACCTATCAGGACCCTGAACTGGCAACTTCAAGCGACTAGATCAGACCCGATACCACTTGAGCCGAAAGCAATCCCACTTTGCCCCCTACTCAAAGGAGCCTTCTTCAATACTAGCTCAATCCTCGCCCATGCCCTCGATACCAACGACCTAATCACCACCCAAAACCCAGACTTGCGAGCCATCACCGAAACCCGGCTCAACCAAACCTCTTCCTGAAGGCTTCACTATACTGAGACGAGACATGAGGGGTGGAAGCGTAGCACTTATCTTTAGAGACTCCATCCATATTAGACCTGTTGACAGGCCTTTGGATGAGAACTGTGAGCTCCTCGCCATGAAGCTCACCTCGTCACACTCAGATTGCACCACCATCCATATGATCTATCGACCCCCTGGTCCTAAGTACAGCCTTTGAGGCAAACCTCTTGCACATGATGGGGGAGAACATCAAACCCACATCCAGTATCATACTCTTGGAGGACTGGAACCTAGGCCTCAATGACCCCACTGATGCAACTGCTGCTTCCGTAGCCAAAGCACTATTCCCCACCTAGCACTTCTCACCTTCTTCCATGTACCTGCGCGATCTGAATGGCACAAGGCCTAGTAAGTTGTTTTGTCCTCCTTCTGTTTCCCCCTCCTTGTCTTGTCACGTCTAGAAGCTCATGTGTACAGGTGCGTTATAAATGACATATCATATAATATCAGACTTAGGGCTCAAACACTGTCACCAACCCTACGCACATTAAAAGCAGAACTCTAGACTGGAAAGCCTATGTGAGAAACCTGCGCCTACAAGTGTCGGGTTTCCTGGTAGCGCGAGCATCAGAATTTTCAGGTGGGATTGAGCCCAAGACTAAAAGTGCTTCATTTACAACAAGAACATTATTCTTTGTGTGAACCGTAATGACACATTAAAGGCCCGAATTTGAAAAAGGCGCAGGTTGTATGCCGAAACACGTGTCATCCAAGAGATACTGAAAATTCAAAATAAAAAACTTTATCAAATACAACAGAACTTTTGGATTTGTCATTCATAGCAAAAGGAAATACACCAGTAATTTATCTTGCCGCAAATGAGTGCAGGCACAGTTGCAACTTTTCCTACAATTATAAAATTATAATAAAAAATGCACATCTTAATAATGTGTTGTTGTGGGATCTTGAGCAGCAGTCTCCCGTATCAGATGAACATGAATTACTTAATCTTGCCAGCAGTAATCACCTGGAGAAAAGCTTGCAGTTGCTTATGGACAGAGTCGATGTAATGAACCAAGATATTATTAAGTTCAACACTTATTTGACAAACTCTAGCAAGCAGCAGAAACAAAAGCATCAGTACCAACAAAGACGTGAACAAGAAAACATGCAGCGTGCAACTCGAGGAGAGACGCTCTTGCCAGAGGAAGACATGACTAAACTATTCAAACCCCCACTTCACCCTCCCAGATTGGATTTGCTGCTTATTGCTGGTCAAATTAACACGTATTGTCAGAATTTCAAGGAGTTCACTGCTCAGAGCCTTGGTATACTTTTTATGGCTGAAGCTCTTCAAGGCCAAAACAGTTAGAGAAACCTTGCAAACTAGAGAAACCTGTGCAAATAAATATAAATGTTAATCTTTCAGAGAACATACAATCAAAAACCGCTCAAAGAACTTCTGTTACTTTTTATGATGCAAGAGCACCCAACAAATTAACCAATAATGAAAATAAACCTACATTTTGACATGTTAAAAAAAAAAAAAAAGATTTGTGAATGGTACAGATGAAGATTGTGTTGAAAGCCATAGTGAACCCGGCTGAGGGAGGCTAACAGTCTGAGCCCGAACGAGGGGGAGCTCAGGGGTGACGAACTATCACCCTAATACAGAGAAGAAGTTTTTGTTGAACTTTTGGTTAGACATTTTGAATATAACAAACCCTCAAAAGCAGATGAACATAACTTTCAGGGGTTAGAATATCATTAGAGAACTTTCTGGGATCTGTGCCCGGAAGATGGGGGTTCAGGGGGGAAAGGTATCACCCAACGTGCAAGTTGAAAGGAACTTTTTGTTTATTATTTGAAGACATCACGTCCGGCAAGATACTTTTTTGTGTAAGAAAAGACGTAACCACCAAAGGCGCTGACAAGCTGAGAATGGAACTGTTAGCTCGTGCTTGGAAAGCTCAAGCGTGTGGTCACCACAGAATCTGCTTCACCTTCTCGCAGCAGAAACACCAGACCCCTAGACTAGTCACGCCCAATCCCTGTCACGTAACATCTGGAAGATATCCAAAGAAACCATCTCCCCCCTCCTCACTCCGGTCCGCCCAGAACTTCTCAAGTTCAAAGATCCAGATGTATTAGTTGATGTCTACACCACCAGCACTCTAACCAATGCAGTAAACGTGGTAGCTCCACTACTTTGGAGGAAATTCATACCAGCTAGCCATGTCAATTCCTGGTTCACCGAAGACCTCCAGGTCCTGCGCAATAGAAGCTGAAGACACATGGAAAAAAGAGCCCTCAGCCACTTTCAAATCTGCATTTAACAGGATAGCTATAGAATACAAGCAGGCTATTCTTACTACAAAAGCTTATTCTTACAACAAAAGAATAGCTAATGCCAACTCTAACCACCAGGAAATATTTTAAATCCTCAGGGAATTAGAATCAACTTCACCCTGCCCCCCCCCCCGTGCCCCCACCACCATCTCCAAAGATGGTATCTGGTGCAGTAAGATCCAAGATGCCATGCGTCTAAAAATCTGCACCCTCCAGCAGAAAATCAAGGATAAACAAGCACTAACTAAAGTACTCCCCTGTCACTTTATTGCAACCAAAGTGCCCAAGCCAGCTCAATTCCGCTTTAGAGAAATCTTGGAACTACAAACGGCCAACATCCTCAAAAATGTAAAACCGTCCAGGTGCAAAGGGGACATCTGCCCAGCTAACATTATTAAAGACTACACAGAATCCCTAATACCATTAATTACCACATTCATCAACGCCTCTTTCACAAGTAGCCAAGTCCAGACTAGCCTCAAAGAATTCTGGGTCCTCCCACTGCTAAAAGAAAACCGACACTCGACCCGTCTATCCCAAACTACCGCCCCATTACCACGGTACCATTCCTCCTAAAAATTCTAGACAGGGCTGCTTACACTCAAATGCAATCCTACTTCGAAAACAGCCAGATCCTAGGGATGCGCCAATCAGGCTTCAGACCGGGCCACAGCACAGATTCAGCAATCCTTGATTTAAAAAAATCAGCTGGACATGTGCAAAGATGAGGGGAAACATGCGTTCCTCCTCCCCGCGCTCCTCTTCCTCCTCCTACTACTACTACTACTACTTGACCTCTCAGATGCCTACGACCTGGTGAACCACAATACCCTATGTCTCCACCTCACAGACGTGGCTAACTTCTCACTCGAAGCAACATCATGGGTAGCATCTTTCCTGGAAGGAAGATCCACCAGAATGTTCTACGAACTGGCCAGCGCACCACCCATACCTACCCCCTGCGGCGTCCCTCAAGGTTCCTGCATCTCCCCGGCCCTCTACAAAGCTATCACCAAGCCGCTCTTCGACCTTCCGGACGACATCAGCATTTGTCGATAAATCCATCTCTGCTGTCAGGCAACTACAAGGATGACTCCCTCACCATTAGCAGCATATACTCAACAATTCAGGCCTGGGTGGCAGAAAACTAACTGTTAACAGAACTTAAACTACAGACAATCCAGAACAATGCCCTATGAGCCGCACTCAACATCCTGAGGAGAGACCACATCTCTGCCATGAGAAAAAAAGTGCACTGGCTCCTATTTTCGAGAAAGGATAATCTTTACAAATGTATATCTAACACAGCGCACCAGTACTTGTCGCAATAAATCGTGAGATCCATACTGTAAGGAACTAATGGTGGCAACAGTAAAGACAGACAAGTGATCACAGTTCAAGGGTATTTATTAAACTGTGTGCAGGTTGGAAAAACGCATAATCTAAACCTAAATCTAAGATGGGAGCAAGCGTTGAGCATCAAATGAAAATAAGGCAGTCCTAATGTCGTTGTGTCAAATAACAAAGGGCCCATGCTAAGAAACCTATTGTCAAACCTTACAACTAATACAAAAAGGGGTGTGGGATAGTTCTCAAGAAAAGAAAGAAGTGTTCACAAATCAGGATGAGATAGCCTGGGGACTCCCTTCCCCACGTTTTGAGCACGGGATAAGGTGGGACTTGAGAGCACAGCACACTTCAAGCTTTCCCCAGCACGAGACGACAGTTCCGGTTTCAACGGCTCAGAAGCCTCGACAGCCAACTCTCTTTTCCACAAAAGTCTTGTGTCTTTGAGGATCAGAAAAATAAACACACACAAAGTTACTTTTCACAGATTCTTCGGGTAATGGATTCACTCCTAGATTCCCCTCTTCCGGGTGCTGACCTTTCACAAATTTAGTTCCACAAATCAAAATAAACAGTTCCCTTTTGTGGGTTTCAGGTGATGACTTTCACCCTGGGATTCCCCCCCCCCCCCTTCTGGGCGCAAAATCCCTAGAACATTCTTTACTAATGTCAGGACCTCAGATAGCTTTGTTCTCTTGCTTTCGAGGGCCTGTCAGGTTCCGAAGTATCGAAACCAAAAGTTCAATCACAGCATTTTCTTCTCTTTACTTGGATGACAGTTCTTAACCCCTGGATCCCCCTCTTTCGGGCGCTGACCCTTCGCTTACTTTCAGCCTCCCTCCACCAGATTCACTCTTGCTTTTCTTTCCTTCAACAATCTTAATGTCTTTCGAAACAGTTCCAGTGGACATCCCTTGGCCGGGTTCACTCTTGTCAACACACTGTTTCTTGGGACTTTAGACTTGCCCCCTGCTCGTCAGCATCTCTCTTCCGGGTTCAATCCTGCCAACTTCATATTCGCATTCGCTATCACTGCTTGCAGGATTCACTTCCCTTGCTTTCTCACAGTTCTTAAGTCAAAGGCTTTCGACTGGGCCCAGGTACTTGCCCACCCTGCCATTCACATGCACAGCCACCTGGCAGCCCTTTCACTTAGGTTCTGTATCTGTAACCCTACAGCCCCCCCTTTTTCCCTGCACTTATCAGACACCCGTGGTCTGTAACTTTTGTTGTTTTCCTTCATATGCTCAGTACTTTCCACCTCCTCCCTGCCGCCCTGCACTTTCCACCTTCCCTCTCCCTTGCTAGTAAGATGGTTGTTTCTGTTCTCCCTTGTTCCCCTGCGTTACCTTGAGGGGCGCCGGTGTTCGCCTCTGAGCAAGGTTTCTTTGTTATCAAACTTTAAACCAATTCCGGTGAAACAAGGAATCACATCAGTACTTTATATGACTGCTTTGGAACTATGCTCCTCTTTCTCTGGATAATCTTCTCCAGAAGGGCAGCCTGTTTTCCACCTTTCCTTCGCCTCTACACAAACAACCAAGTAGTGACCAGGACATGATATCAGTCTGCTTCTATCTTGGCTCTGGCAATGTGGGTTTATGTCACCTGATGATCTGTATTTTCCAAAACATAAGCAGCAAGTCTTACAATTCTTGGGTTTCCCAATATTCCCCTCTCGCCCTGAGCAATGTTTACTCTATTGGTATTGCTGAGTTTTTAAATACTCTTGGCTTGAAGGTTTTTGTTTCTATTAAAGCTTCCCCACAGGGATTTGGGCCTTCCACAAACTCACACGCTTGCTTCCATAGTTATATTAATTCAATAAGTATAACTTGTTTATTTCTAATAGTTCGGTGCTCAAAATTGTAATCACTGCTAGATTTACTCACACAGGAGTGAAAGTGCCTGCTGTGAACACGCGAATAGGTTGGAGTGCTCCAAAGGCACTTGTAAGCAGTGAACTCACCGGGTAAGTCGCTCGCTCACGCTCTGCTTGGTGTTCACAGGTTTTCTGTTGTTGTGGCTCCTCGCGCAATGGTAAACAGCCTCCTCTGGTCCACCTCTGCTCATGCCACTTGGAAATGGAGCATCCGCCGCTCCGGAGAGGGTCAGGTGCAACCCAGCCACCTGTAACCTCTATAAAGGGCACACTTCCTTCACTATTTCTGCTTCCCGCTGCGTGACATTTGCACAACGAATCTTCAATGGGCAAGCATCCATTCCTCCCGCTTCCCGCTACGTGGCCTACGCAACACGGACAACTCGAGACAAAGACCCTCTCAGGACCTGCCACAGCTTCTGGCATTACAGTAGTCCCAGCACCATTTCTCACTTCCAGCTTCACTTTCAGCTGCATATACGGCCGGCATTGCTTTTTCCTCTACTGCTGCTCCAATGCCTGCACCTGAGGGGACATTTTAAGCCTCTCAGTCTCCCTCAGGTGTAGGTCATCTACACTAATTAGCTGACCGCTCCTACAGCAGTGTTCCTCCGCATCCCTCTTCCTCGTCCCAGTACTGAGGGAACTATGGGACTTGAAGACCTTGCCAACAGATTACGCTCTCTACAATATTTATGAGTATTACACAAATGATTCATCAGTCTTGTTTGGAAAGAGGATTAAGGCTTTCTAGATTTTGTGGTTATTATTCACAAACTTCCTTTCCTTACCCCCTTTTGAGATAGGGAAGTTCCGAGCTCTATGCGTTTGAGTGGGGGTTTCTGGCTTATTTTACCCACCTTAAGGTATTCAACATGTGGAACAGCTAGGTTATTGTGGCAAAAAACGATTATAGACTTTGGCATGTGTGATATATCTTCCTTAGAGGAAGGCAAATACTGTCTCGTCCAATGGATTTCTCTCAATTCCCTGAGCCTTTTCTCCTCCCAGGTGATCCTCTCACAGAACATCACTCCCAAGGTCAGGATCAAGAAGCTTCTGCCTTTCCCTGGCCACCTCAGAGGAGACGTTAGGCAGGGTTTTAGTAAGGGATCCGTAGGATTCATCACAGCACTCAGTCTTCTGGTGCGTGCATGAGGCTAACAATCCAACAAAAATTACCCAGGCCACCATTTTGGAGGGCCACATGCTGCTTACTGCCCTTGGACAGTAGCCTCTTGGAATCTAGACATGCCTGCACGCCTCACCTCAGCTGGGACTTCTTCACAAAGTCCAAAATGGCAGGCAGAAGCAGCAGTCGGGTGGTAGTTGTTCAGAGATGCGGCATACATCCGATTCCCTCAATGGCAGATATCCGCCACTGGACACAGCCAAAGTTAAATACAGAGATGGGAGCTGCCACCATACCACTATAAACTGCAGCAGGAGGCATTTTTCCATTTAGGTGAAAGGCCAGACTTCAGATGGGTGGCATGCTGATGTATGAGAGACAGGGTCGCAAAGAGATACCCTCACTAAGCCAGTAACCTCTGAAACAGAGGATCCTCGATGCGGAGCGGCACAGTGCCCCCTGCTGGGAGAAAAAATGTGCTAATGGCAGGAATGAATATCCAAGATGAGGAATCCGTGAGAGGCCAAAATCCATTAGCAATGCTTACTTGTGAGAACCAAATTCATCGGATTGCTGTAAATCAACCAATATGTAATAGGAAAAGCTTTCTCTGGAAGGTATGTAAAATCTTTTTCAATTGAAGTAGCCATTCGCATCTGAGTCATAGTTTTTCATAATCTTACTCACCTAATATTGCTTGTGGTTTGACCACACGCATGCCAATAAATGTGTTGTAGCAGTCGAGAGCCGCCAAAAACATGTCCATCCACTGCACAACAGAGCTCAAGCTGAAAGGTTCCAGTAGATCATGCAGTGTGGGTTGAGACATGATCCCAGTATGCTTATTACCAATATTGCCAGCCCCTTCAAATCGCTTTATTAGGAAAGATATTCCTTCATTTTTCATTGCATTGTCCAACCAGGCAGATGGAGATTTGTTTCCTGAAAGATAATATGCAATATGCATTTATGTTCAAGTTAAAACTAGTTGTTCGAACTGGTTTAAAAATGCAAAAGATAAAAATGCACTTTTTAGAAAAGAAACAGACAACAAAGCAAAGAAGAAAAGGAGCATACAGAAATCAATGGAGTCGTTGCCCTCACTAGCATATTGTTATGTCAGATGAATGGCTTATTTAATTCTGTTGCTGAGGTACAAACTTAGGTAGCGAAGTAGGAAAGGAACTGCAAAATGACACCCAAAAGCATGGTCTTGATGAACTAGCGGAACTACTCGCAAGCAATTACAAAAAAGCACTGCAGACAAGATAGATTAACTATTTCATGTACAGTAAAAAATTGACTGCAAATGTAACTTTTAAAAGGTTATTTTCAATTTAAATGAGCACAATGTGAACTCAGGAGCAGTGCTTAGGGGAGCACAAGTTAAGATTGCTTTGGGAACCATAGTGTTAAAGCTCCAGTGTAAAATGAGGCAGACATCGCTAACACGAAGGCACACTGTTTTATTTACAAGTCAAGCTGTAATTAAAGGCATTCCCATTACCACCCCCTCCAGTCAACCTCTCCATCTGTTGTCATCAAAGAACCACCTGTTGCCCCCAACAACCACAGAAGAGAATGTGAAACTGGAACACAGAACAGGGAGGTAGATCATTTAGGCGAAAAGGGTTATTAAAAGATTGCACAAGATGAGGTGAGCAAGAGTATGAGTATGACTAAGTCTTGAAATACTCAATGCAAATGAGACAGATTAAACAAATAGAACACATCTCCTTTCCTTTATCCAAGAAGATGAATGAAGAAGAGAATGTGAGTAAAAAAGAATGCGACAGAAAAAAAGATAAAATACTAATGAGGCAGGCAGGTAGATCATGCATACAGCTGCATTCTGTTATCCTACTTCTTTGAGAGAAAAGTTGGCACTCTATTCTTGTTCCACACACCTCCAGCGTAGGCATATACTGCACAACCATCATGCGATGGGTGTCTTTCCAGGGTAATTTCCTGTTACACGAATGACAAAATTTAAAGGGTGTCCTCTCCATAGCAGAGGTAGACGGCAGCCAGACCAAAGAGGGAAAAAAAGGGAAAAGGAAATGCATTCTCAAAAAAAGAATCAACCCAGGTCCCCAATCTCCCTACTGCAAGGGCCTGGCCAGAGGGCCGAGGACACGCAGTCGACAGACGTCGATCAGCACACCAGTCGCCAAGCAGTAGTGGATGTCTTCGGTGGAAGTCCACAAAGCAGTCATCAAAAAGAAGTCAGGAGACTAGACGACCATAGGTCGTGGGACAAGTAACAATATTGAGCAATATCAACTCTTGCAAGATCCGCATAAGGCGAGCAACTAGTTGGGTGGAAAAAAAACAATCTGAGGGACCTCGGCGCTTGAGGGATTTTGGGTACACCACACGGCACATTATGGATACTGTTACAGTCACGCCCATGTCGCAGTCCCCTTTCGATCTTCGAAAGAAAGATGCAATACTCTGCGATTACCACTAGATGTCAGCCTATATGCACAGCATGTGATTCTAAGCAGATTAACAAGCATCATAAACACATATGAATAATAACACTTTGTACTTGAAATAAATATTAAAAGAATGGCAAATATACACACTCTATATGGTACCACACATTACTTAAATCCAGTAATAGATGCACTAGCTGAAGAACTTTTTTAAATAGGCATTTGGATTCTTAAGTGAGGTGTAACAGCATAGAATAGGGAAGAACGGCAGGTTAGTTGTGAACAGTGGCAGAATACTTTCTTTAGCTTAGATAGATAATTCTGAGAGAGGATCCCCGACAACCTGTAATGGAAAAGTTTGGTTGTAACTTATGTTGTCTTGTACAGCCCAGTCCAATAATGTTCAATAACCGTGTGCTTTCTTTTAAAAGGTTCTACCACCCCAAAATACCTGAGAGGCCATAGGAGAACAGGATCCAAGACGACTTTGGGACCCCTAGATGACGCCTGAGGCTAGAAGATGCTTTTCCTGGTCACAGTACCTTTTGGTGCCTTGGCAGGCAAATTGGCAGAGTTTCTCGGCTTTACTTGACGATTACCTCCGAGGATGGACCCCCTTTGGAAGAAGGAGCCACTGGGATCCTGAGTCCAAGAATAAAAAGGAACCAAAGTCTTTCTGAAGTGCAGCAGTTTTACTCTTCGCACTGCTCTCCTTTGGTCGACGATTTCTCAGACTGTAGAGGTCCTGTGAAGATGAAACTTGCTGTGGGCTCCTTAAAGGCTGGGCAGATGAAAGGAATGGAAGGTTGGGGAGTGCACTCCAGAGATCTTCACGCAAGAGGCCTTTGGCTCCCAGAGGAGAAGTCACTCCACATCAACATCTTGGTGCTCTGCGCAGTGTTCTGGGCCCTCGGGTCTTTTCTTCCGTCCCTCAAGGGCAAGGTGATGAGGATCTTCACCGACAACACCACCACGATGTTCTACATCCGGAAGCAGGGCGGAACCAGATTCCCTGCCCTATCCAAGGAAGCCCAGGATCTGTGGCATTGGGCCGTCGCCCAAGGGATGTTTCTGGTGCCTATTCATCTTGCTGGAATAAAAAACACAATCGCCGACTCACTCAGCAGAGAGCTTTGCTCGTGCCACGAGTGGGAACTACGCCAGGATCAAGTGGATCAACTCTTCCGACGATGGGGCGAACCCAAATCGATCTCTTCGCGACGGCGACGAATTCCAAGTACCGGAGGTTCGCCAGCAGGTTCCCCCAGCTGAGGAGCATGGGCGATGCTTACCCGTCCCCCTGGGACGACCTATTTCTTTATGCGTTCCCTCCGCTGCCGTTGCTGCTCCGGCTCATCAACCAGCTCAAGAGGTCCCGGTGCAGAATGATCCTCGTCGCACCGGCGTGGCCGAGACAGATCTGGTTCCCGGACCTTCTGGACTTGTCAACGTCCACACCAGTCAAGCTGCCGACGGACGCAGATCTTCTCTCCAGAGAAGGAGGCGCCATTCTTCACCACAACCCGGAGTCGCTGAATTTGCAGGCCTGGCTCCTGCAGCACTAGAGTTTGGAGGGTACGACATCCCGGCCGACTGCAGAGAGGTTCTTGCAAAGGCCAGGGCGTCCTCAACTCTCAAGTGCTACGGACATAAATGGAAGAGGTTCTCTGTCTGGTGCCTTGCACAGAAGATTAACCCTCTGCAGATTACAGCCCCTCAAGTATTGCCGTACCTACTGTCATTGGCCAAGGCTGGACTAGCTCACGCTTCCATCAAGATATATCTGGCCGCCATCTCACGATACACCAGAACTACGGGACGGGCATCCTTGTGGTCTCATCGACTGGCGAAGGAATTTATAAAAGGATTGTTCCGATCATTCCCGCCGGTGAAGGCCCCTGCCCCGGCGTGGGAGCTCAACGTGGTGCTGACCAGGCTCATGGGGGCCCCATTTGAGCCTATGCATTTGGCACCGTTGAAGTTTCTGTCGTGGAAGACAGCGTTTCTCGTGGCCATCACCTCAGCACGACGAGAGATCCAGGCCCTATCTTGCAAGACGCCATACTTGACGTTTCTCGACACAAGGGTGGTGCTCAGGACGCACCCCTCCTTCATGCCCAAGGTGACTTCCACCTCAACGAACCCTTGGTGTTGCCAGTTTTCTCCCCGTCGCCGGCTGAAAGGACTCTGCACTCGCTGGACGTAGCTAGAGTGCTGAAGTTCTACGTGCACCGCACGAAGAGTTTTCGGAAGACATCACAGCTGTTCGTGAACTTTGGGACTGTGAATCAAGGGAAGGCTCTCTCGAAGACTTCCATTTCCAGATGGCTCTCCGGCTGCATCATGCACTGTCACCGGTTGGCAAACCGACCGCTGCCCGGCCGTCTGAGAGACCATTCGACCAGAGCGATCGCTGCTACCACGGCGTTCCTGTCTGGTGTGCCCCTGCTGGACATCTGCAGGGCTGCGACGTGGAGGTCAACGCACACCTTCACAAGATTCTACTACGTTGATCGGGATTCCAGGGAGGAGTCCAGGGTCGGCCAAGCAGTGCTGCGCAACCTGTTCGCTTAAGGTGAGCCTGGTGAGGAGGTAAGAGATGCTTAATGTTGAGTTGTTGTATTGCTTAATGTTGAGCCTGTTGCCACCTCCCGTGGTTGTGCATGTGTGTACTGCTATGTATTCCCTTATTCATGAGCATGTGAATCCATGCCAGACCCCATGCTGGAGAAGGAACAAGTTACTTACCTGTAACTGTAGTTCTCCAGCATGGGTCTGGCATGGATTCACATGCGAACCCTCCCGCCTACCCCTCTGCGGCTCTTCACTTGGTCATACTGCCACTTTACGTGCTACCAAATGTGAGGATGGCTGCCAGAGGCGGGGCTTAGGGAGAGGGCAGGGGGCAGTATGACCCAGAGACCAGTGATTGGTTACTACTAAGAAAGACAGACCAGAAACGAAACTGATACTGATTTTTTTCTATACCGAGGATTCCCGGCTTGACGACGGGGAATATTCATGAGCATGTGAATCCATGCCAGACCCCATGCTGGAAAAGCTTGCTTACACGCCTTGCTGATGTGAGTGGCACCAGAAGAACAAGTTACTTTCTTACCTGGTAACGTTCTTTATATGGGATTTTCCGACGACTTATTCCACATCTATGGCAGGTAATCACGACAGCTGTGCGGCTTCGGAAAATTTCGGCGTCTGCGTCCTACGTCGATGACGTCGGTACTCTGTCCTCGAGGGCCTCCGTTGAGCCGACTTCACCAGATGTTATAAGTAGGATGCACGACGCCCGTAGCCTCAGTTGTAGTTTTTTCCCAGAACGTGTGCCACCAATCTTCTGCCAGAATGACTACAGAAAGCCTTGCGGAAACGAAAGCTGCAATCGCATAAGAAATTCTGTAGAGGGGCAGGTAGGGAGGGAGCGATGTGGAATACGTCGTCGGAACATCCCATTGAAAGAACGTTACCAGGTAAGAAAGTAACTTGTTCTTCGAAGGGATTGGTTCCACTGACGTATTCCACATCTATGACAGACTCTCAAAGCAGTACCAACGTATGGAGGTGGGCAAAGAATTTAGAAATGTAGTATGCCCAATCAAATTGCAGAATAGAGGACTGCCTTACCAAAGGCTAAGTCTTGCCCATGGATAGAGTCCAGGGAATAGTGTTTTTATAAAAGTATGGACAGAGGCCCATGTGGCTGCTCCACAAATGTTACGAATGGGAACACCCCTCTACAGAGCAGTGGAGGCAGCCACAC
This sequence comes from Ambystoma mexicanum, assembly GCF_040938575.1. Lineage (NCBI taxonomy): Eukaryota > Metazoa > Chordata > Amphibia > Caudata > Ambystomatidae > Ambystoma > Ambystoma mexicanum. Next base: position 525,102,821 of record NC_090933.1, read on the forward strand.
CCCTGGTAGAATGGGCCCTCAAGCCTACCGGAGGGTCCTTACCCGCCAGACGGTAGCATTCTGAGATGGTCAAGATAATCCATCTAGACAAGGTCTGCTTAGTAACAGCTTGACCCAAACGTCTTCCAACATATCCTACAAAGAGCTGATCGTCCACTCTGACCCGGGACATGCGTGAGATGTAAAAGCTTAACGCTCTCCTAGGATCCAACCTATGGAGCCTCTCCTCTTCCTTACCAGGATGCGGAGGAAGATAGAATGCCGGAAGAATGACCTTCTGGCTTAAATTAAATTCCGACACAACCTTCGGAAGAAAAGAAGGACGAACCCTAAGGACAACCCTGTCCTTATGTAACACCGTGAAGGGTGGCTTGGTGGAGAGTGCCTGCAACTCACTCACTCTGCAAGCGGAAGTAACCGCAACTAAAAATACAGTTTTAAAGGTCAACAGTCTCAAAGGACAAGAATGTAAAGGCTCAAACGGAGCTCCCATTAGGAATTTTAGAACCAAGTTCGAATCCCAACCGGGCACTTGGAAAGGTGATGGTGGGTACACATTAGTGAGGCCTTTCATAAACTGAGAATTTAAAGGAATCTTAAAATAAGAACACTCCTCAGATGAGCGCTTAAATATGGACAGCGCCGCCAGGTAACCTTTAATGTTACCCACTTGCAGGTCCTTGTGGGCTAACGAAAGCAAAAAAGACAGAACCACAGGAATGGCACATGAAAAAGGATCCACATTCTTAACCCTGCACCAGTCGCAGAACTTCCTCCAACAGCAACGGTAAAGGGACTTTGTTGCGGGCCTTCTGACCGAAATCAACACCTCCATCATGTCTGTTAGGGAGTATTCTCTGTTAAGGCTCATTTCCCAAACCTAGTGAGTCCGCTGGATTTTTGGGGTTTCTTTTTTTCTCCTGCTAAGAGTGAGACTCTTTTTCTCCCACTCTTAGGCATGATTTGAGAATGTCCTTTCACTGTAGATGTGTTTTATGGGCTATGGGGTCTTTTACGCCATAGGGCTTCATGTGTTTTTGGTATGTGTGTTACACAGCACCCTCAGTGCAGTAACACAGGGGTGTCACAGTGACCCCCAAACATAGACTCCATACCCTGGGACTGACTACTGTCTTCCAGGGCATGTAAAGTCACCATTGGCTTTACTAGTCTCAAATTGTGAACAGAACCAGTACAAACCATCATATTGTGGAAGCACTGGTAGGGGTAATTGGATTGCCCCGGGGTCTGTTTTCCAAGGGGGCACTGTCCAGTCCGCCCTTGTCAAGTTTCTGGCTGGTGGCAGTGGATACCACGCGAAATATTCCACTGGAATATTTCTTATGGGATTTTCCCATTGATTTTAAACGCACCACTTTTTGGTGCAATGTTAAAGATACCGCCGGGTTATTTATTTAATTTTTTATTCCCCGGTTGGGTCTTTTTGCCAGGACACGGTTTTAAAATGGCATTTGTGTTTGCCTCTGAAACTCTAACCCAAGTCGAGCCCTTTGTTCCACTTTTTGCCGGGCTTCGCCACAGAAGCCCTCCAAATAGTGCCACTCTGTCTGGGGTCTACAGGATGTGTGGGAGGGGGATTAGGCACCCTGGACTGAGTTGCCTTGGCAACTCAAGTCACACACTTGTGTGACTGGCCCAGTGGTGAGCCGCCCGGCTCACCACTTAGCATGTTTGAGTGACAGCTAGGCTGTTGAATGGGGGGTTTTCTGCATAAAAGCAGGGCTTTGGGGACTGGAACTTCAGAAGTCGCCACAGGACCTAAAGAATCCGATGAGGGGAGAAGCTGAGCCATCGACAACGACGACACCACCAGGGGGAACCCTGCTGTACGAACTCACCACTTCCCCAACGACAGAGGAGATCTTCTTCCAGGAGAGTCTTCTTCCCTTTGAGCTGGTGGGACCAACCAGTTTGCCTTTTACGCCTTCCTGGAACGTCTCGTGGTCGAATCGCCCGTGCCAAGCACCCCGGTGGCCGGATAGCCACGCTTCACCACTACCGTGAATAAAAGGATTGTACCTTTTAATCGGGAACTCTGCGGCTGGATTCTTCCCTGTCAGTGCAACGACCTCCAGCTTTCTTCCTCGTCGAGATCATCTCTTACCCTGGACGAAGCCACGACTTGCACCCACTGCCAGGAACAACTGCCACCGCTGGAGCTTTCTCACCATTTCAGGTACTGTGTCCCGCCTGGTCTCCCTTGCAACAGATTGTTCAAGGTGTCCCGTAAATCCTTGACTTTCTAACTGGGTTGACCTCAGACCTGCTAACTTTGCATTTCTGAACTGATTCAACCTCTTTTTGACTTTTCTGCAAAGTCTTTGAGTGCATTTCCACTGTGTGATCATGGGCACATTCCGCCTTGCTCTCTCCAAGAGTGGGTCTGGCCTATGAACTTTTTGCTCTACAGTAGACCCTGCCTTTCTTGACTTGCTGTGGTTTCTTAAAAGTGTTGGTACTGTGTTATTTTCCTACTCTGCCTTTTCTCTCCCTTTTTAAATGAATTATTGGAGTGCCATCTACGGTTACACGCTCACCTCTGTTTTGCTAAATAAGTGGTGTCTTAACCTAGACTAGTTGAATAATTAATTAGGGAGGTGTATATACTTATAGTGACTGTGTTTGAACTTGCTTGATATATTAGTGCCAGTATATTTTCATAAGTGTGTTTTTAAATAAATAATTATATACTTTTATACCAAAGCTCTGGTCAGTGTTTGATTGTTCTACGGTATTTTTAGCCCTATTGTGTATACTCTATATACTGCCTAACTCTTCTTGAGAGAAGTCTGACTGCTCAGCCACAGCTACCAGGTAAATCTGGTAGCAGTCTGCACCACCTAATTGGGTTTACCGCTTACTCCTGTAGTCTTAAACTTTTTGCAGTGGTCACTAAGAGAACTGCACAGGTTTCTGCCTAACAACGTCTTCAGGGAGGTCCCAATGCTTATACCTCAACCATTGAGAAGCCAAGCATGAAGGTTGAGGGACTTGACCTCTGAATAGAGAACCTGACCCCCCTCCCATGAGAGCAGATCTCGGTAGGGAAGACGGCGTGGAGGGCAGATGGACATGTCGAGAAGGTCCGGGTACCACGTTCTCCGGGCCCATGCCGAAGCAATGAGGATCATTCGGGAACCGAACCTCCGTAACCTACGCAGCAATTGCAGAATGATGGGGACTGGAGGAAACGCGTACAGCAGTGGGAAGGACCACTTCACTGCGAACATGTGTCCTAAGGCTGCTTTTGGAGGAAATTCCCGCGAGCAGAACCTTTCACACTTCCGGTTGACACTGGTGGCGAAGAGATCCACTCGTGGGGTCCACCAAAGGTCGAAGATCTCCAGGAGAATCTCCTGAGCCAGCTCCCACTCGTGAGAGACCGTGCTCTGCCTGCTCAGAGCATCCGCCGCCACGTTTTCGTCTCCGGCCAGATGAACTGCCGAGATCGAAATTTCCTGCTGGATGGCCCAGAACCAGAGCTGCATTGCCTCTCTGCACAGAGGTAGAGACCCTGCCCATCCCCCTTTTTGTTGAGGTAGTGCATGGCCACTGTGTTGTCTGTCAGAATCAGGACATTCTTCCCCCGCACAGCCGGCAGAAAAGCCTTTAGGGCTAGCCTGACGGCCCTCAGCTCCAACAGATTGATATGGAATCTGGACACCGACGGAGACCAACGACCGATAACTGTCAACTCGTTGGCATGAGCTCCCCATCCCGTGAGGGATGCATCCGTCACGATTGTCACCTCCGGCCAGGGTAGCCAAAATGAAGCCCCCTTCATCAGATTGCCTTTGACGGCCCACCACAGGAGATCCTGGGCGACCGAGGGTGGCACCTGAACGGGATCCGACATCCTGCCAAAGGCTTGCGACCATTGCATCTTGAGAGCCCACTGCAAAGATCTCGTCCACAACCTGGCCTCTGGCACCAGAAGAATGCAGGATGCCATGAGACTGAGCAACCTCAAGAACTCGAACGCCGGGAGACACTGGGCACGTTGAAATTGTCCACCATCTGCAGAATGTGGTGAGCCCTCACATGGGGAGGCGAACACTGCCCCAGGGATGAGTCGAGCACTGCTCCGATGTACTGGAGCCACTGGGTAGGTGTCAAATGAGACTTCTTTAAGTTGAGGGAGAAGCCCAGCTTGTGAAGGGAGTGGCAGGTGACGGACAGATGATCCAAGGCTTGCTCGGAAGAGCGCGCCCCGATCAACCAATCGTCCTGGTAGGGGTAGACGTGAATCCCCCCCTTTCCTGAGATACACTGCCACCACCACCATGAGCTTGGTGAAGACCCTCGGGGCGGAGGTCAATCCGAACGGCAGGACCCGAAACTGAAAATGCGAGTCGCCAACCGCAAACCTCAGGTACTTCTTGTGCTTGGGATGAATCAGCACATTAAAATAAGCATCCTTGAGTTCGAGAGACACCAACCAGTACTGAAGTTGAAGGGCCTGGAGGACTTGAGAAAGAGTAACCATCTTGAACTTGTCCTTCCTGAGGAGCTTGTTCAAACCACGCAAGTCCATGATGGGTCTCAATCCCCAGTCTTTCTTCAGAATCAAAGAATATGGGGAATACCATCCCTTGTTCCTCTCCGCTACAGGCACCAGTTCTATGGCGCCTTTCTCCAGCAGGGATTTGATTTCCTGCACAAGGAGCGGATCCAGACTCTTCAAAGAGAGATTCCCTGGTGGATTGTCGTGAGGCCTCTGCCGGAAAGGAAGACAGTAGCCATGGGCTATGATCTCCAGAACCCACACTTCTGAAGTAATGGCACGCCATTCTACAAGATGCAGCGCCAGCCTTCCCCCAACTGGCGAAGCATGGGACATGGCCTCATGACTGAGCTGAAGCGGCTGCGGCAGTGCATGAGGGCAAAGAGGCAACTGCCCGAGTGGCCTTAGCACCTCGAGTACCTTGTCTTCCACCTCTGGTACTCCTACGGTGGCCCCTTTGACTTGCAGCTCCCCTCGATCTACCAAAGGAAGAGTACTATCGAAAGGAACCTCCCCTCCATTGCTGTCCCCTAGGACGAAAAGGTGGAGGTTGGCGAACTGCAGCGCTCAACGACTTCGATGCAGCTTTGGAGGTCTGCAACCTCTCAAGGCTCTCGTCAGCCTTGCTGCCAAAAAGATGTACACCATCAAAGGGCATGTTGAGGAGCCAGGCTTGTACGTCAGGAGCAAACCCCGACTTCCGCAACCATGCAAATCTGCGCATCATGGTGCTCGCCGCCATGGACCGGCTGACACAGTCTGCCATGTCCAGACCCGACTGAACGGATTCACACATGGCATCATTGCCATCCTGAACGAGGGCAAGAAAACCATCCCGTTCCTCCCCTTTGGGAATATGTTCAGCCGCCAAAGACACACAATTCCACAGAGTGTGAGTGAAACGTGCTAAGGCACACAAAGAGGTGGCTGCCTGTAAAGCCATACCCCCTGAAGAAAACACTTTCTTCGCCCAGCTGTCAAAACGTTTGTCCCTATCAGGAGGGATGGTAGGGTACGACGCCTGCTTTGCTGGGGCCGTAGCCGCCTGCACCACCAAACTCTCCGGAGTGGGGTGCGTAGTCAAGTAACAGGGGTCGCTACTGGCTGGACGGTATTTTTTCAGCAACCACTTTCTCACTGCCGGGAGACTCTCCGGAGCAGTCCAAGCTGCCGCCACCCTTCTCTGTAAAGACATATGAAATGGCAGCACCGGGTCAGTGGGTGGACCTTAGTCAAGGATATCTGTCAGGACATCCTGCAGAAAATCCACTGGTGGCGCAGACCACCCCAAGTACTCCGTCACCCTCGACATGAGACGCCGGTATGAAGACTCGGCGTGTGTGCCAGGCTCAGGCCTACCGAACTCAACCTCCGGAGAGGTGTCCAGACCACTGGCGTCATGCAAAGGCTGATGCAGGTCTTCCAACTGGCTATGACCAGACAAGAGTTTGTCAGGAACCTCCTCAGGAACCAAACCTTCATCAGACCCATCATCCACCTCAGAGATATAATCTAGAGGCTGGAATAAATCCCTCGATGAGGGCACAGAAAAAGGTTCAAAGACAGGCCTTACTGACTTCTTCAGGGCCTTCCTCTGAGTATCCACCGATGCATGGGGTACCTCCGGCAAAGCCTCCACCAAAAGCATCGAGGGAGGACATCGAGCGTGGCGCCGATGGCTTCGACACAGGCCTCGAGGGCGGTGCCTCGAGCGTGTCCTAAAACAGCCTTGGTGCCGATGGCGTCGATGACTTCCTCAGAGCCAGAGCCTCGAGAGAGTCCCTCGACGGACATGGCGCCGATGGCGTTGACGTCTTCTTAGGCTCCACCGGTCTCGAGGGCGTCGAGGACTGGGAACCTGGAGCGTGCATGGCTAGAGCGTTCCACCTTGTCCGACCGTGACCTCGAAGGTTCCTGGTGATCGCGCTGACCGCCCGAGCCCGAAGGCGTGCGAACGGTGGCCCTAGCACGTTCCTTGCCGGCGTCTCTCGACGGCACGGACGGAACGGAGCCCTGCGACTCGAAAATCGCCATCATTTCCTTACGGAATGCGTCCCATTCCGCAGGAGAGGAATGCTTGGTAGGACAAGCTACCCGCTTTCTGGCGGAGTCCTCTGACGAGGAAGGCGACTGGTTCCGGTGCTTCCGCGAGTGCGTAGAAGAGGCAGAGGAATGGTGTGAACCACTCCGGGACCGAGACCCCCCTGGACTTACGCCGACGATGCGGAGAGTCGCCCCTCGATTCGTCGGTCGAAAGCCCAGTGGATTTCGATTTTCGGGGCTTGGAAACCCTACCTACGGACAGCTTCTTCTTTTGCTCCCGCAAGACCTTTGACGTCAAAGACTGGCATTCGTCACAGTCATCGGTGGCGTGGTCCTCCCTGAGGCACCAGAGGCAGACGTTGTGTGGGTCCGTAAGTGACATCTTGGAACCGCAGTCCCGACACTTCTTGAATCCAGACCGCGGGGTAGAAGAAGAAGACATGATATTCTTCACAAATAACCAAGTTCGAAGAACCAATAGAAACCAGAAGAACCGAGGCGCGCTGAGATCTCCGAAGCGAACACGTTTGCGGAAAAAACGGAACTGAGGCTACAGGCGTCGGGCGTCCTACTTATAACATCCGGTGACTTTGGCTTGACGGAGGCCCTTGAGGACAGCGCATCGACATCATCGACGCCGAAAATGTTCTGAAGCAGCACAGCTGTGGTGATTACCTGTCATAGATGTGGAATACGACGGAGGAACCAATCCCTTCGAAAAGCTGTCTTAAGGGTGAGTAACCTAACCGAAGAAGAATGCAGCAGCTCAAACGAATGCAGCATCAAAAAGGTCAGCATCAAATGGAGATCTAAATCCAGAACCACAAATGGTTTAGGCAGAAACCTATTGTCCAGGCCCTTCAGAAATTGGGTAATTACCGGGATAGTAAAGAAGGATCCCTGATCCAAGACCCTGCCTACATTAAAGCCCGATGAGACCAGCGATAGAAGGAATTCCATCACTGCGGCAGTTGGGGAGGAGATGAGGTCTACCATGCACTCCCTAAACCACTCCTCAAACTTTATCCAACTGCATGCATACAATGATCTAGTAGAAGGTCTACTTGCAGCCAGTAGCACCTTAAGTACCTCTCCTGGGAGGTCCCAGTCATCCAACCTCATCCTCTCAAGATCCATGCATATAGGTTGAGTGAACTCCAGGTTCAGGTGGAGCACCAGACCCTTCGACTGGGATATGAGGTCCAGCCTCTGCGAAAGCCAGCGAGGTGGGCAGATGGTCATTACCAGGAGTTCCAAGTACCATGTTCTCCTTGCCCAATACAGGGCGATCAAGATCGTGGTGGCCCGGAACCTCCTCAACTTCCTCAGAACACACAGGATAACCGGTACTGGCGAGAACGCATAATGGGAGTTGAAGACCCACTCCACCAGGTTCTCGTGCCCTAGTGCACCCCTCACAGGAAAATCCCTCGAGCAGAACTGCTACACTTCGGGTTGGCCCTCGTGGCAAACAGATCTATTGTCAGGGTGCCCCACCGAGCTAAGATCTCCTCCAGGACTTCTGACCACACTTCCCACTCATGTGAGACCATGCTCTGACTGCTCTGAGCATCCACCAGCCCATTCTCCACTCCTGTCAGGGAGGCTGTAGAAGCTGAGATCTCGTACTCCAGCAACCAGAACCAAAGATGCAAAGCCTCCCTGCACAGGGGCAGGTACTACACACCCTCTTGCGTGAGGTAATTCATGGCAACTGTGTTGTCTGTCAGAATCAAGGCCTGCTTCCCTCTAAGGGAAGGCATGAAAGCTATCAGGGCTAGCCCATTGATGTTCCACCAGCATTACACTAGGGACCAAAGGCTGCTCACCTGCAGTGAGCGCCCCAGCACTTCAGTGACAAGTCCTAGATCACCTCAGCCTGGGACCATGTAGACTATAAGGCTCCCCCCCCCCCCACCATCTACTGAAGAGATTGCAGCCTGGCCTCTGGCACCAGAATAAACGTAGACAGCAATGAGGCCTAAGACGTGGAGGAAGGAAACAGCTGGTAAGCTGTCCTGGTTCTGGAAAAGCCTCCCACTGGGCCATACATCGGGTTTTTGAAGCCAGGAAGTCCCCTAGGAATCGTGTGTATAGGGTGAACCCACGTGGTGATTCCACACTGGACCCAGAGTAGCAAAGAGATCAGCAGTCATCCAAACGTCCAAAATGTTCTTTAATGAAATGCCATGGACAAGAGAAAAATGCGGACAACGACGCATTTCGCGGCAAAGCTAGCCGCTTGATCACGATGAGGGTGCAGAAACAAAAGAAGTCGATTTAAACCCATATATTCTCTATGGTATACAAGGATAGATTGTCCAGAACAATGATAGCCATTTTTTCACACGAAATCCGCCATGTTTGAAAGTGTTTAAACCCACAGTGGGTTACGTTAAAAACATTGAATTGCATGCAATACATTTGTTAGGCAAATCCAATTGGCTGGCGATATATCGCTTTTCTCAACATGTAAACCACACAAACTTCAAGAAGTGTCCTCCTATTGCGCATGTTACGTTTTTTGATGTATTGTTTTTTCGGGCGAATGTGTGATTTTAAGTGTGTATCAAATTAGGTATATATGTATGTGTAGTGCTGCGTGTAACGTGTTTATTTATTAGTCTAAAACACGTTTTTCTAATGTCAAAAAACACGCACACGATATACCAATGTATTACATAGTGTTCACTAGTCGCAATCCTGGCTAGTTTGGTAATATTATTCATGCAATTCGTGAATGAATTGCAAAAAGCTATATGTCAATATAGCTTGTGACATATTCTAGAAATTATCATACATCATATTGTTGATAGGCTATGTGATGAAAGTGCACGTGCCTTAATGCATCACTGGCTGTTTTTTGCATATACCGCATAAGGAGATGCATAAAGTGCAAGTGCATGTGCAAAATCGCAATAGCTAACCCCAATGGGTAATGTGCAAATAGCAATATAGCAGCATAAAAATCCTATACAAAAGTATTTAAAGTGCTTAGTGCATTCATAGCCTGAATGTTGGAACAACAAATTATATACACACAACCATACAAATGATAATATGGTTGAAATACAAGACTGCGACAAAGAATAGAACCCTAATTAAAAAATCACACCAGAGCAATAATCGTAACTAATCTTATGTGCCTTTTAAGAGGAGGGACACTTTAAAAATCACTATAATAGAATATAACTACGGGTTAAATTGAAGTTCCTAGATAACATAGCAATAAAATTGCTCACCCTTCATATAAAATTAAGAAAGAAAACATTAAAATTAGATAGCTGAAAGTAAAAGGAGATCTAAAATTCATTCAATTACTGTCTTTGGAATATTGAATTGATAGACTCTAAAACCTGCAAGCTAATGTGAGAAATAACAGTGGTGTCAGCAAACCATATAGCATAAAGACCTGTGTGCAATTGTAATAAAAAACACAAAATGATCCCATATATGTCAGTCCAGCTAATGGAACTGCAAATTATGTCAGACGTGTCCCAGAGAGTTACAGAAAAGTGCAAAGAGTTGACACAGGGGGGTCTCAAGTAAAAACTCAGAACAGATACAGTTCAAGATACATGAGACAAATACAGATAATAAGTTTAGGTCCCAAGAAAAGTATAAAGTTCCTCATCCAGATTGTGTCCCTTAGGTTTCTTGGTTTCTAGATCCAGTATATATTTCGTCTCAGTTTGTCTAAGGAGCAATTCACGGTTTCCTCCTCTAGGTGCCTTTGGTATAGCATGTATCCCAAAGTAGGCAAAACCTTGTAGGTTGCCTCCATGTATTTCCTGAAAATGAAGGGCCATCGGATACGTAGAATCAATATTCTTGATGGCTCTTATGTGTTGCAGTATTCTCAGTTTCAGTTTGCCAATGGTACTACCAACGTACCACTTGTCACAAGGGCAAGTGAGTACATACACAACATACTCAGTTTCACAAGTGATAGGAGATTTAATAATCATGTTTTTGTGTTAATATTGGATGAAGGTAGTTTTTTGTGTTCTTGGCAAATTTACATGCTTTACATTTCGTACATTTCTGGAAAACGTCTGGTATTGCTCTGAACCAACTTTGGCCTATTGAGACGATTTTGGGACACATAACTGGATACAAGGTGATCCCTAAATGAGGCAGAGCGTCTAAAGGTGATGTTGATGTTATTACCCAGAATGCTTCGCAAATGTTCATCTTGTTTCAATATATGCCAATGTTTCTGCATTATATGAAGTATATTGTTGGAAGCTTTACTCTATGTTAGAATTAATCTGGTATCTCCTGTTTCCAAACTGGTTACCATTGGAACTTTGGACATCAACAAAATAGAGCGATCTTTCTCTCGTGCCTTATTATACGCTCTTTCCAACACTTTTTTGGGGTAACCTCTTTGTAAGAACTTAAGGGCCATTCTACCACATTCTTTGTCAAAGGTTTCAATTTGGGAACAGTTACGTGTTATGCGAATGAATTCGCCATAAGGTATGCTCCACTTCAGGGCTGTGGGGTGGTTGCTTATAGCATGCATTGGTACGTTTGAACTGGTAGGTTTGCGATACAATTCTGTCACTAGTTCACCTTCTGCCACAATAACAAGAATATCTAAGTAGACGATAGCAGTCTTGCTATGGGATTCGGTGAACTTTAGATCAAATACATTGATGTTAAGTAATTTGACAAACTCCAACCATTCAGTGATAGACCCATCCCAGATAATGAATAGGTCATCTATGTAACGTAACCAAAGTACAACCTTATCAGTATTTACAGCGTTAGTAGATGTCCAGACTTCAAACTTCTCCCACCAGCCCATAGTGAGATTAGCATACGAGGGAGCAAATGTTGTTCCCATAGCTGTACCTTGCAACTGAGTATAGAAGTTCTTGTTAAACAAAAAGCTGTTATTTGTCAAACATAGGTTAATAATTTCGAGAATCATCTTGCCATGTTCTAAGAAGTTAAGTGATCTGGTTTTTAGAAAGTAATCACATGATTTGAGGCCATCTGTATGCTTGATGGATGTATATAAGGAGACCACATCGAGTGTGGCTAGTATGTATGTCTTTTCCCAAGGTATCCCATCAATTTTATTGAGGAAGTCTTTAGTATCGCGTAAATATGACGGTAGAGTGGTGACAAACTGAATAAGGGTTTCATCCACTAATTTTGATATATTTTCAAGTAGTGCACCACATAGCGTAACTATCGGCCTCCCTGGTGGTTTAGTTTTGTTCTTGTGCACCTTGGGTAGGAAATAAATAGGCATCACCGGAAATTGCGGATGTAGGTATTTGCAGATGTCCTCATCAAGCAGGCCTTTCTCTTTCCATTTCGTGAGCAGGTCAAAGAGTGTATTGTTCATCTCTGCTGTTGGATCTGTGGCCAGTAGCTTGTAACAGTCAGTATCCTTAAGTTGTCTATTGGCCTCATCAATATAATCTTGCCGATTCATAATGACTATGTTAGTCCCCTTATCTGAGGGTTTGATAACAGTCATCCATTCTGCGTAAATTGGACAAGATCTCCTGCTCACGACAAGTTAGATTATCTTTCATGTTCATTTTCTTTTTTCTGAATTTTTTCAGATCACTTATAACCAGGTCTTGAAACGCCTCAACATGCCCTCCTGGGTTAAACATCGGATTGAAGCGTGATTGTAATTTAACTTTACTTTTACTGGGCTAATCAGTTTGTATATTCATTAGTTCCCAATGTGGGTCACTGATGTCTTCATTGACTTGCCATTCCGTTTCGAGATGGATGAGGTCACGTAGTATATGTGAATCCTCAATTGTCACAGGGGTGTAGCCACCCAGAGGCTCATCTTTTTTAGGTGCGGGTGGATTTATGGCAAAAAACATTTTTAACTGAATTTTACGCATATACTTGTCAAAGTCAATTCTAGTTTCAGCGTAATTGTATGGGGACGTAGGGCAAAAGTTGAGACCCAACCTTAGTACAGTTGTTTTCTCAGCTCAATTTCTTCCTCGAATGACTTATATCCTTTTTCCATGCTTAGACGGATGGCTTTTCCTTCTTCACTTGGACTAATGGCCTGTAAGGCTTCTTCTGTTTCCTGTATTTTTGTCAAGAGTTTTTCTCGATCGACTTTGGCGTATTTGATAAGGATTCGAAGAAAAGTCACTGAGCAAGTATTACTTGATTGCCCCCATTCTTCCAACATTGCAGGGTCCTGATCTTCGTAGGTGGGTGTGGTTAATATGCGCAGACCTCTTGGGATGCGTCCCCCATCGATGTAATTTTGCAAGGAATATTCTTCCCACCATTTACTTATTTCCCGTCTTTGCAATTTTTCTAATTCTCTCAATAGCCTCACTTCATTGTTGGGCTGAATTTCTGGTACTTTTTTGCTAATTTTGTTTGTAGCACCTCCAGTTTGTTTCTCACAAAATAAAAACACTGCTTGTTCCTTACGCGCACTTTCTCTGTCCATTTGTGTAGACATTGTATTATAACTGATGTTTGGGTGTTAGTCTTGCACTCTCTTGGAAAATGTTTTCCGTTATATATATATACACAGTCACTACAGCGCTTACCTCAGTTCCCACCTTTTTTCCCTGAGCTCGGCCGCTGCAGAGGAAAATAGCGAAAGAAGGAAGCTAAAAAGCCAATAGAAGGTTAACAAGCAAGGATCCCATAGGGATACTATCAAAACATTTTTTTTTTCAAAACCACAGAGTGAGAAAGGCATGCAGCTTGCTAGACAGAAAACGAACACTCTAGGACCATCACTAAGTGTTCCCTCTCCCCGAAGTAGGCATGCACCAACCGCTAACAATTTCTGAGCGGGGATGGAAGGAAGGGGTGATGAGGAATCTGCAGAAGAAAAATCCATAGAAAGAACATTACGTTGAGTAATTTCTCCTTCAATGGATTGCCTTTCTCCTGCAGATTCCTCATCAGGTAGACTCCCAAAGCAGTGTAACAATGGAAGCGGGCAGAAAGCTCATAGCAAAAGGTTTTGCAGCTCCACCCTACCAAAGTGTGCCTCAGCCCCACAGATGAGGTTGTGAGGACCAAGTTGCTGCCCGGCAAATGTCACTAACTCGAACTCCCGACCCCCCCTTTGCAAGGCTGTAGATGTGGAGATCCCTCTAATCTAGTGGGCTCCAATGTCAGCAGGCAGTTCTCTGCCTGCGGATTGGTAACATTCTGCAATGCATAGGATGATCCATCGGGAAAGTGTTGCTTGGTAACAGCTAGACCTTTTCTGGCTCAGAAGTAGGCCATGAATAACTGATCTGTCTTCCAATATTCTGCCTTCCTTGCCACATAAAAACTTAAGGCTCTTTTGGGATCCAACCGATGGAAGCGCTCTCTTCCTTAGAGGGGTGCGGAGGTGGGTAAAATACAGGCAGACCTATAGCTTGCGAAAGGTGAAATTCTGACACCACCTTTGGAAGGAATCCCAGCATTACAACCTTTTTGTGAAAGAACTGTAAGAAAAGGGGTGTACAGCAAAGGGGCTGCAACTCGCTGACCCTCCGGGTGGACGTAATGGCACCCAAGAAGGCGGTCTTCCGTGTAAGCAACTGCAAAGAGCAAGAGTGCAAGGGCTCAAAGGAAGCCACCATCAGGAAAGTGAGAATCAGATTTAAATCCCATGGGACACAACAAAAAGAACAGGCAGAAACGTATTCACAAGAACTTTCAGGAATTGTGCCCCAACTGGGATTGTAAAAAAAAAACTAATCCGCAGAAGGAACTCCATCACTGTAGTGATGGGGCAAGCAATAGGGTCCAACTCGTGTTCCCTGCACCAAGCCTTAAATCTTCTCCAACTGCACGCATACAGGTATCTTGTAGATGGTCTGCGTGCAGCCAGCCACACCTTGAGCAGCTCCTCAGAGAGGTCCCATCCCCTCAAGAGCCACAGATGTATGTTGAGGGACTCTGGGTACGAGTGGTGTACCCAACCTTCAGACTGGTTTAGGAGTTCGGGGCGACGAGGCAACCGGAGAGGTGGGCAGATGGTAGATCCAGAAGGTCGGAGTACCATGTCCTCCTCGCCCAATCAGGGGCGATCAAGATCATGGTTGTTCGAAACCTCCTCAACCTCCTGTGAACCCAAGGTATGGCGGCAAACCCACATGAAACATTAGTGACCTTCAAGGCCATGCTGCCAGAGGTGAAAATCTTTTTAGCAACAGCATCCACTCTCTTGCTCTCCCGATCTGGATGCAGTTTCGAGGTAGATGAAGCTGCCCTGGTGGAAACGGTGGCCGCCTGAACAACTAATCCCTCCAGGAAATGATGAGAGAACAAAAAGGACAGATCCCCTCTGTCAGCCTGTACAGTCAAAGTAGAGTTGGCCTGGGGAATAGAGCAGGGGCATTGCCACAAGGAATCAGTGGCATGTGCTACTCCATAGTGAGACCTTCGTCCAAGATATCGGTTAACTCATACCCGTGGGCTGGAATTGCAGAAGCAGTCAGCCCCAGAGTGTCGATGACTAGACAGTCTATCAGTGATCTGAATTTGGCATGGCCATAAGTGCATGGCTGGGTCTGCTGCAACTCCACATCCGGGATGTGTCAACCGCACTGGCATCATCCAGCCCCTGTGCCAATGCCAGGAGGTCTGCCTGGTCATCAAAATAATCAACTCCACCAGGCCGTGAATATATGGGGTCGACCATAGAACTAGGTCCAGGAGAGCAGGACGAAGGATGGATCACTGATAGTCAGAATCAATGGCTTATCCTTCAATGCCTAAGCAGTGGCTGTTGGTGGAACTTTGGGAGCAGACGGTGTGTCGAGAAGGATCGAGCCCTGTGGCTCATGGAAAGGACATGGTTTCGAAGGCAGAACCGCCTTCTTTAGCAGCGAAACCACCTGAAGGCTCTCCTGATGCCAACGGCGTTGGTATCAGCGCTTGCATGGGGTTGGGATCACCAAGCGCTGCTGAAGCCACAGAGGCCTGCTGTTTCGGGGGTGCACCCCACCTGCAGTCATTGCAAGCATCTGTGATTTAAATTTCTCCTACTCCTGTCGGCCCCACCGACGACTTACCTCGTTCTGACGAGGAGCCGAGGCATGTCGATGATTGTGACGCATCTTCTATTTATGTGAGGATGGCGAAGAAGAGCGGATGCTTGAGTGAGAGCGCTTCTTCGTCTTGCGCCAATGTCTCACTCTCCTTCTCTGGGCTAGGCCCCTCCGTTTCAGCTTCTGAGACCCAAACAACCGACCGTGCAGGAGATTTCGATGGCGGACGGCCCACCGCCATCCCGAATAGACTTCGGGTTCATCTTCATACATGACACACACACACACACACACACACCCCTCTGAGTCGTGAACCATGCCGAGGCATCACACACATGTCATGTGGGTCGGTCACCAACATCTTGGAGCCGCAGTCAGTGCAACGATTGAACCCTGAAAACCGAGGCGCGGACATCTCCAGAAAAGAAAAACACAGTTTTGAAGAAAAAATTGTCGAATAGAGTCGAGGACTCAAGAGTAAATTGCTATGTTCCTCAAGAGCAGCGTGCCGAGTGTATGGAAAAAAGGAACTGAGGTAAGGGGCGTAGTGATGCAGTATATATACGACGGCAGACGTCACATATGGAGCTGACGATCTAGCACCCAGCAAGAGCGATCAATGGCGGAGTCGAGGACCACTACACCCCCTGTCGAAGAATTTTCCAAGCACCAGTGCTGGATGAGGATATCTATATGATGAGGAATCTGCGGGAGAAAAGCAATCCATTGAATTGGAGGTTTGCAGGAGAGAGCTTGTAGTTCCCTGACCCGCCTGGCTGAGGCGATTGCCACCAGGAAGGCGATCTTCCATGACAGAAACTTCAAAGAGGCTCGATGCATAGGCTCAAACAGAGATCCCTTAAGTTTAGACTCCCATACCGGGGCAGAAGCCTTCACCAGAAGGAATGATCTGAAACGCCCTTGAGGAACTCCTTAACGAGCCTTTGCAACCACAGGGAGAGCTTGCCTGGAGCCTGGGATATGGCGGCCAGGTGGATCTTGGTAAATGCGTGGGCAAGGCCAGCGAGAGCAGGTACGGGAGAAGCTGAGGCGCTGTCACACGCAGCAGTGAAATCTTCTGTGGCCGGCACCCCACTGTAAAATGCTTCCACTTGTGTTTGTAGCAAGGAAGCGTAGAGGGGGCCGTGGCTAGAATTTTCCTGCATTTCAAAGACAGCTAGTATCGTCCAAATTCTAGGGCTGCTGGAGCCAGGTTGTGAGGTTCAGCAACACTGCGTCATGGTGCAGGATTGACCCTCTTACTCTTGACAGGAGTTCTGAAAGAGGAGGCAGCTTGATGGTCAAAACCAGCGACAGATGGAGAAGTCAGAGAACCAGATCTGCCTGGGCCATGCCGGAGCAATGAGGATAATTTTGCAGCAGCAACGTCTGACTGTGTATATCACCGGGGATAGGTGGGAAGGCGTAAACAAAGAGGCTCTCCCATGTGGACGTGGGTTCCTTTGCTGTGCTGTGCTGCTACCGAGGCAAAGCACTTGGTGAACACCAATGGGACCGATTTCAGGACAAAGGGCTGGGACTTGAACTGGTAATGGCATCCCTGAAACACAAAACACAGGAATTTCCGGTGTTTGTGATGAATGAGGATGTGGAAGTAAGCATCCTCCAAGTCGAGGGTCGCCAGGAAATTCCCTTCCTCCAGTTGGCCGAGCATGTGCTGCAATGTGACCATCCTGAGCTTTTGGGATTTGAGGAACTTGCTGAGGCATTGCAAGTCTAGAATCTGTCTCCATTGTCCTGACTTCTTGCTTACCAGAAAATATCTGGAGTACACTCCGGATCCACTTACGGACTGGTTCTGTTGCCCTTTTGCTTAGCATGGCTCAACCCTCCTTTAGCAGCTATGCCACATGCAGTTCTTTTCGCTGACAGGAGGAATGGGAGGGCATTTGTCCTGAAATTTCAGAGCGTGCTCCTGTTGAAGGACATCGAGCACCCATTTGTCTGTTGAGATCTTCGACCACTGATCGACAAATTACAATAACCAGCCTCCCACTGGGGTGCTGTAGAGGGGGCGCGGGTCCTGGGCCGCTTTAGGCCTGCTTCAGAGTTTGCATTCTAGATGGGTGGGTGACGACAATCCTGGGTGTCACTGCCGTAGGCCTGGTAGCGTCCCCTATAAGCCCATGGGTGGTAGAAAAGGAGGGCTGATAGGTGGCTAAGGATTATTATTCATATCAACCCAATGCATCACACGCTAAATCATGCGGAACTCCGCTCTGTGGAGCCTAATAGAGGCTTAATGTCTTATTGAAGTAATATATGATTGAGACCCGAGATGGTGGTGGGAACTATCCCCAGGAAATTGTCTAAGGACCTATTAAGGTGTGTGATCAACATTTGAGACTTGAGGGTTGGCGCGGAGCATTGTTGGTTCAGACATCTTTAATTATAGGCTGAGTACTAAACCAGGGAATAATAGAACAATGAATACACTATTGATGGAATTGACAAGATTGCAGTGAGAGGTTTAAGTCAATAGAGCAGAAATAATTCAAATAATGTCATAAGAAATCATTTGGAAGAATTTAAACTTGAGCAGTATAAATGCCCTGACGAAGACCTGTGCTTGTAAGGTCGAAACACGTGTTGGCAGTGGCTACATAGTAAAGAATCATTGTGCATCAAGAATCATTATGCATCTACAAGAACTTAGTACTCATTAGTGAGTTGTTCTTCATTGGAGACCATCATGATTTCGCATGTGGCGCATTGGGTTGATATGAATAATAATTCTTAGGCACATTTACTTAGTGAAATGGTATTCAAGTCGTATTCTAGAATCCATGCTGCCAATCTTCAACATCGAATCTAGAATAACAGAATGATTCATAAAAACATTAATTCAGGTTATGTATATGGTGGTGAGCGCAGTGGAGAGCAAGCCCATTCTTGAGTTAGCTTATGATATAGGTGGAGGTGACCTTAGAGGAGCAAAAGGCCAGCATTCTCTGCTTCATGGTGCCCAGACAACGCGCTGTCTCAGTGTCAGTCTTTATGGCCTGTAAAGTCTTGTCGACCGCCTTTCCAAACAAGTTGTCAACCTTGAAAGGCACGTCGACCACTTTCATCTGCACATCCGCGCAGAAGTTGGTGCCCTGAGCCAACATTGCCTATGTGGCGAAAGCCGGAGTCAGCAATGTCGAGGGCGACTGATCGCATGGACTTAAGTCACCTCCCTTCCTGGAACAGGTCCAGGGCTTTAACCTTCTTATCCTAAGGGAGAAAGGCTAGGATGGGCCCCAACTTATACCACAACTCCCTGTCATACCTTGACAAGATGGTGAGGGCGTTGGCAGGGTTGATGCTGCCGTTGTGATGACGCGCTTCCCTGCTGCATCCAGCTTTTTTCCTTCTTAGTCCAAACCATGGACAAGGAAGACGGGTTGTAGGACCCCTTCCAAGTAGCGGCTGAGACCACAGATTCTGGTGAGCGCTGGGACCTGAGGCACATTGGGGCAGAGTTTGGAACCTGGTACTTCTCCAATAGGTCCCTTTTTGCAGGAGTAGTATTGGGGCTTTTCATGAGTGCCAGGCCATCCTACCAAATGTCATCAAACAAGGGAACTGAAAGAATGATTTTCTTGCCGGGCTCACGTCATTCAAAAAGGAACCCTTCCCTTTCTTCTCCTCCATTACTAGGTTGAACAGCTTTGAAGCCCTAGATATCATGGATAGGAACAACCCAATCTCGTCCAGAGGAGAGGCCCAGAATGGCACAGACATCAAGTGGTTTTCCAACTGCAGGGATGTTATCGTTTAACTCATCCGTGTGCGTACTGGTTGTGACAGTATAATTGTCAGTGCCCATCACAGCTGCTTCCTCCTCCGCAGAGCGCAGCGCCACCGGCAATAGCAGAGGGGTAACAGGGGCCTTATGAAGTGTCATCTGCCAAGCCCGAGAAGGCCTTGGAGGGCTCCTGGTCAGTACTGGGCTGAGAGCAGTGGGCAGTCACTGCTGGGTGTTCAAGATGTCCAAAAACATCCCTGGGTGCAGCTGCCGGAGCTGAGCCCAGTGAAAAACCAAATGGCTGGTGGGCTGGCGACCATTGATGAGGTGTTGGCACACAGGGGTCGGGTTCTCCCTGCCCCCTTCCTAGTCAGAGTAAAAACCCTCTGGCAGGTCCTCCTCTGAACTGGTGTAGTGTGCTGGAGACCTCCTGCGGGATCCCAGAGGTGCCAGAGTGAAGAGTGGTGCAGCATTGATGGGCTTAGGCAGAAACACCTGTGCTGGAGTCAGGCTCCTCATCAAACTAGAGCCGTTAGGGAAAGAGGCGATGACAGTCGTCTACGAGGCTCGTGTCTACGATGTAGTTGATGACAGTGGAGCCGGCGACGGGCCCTTGGATATTTTTCCCTTCCAACAAGGACTTAAGTTTGCCCTCTGCCGCCAGCGATGTTCTCGCGGACGGAACCTGACCTGAACCTGACAGTAGGCGAACAGTCGACTGGGCCGGTGATGGCAAACGGACTCCCCCCGATCTGGATGCCGAAACTGCATCGACCGCTGACGAAGAGGGCGTTGGAGCATGTCACTATTTTACCTTCTTTTGGATCTTCACCAGGGAAGCATCCTCACAGGACCTCAACCTCTTAACTGAGGGAGCACGCTCTTTGGACATGCCGGCAATGGAAGAAGCAGGACTACGTCCACAGGCCGCGTCAGAAGCCTTCCCTTCTTCAATCCACGACACTAACCTCCTATGGCTGTCCTTCCGTGTCTTGGAGGAAAAGGATTGGAAAATCGGACATCCGTCAGTATCTTGGTCAGGATGGAGGCAGTATATGCACTTGAGATGCCCATTCTCAAAGACATTCTTCAGGCCGCAGTTTTCACAGGACCTGAAAAGACTTTCCTTTGTGGCGTCCACCACGGTGTCAAAGTGAAGGCCCAAGCCTGGGCATGTAGTGTCACGAGTTGGAGATCCGACGATGGACTGAGGATCTCCACCAGCTAGGAGTCCCCACTGCTGGTAGTCACAAGGTGACCGAAGAAGAACCTATGACATTTTCATAGAAATAGGCAAAAAACTGCAAAACGTTATCAGATCTCAAGGAGCGAAACAGGAAGACTCACAACACAGGAAACGTGCAGTAAAAATCAGAAGATGGACACCATGGGTGGAGATTAGGAGGACGAGTTTCATTGGCTAGGGCAGTATGACTCAAAGTTACACTAAAAGGCTATAGAGTACACAAGCAGTATTTAGCTTAAAGCTAAACCGCTTTAATGTTACAGAGAATTGGCAGCTGACAACAGGGAATATTCTTAAGCATGTGAATCCATGCAAGACCCCATTCTGGGGAATATGTACTACTGACGTCGGATCCAGAGTCAAGGAGAGGTGCGGCCATGCCCCCTGTCAAAAAGGTTTCTATGCAGCTGATGCTGAAAGTGATATCTATCAGATGAGAAACCTGTGGGAGAATGCCACCAATTGAAATGTAATACCCTTTCTCCCTTCCTGGTATACGCCAAACTTGAACATACTTTTCGCCATGAATTGATGTTAGAATGGATTTCAAAACACTGCCCTGGTGGACAGATGTTTAGGCGACCACCCTTGTTAGATGAAGAGGGGAACACTTCTAGGAAGATAGCCAGACCAATTCACGGTAGCTTGGAGAGCTGTCACGGCTAAATCTTAGAAGGAGTGAGGGTGATCAGGAATCTCAAATGAGCGCACTCAGTGAAACACCAAGAATTACAATTAGACAGCAGTATATACGAAAATATACTATTTATAATAGGTCCAATAACAACACACACGAATCTTGACATGCAATAGTAACACACCACACAAGCAACACACTATGAGAGAGATGAACAAGTTACTCTCTTACCTGGTAACGTTCTTTCGATGGGATGGTCCGACGACGTATTCCATATCTATGACAGTAATCACCAGAGCTGTGCTGATTTGGAAAATCTTCGCCGTCTGCGTCCTGTGTCGATGACGTCGATACGGTGCCCCTTCCCCCCCCCCGAGGACCTCCTCCGATGGCTGACGTCACTGAATGTTATAAGTAGGACGCATGACGCCCGTAGCCTCAGTTGTAGTTTTTTCCGAGAACGTATGCCACCAGTCTTCTGCCAGTCTGACACACAAAGCCTTGTGGAAACGGAAGCTGCAATCGCATAAGAAATTCTGTAGCGGGGAAGGTAGGAAGGGAGCGATATGGAATACGTTGGACCATCCCATCGAAAGAACGTTACCAGGTAAGAGAGTAACTTGTTCTTCGAGGGGATTGGGTCCTCCGACGTATTCCATATCTATGACAGACTCCCAAAGCAGTACCAATGCAAGGAGGTGGGAAAAGAATTTTAGAAAACAGAAATTTAGCATGCCCAATCAAATTGCGGAGTAAAGGACCACCTTGCCAAAGGCCAGATCCTGCCCCCGGATGGAATTGAGGGAATGGTGACGTACAAAAGTATGTACCGAAGCCCAGGTGGCTGGATCACAGATGTTGCAAATAGGAACACCCCTCTGCAGGGCAGTAGAGGCAGCCATACCCCTGGTAGAATGGGCCCGTAAACCGACCGGTGGGTCCTTACCCGCCAAGCGGTAACACTCAGAGATAGCCAAAATAATCCAGCGAGACAAAGTCGGTTTCGTCACAGCCTGTCCCAAACGCTTTCCAGCGTAACCAATGAAGAGCTGATCATCCACTCTGACCCGGGACATGCGTAAAATATAAAAGCTTAACGCTCTCCTAGGATCAAGCCTATGGCGCCTCTCCTCTTCCTTACCAGGATGTGAAGGAGGATAAAATGCCGGAAGAACAACCTTCTGGCCTAAATGAAATTCCGACACCACCTTCGGAAGAAAAGAAGGACGAACTCTAATGACAACCCTGTCCTTATGAAACACAGTGAAGGGTGGCTTAACTGAAAGTGCCTGTAACTCACTCACTCTGCGAGCGGAAGTGACCGCAACTAAAAATACAGTTTTAAGAGTTTAAAGGGCATGAATGCAAAGGCTCAAACGGAGCACCCATCAGAAACTTGAGAACAAGGGTCAAATCCCAACCGGGCACCTGGAAAGGCGACTGAGGGAACACATTAGTGAGCCCTTTCAGAAACTGAGAAATTAAAGGAATTTTAAAATAGGAATACTCTTCAGAAGAGCGCCTAAATATGGACAGCGCCGCCAGGTAACCTTTAATGGTACCCACTTCAAGGCCCCTGTGGGCCAAAGAAAGCAAAAAAGACGGAACCATGGGAATTTCACATGCAAAAGGATCCACATTCTTAACCCTGCACCAGTCGCAGAACTTTCTCCAACGGCAACAGTACAGGGACTTTGTTGCGGGCCTTCTGGCCAAAAGCAACACCTCCATCACGTCTTCAGAGAAGTCCCAATCCTTATACCTCAACCTTTCAGAAACCAAGCGTGAAGGGTGAGGGACCTGACCTCTGGATGGAGAACCTGACCCCCCTCCCATGAGAGCAGATCGTCTCGGTAGGGAAGACGACGTGGAGGGCAGATGGACAAGTCGAGAAGGTCCAGTTACCACGTCCTCCGGGCCCACGCCGAAGCAATGAGGATCATTCGGGAACCGAACCTCCATAACCTCCGCAGTACTTGCGGGATGACGGGGACTGGAGGAAACGCATATAGCAGTGGGAATGACCACTCCACCACGAATGCGTCTCCTAAGGCTTCGTTTGGAGGAAATTCCCGCGAGCAGAACCTCTCGCACTTCCGGTTGACACTGGAGGTGAAGAGATCCACTTGAGGGGTCCCCCAAAGGGCGAAGATCTCCAGGAGAATCTCCTGAGCCAACTCCCACTCGTGAGAGATCACGCTCTGCCTGCTCAGAGCGTCCACCGTCTCGTTTTCGTCTCCTGCCAGATGAACTGCTGAGATTGAAACTTCCTGCTGGATTGCCCAGAACCAGAGCTGCATCGCCTCCCTGCACAGAGGAAGTGACCCTGCACCCCCCCCCCCTTTTTGTTGAGGTAGTGCATGGCCACAGTGTTGTCCATCAGGATACGGACATTCTTTCGTCGCACAGTCGGCAGAAAAGCCTTCAGGGCTAGCCTGACGGCCCTTAGCTCCAACAGGTTGATATGGAGTCTGATATGGAGTCTGGACTCCGACGGAGACCAACGACCGCTGACTGTCAACTCATTGGCATGAGCTCCCCATCCCGTGAGGGATGCGTCCGTCAGGATCGTCACCTCCGGCCAGGGCAGCCAAAATGGAGCCCCCCTCATCAGATTGCCTTCGTCGGCCCACCACAGAAGGTCCTGGGCGACCGAAGACGGCACCTGAACAGGGTCTGACATCCTGCCGGAGGACTGAGACCACTGGAGCTTGAGTGCCCATTGCAAAGATCTCATCCGCAACCTGGCCTCTGGCACCAGAAGAATGCAGGATGCCATGAGGCTGAGCAGTCTCAAGAACTCGAACGCTGGGAGAGTCTGGGCAAGTTGAAACTTGTGCACCATCTGCTGAACGTGATGAGCCCTCACCTGGGGAGGAAAACATTGCCCCAGGGACGTGTCGAGCACTGCTCCGATGTACTTGAGCCTCTGAGTTGGTATCAAATGGGACTTCTTTAAGTTGAGGGAGAAGCCTAGCTTGTGGAGGGAGTGGCAGGTGACTGACAGATGATCCAGGACTTCCTCAGTAGAGCGCGCCCTGATCAACCAATCATCCAGGTAGGGGTAGACGTGAATCCCCCCTTTCCTGAGGTGCGCTGCCACCACTACGATGAGCTTTGGTGAAGACCCTCGGGGTGGAGGTCAATCTGAACGGCAGGACCCGAAACTGAAAGTGCGAGTTGCTAACCGAGAACCTCAGGTACTTCTTGTGCTTTGGATGGATCGGCACATGATAATAAGCGTCCTTGAGGTCGAGAGACACCAACCAGTCCTGAAGTTGAAGGGCCTGGAGGACTTGAGAGAGAGTAACCATCTTGAACTTGTCCTTCCTGAGGAGTTTGTTCGAACCGTGCAAGTCCATGATGGGTCTCAATCTTCCGTCTTTCTTGGAAATCAAAAAATAAGGGGAATACCATCCCTTGTTCCTCTCCGCTACAGGCACCAGTTCTATGGTGCCTTTCTCCAGCAGGAATTGAATTTCCTGCGCAAGGAGCGGATCCGGACTCTTCAAAGAGAGATTCCCCGGTGGATTGTCTTGAGGCCTCTGCCGGAAAGGAAGACCGTAGCCGTGGGTTATGATCTCCAGAACCACACATCTGAAGTAATGGCGCGCCACTCTGCAAGATGCTGCGCCAGCCTTCCCCAGCCGGCAAACCATGGGACATGGCCTCATGACTGAGCTGAAGCGGCTGTGGCGTTGCCTGAGGGCAAAGAGGCAACAGCCCGAGCGGCCTTGGCACCTCGAGTACCTTGTTTTCCACCTCTGACATGCCTACGGTGGCCCCTTTGACTGGCAGCTCCTCTCGCTTTACCAAAGGATGAGTAATAACGAAAGGAACCTCCCCTCCATTGCTGTCCCCTAGGACGAAAAGGCAGAGGTTGTCGAACTGCAGCTTTTGAGGTCTGCAACCTCTCAAGGCTCTCGTCAGCCTTGCTGCCAAAAAGATGTTCCCCGTCAAAGGGCATGTTGAGGAGCCGGGCCTGCACATCAGGAGCAAACCCCGACTTCCGCAACCACGCAAACCTGCGTATCACGGTGCTCGCCGCCATGGACCGGCTGACACAATCTGACATGTCCAAACCCGACTGAACGGCCTCACACATGGCATCCTTGCCATCCTGAACCATGGCAAGGAAACCATCCCGTTCGTCCCCTTCGGGAATATGTTCAGCCGCCAAGGAAACACAGTTCCACAGAGTGTGCGTGAAACGAGACAAGGCACATATGGAGTTGGCCGCCTGAAGCGCCATACCTCCTGCAGAAAACACTTTCTTCGCCCAGCCGCCAAAACGCTTGTCGTTCCTATCAGGCGGGATGGTAGGGTACAACGCCTGCTTTGCCGGGGCCGTAGCCGCCTGGACCACCAAACTCTCCGGAGTAGGATGCTTGGACAAGTAGCAGGGGTCACTACTGGCAGGGCGGTATTTTCGCGGCAAAGACTTGCCCACTGCCGGGAGATTCTCCGGAGCAGTCCAAGCCGCCGCCACCCTCCTCTGTAAAGCCATATGAAACGGCAGTACCGGGTCAGTTGGTGGACCAATGTCGAGGATATCCGTAAGGTCATCCTGAACAAACTCCCCCAGGGGAGCAAACCATCCTAAGTACTCGGTGACCCTTGACATAAGGCGCCGGTACGAAGAATCGGCATGAGTGCCAGGCTCAGGCCTATAAAACTCCACCTCCGGAGAGGTGTCCAGCCCACTAGCATCATGCAGGGACAGCCTCAGGTCCTCAAACTTGCTATGGCCCGAGAGAATCTCGTCTGGCACCGGGTCAGGCACCATGCCATCATCAGAGCCCTCATCCACCTCTGAAATAAACTCCAGATGGCGGTAAGAAGGCCCAAAACTTGAACCAAAGCCATGCTTGACCTTGGCCAGACCTTGGTACCCCCGTCAACATAGCCTCGAAAGGCATCGAGTGAATCGGCGTCGACGCCGAGTGCGGCGTCGACAGCATCGACGGCGCCGACACAATCCTTGTGGCCAGGGCCCCGAACGTGACCCTCGACGGTCGGAACGCCGATGGCGTCGACGACTTCTTCGAAGGCAAGCCCTCAAAAGAGTCCGTCGACAACCTCGGCGCCACCGGCGTCGACGTCTTCTGTCGAGACACCACAGGTTCACACGGTCTCTAGCGCGTCGAGGACTGGGACCTGGACCGGGCATGCCGAGAAAGATTCCCCTTGTCCGAGCGGGACCTTTCCCGCGAATCGTGACGACCACCCGAGCCCAAAGGCGTGCGAGCTGTGTCTCCCAGCTGATCACGACCGACCCCACTCGGAGGCGCGGACGGACCAGCGCCCTGCGATTTGAGAATCGCCAACATTTTCTTCCCGAAGGAAGCCCATTCCTCCGGTGTCGCATGCTTGGTGGGGTAAGCGACCTGCCGACGGGCAGAGTCCTCGGATGAGAACGGGGAAGGCGACCGATGACTGCGCTTCCGGGAGTGCCTCGAAGAGGCAGATGAGTGGCGAGACTGACTCCGGGACTGAGACCCACTGGACTTCCGACGACGACGCGGAGAGTAGCCCCTCAAATCGTCCGTCGAAAGCCCTGCAGACCTCGACTTCCGGGGCTTGGACACCTTACCTACCAATAATTTCTTCTTGCGCTCCCGCAAGGCTTTAGACGTGAGCGACTGGCAGTCGACAGTCATCTGTGTCATGGGCCTCCCCGAGGCACCAGAGGCAGGTGTCGTGCGAGTCCGTAACCGACATCTTGGACCCACAGTCCCCGCACTTCTTAAAGCCCGGACGCGGTGTGGAAGACGAGGTAGACATCTTCACGAAGAAATACTTCACAAACACCAAACAGGTTCGAAGAACCGAGAAACAACAGAAACTCCAAAGAGTCGAGGCGCGCCGAGATTCCTGAAACGAACAGGTTCGCGGAAAAAACGGAACTGAGGCTACGGGTGTCGTGCGTCCTACTTATAACATCCAGTGACGTCGGCTGTCGGAGGTCGTCCTCGGGGGCACCGTATCGACGTCATCAACGCAGGACGCCGAAGATTTTCCAAAGCAGCACAGCTGTGGTGATTACGGTCATAGATATGGAATACGACGGAGGATCCAATCCCTTCGAAAAAAAATTTATATATATATATATAGGTGAGGTTTTGTGCAGGGGGCAAAGTTATAAGGGGGGAATGGGAAATATTTTGCGCATGGCTACAGCTCGAATGTCTGGACGGATTTTCACCAAATTTGCGGCGGGGGCTTGGTCCAGAGAGCGTGCTTTTGTGCGTTCGGTGGACATTCAACCAGTAATTTCTTTGCAAAATACTGAAATGCACATCCCCAGAAATAGTGACCCATTTCCCTGTTCACTCTGCGGACAGAAGTGTCATTGGATCGTGGTACGGTGTGGTGTCGGAGAAGTTTGGACACGGCCGGTGGTTGGCTGGAGGGAAGCGTGCTGTGTGTCATTTGGGAAAGCCGCCATGGTGTATCGGAGGACAGTGCGGTGGCGGAAGGGTCTGGAAAATGTACTGTACACATTGTGTTTGTGGGAGGGAATGGCTGGGGGGGAGTGAGAATTGGTTCATGTGACATATGTAGGCGAGTTCTTTGTGTGTTGATTGGAGGCAGCTGTCGTAGCGGCCCCATAGCTTCTTCCGCAACCTGTTTGCAGCGACTTCTTTTCGTGGTGAGTGGTAGCAGGTCAATTGCAGATGGGGAGTGAATTTCACACGACATAGGTTGGGTGGGAGCAGAGGTGGCGGTGCGCTGCAGATGGAATGCAATAGTTGGGCACATGGAGGCATGTATGGGTCAATGAAGTTGCGGTGGGTCTGTGGAAGGATTACACTATTGGGTACATGGCCGAAGGCCGTAGGCTGTCGGGCATGCACTCAAGAGCATAGGGCTGCAACATACCCACCGCAAGAAGGCATGTTTGACGCTGCATCTGGTAGAGGGTGGTGCTTGCATAGTGTGGTGTGTGCAGATTGGTTGCAGTAGGGCCAGTGTTGCAAACAGAATGTGGGTAGGGTGGCAGTGACACAGTACTTTGTGAATGGAAGTGGGTACGGTACGCCCATAGTATGTGAATGAAAGTGCACAGGGGTGCAGGAGAGAGTGTTTTGTTTGTACATTATGTTAACTGTTGTAATTTGTTGCTGCATAGCTTCTTGGCAGTGCTCAGGTTTGGTTAGTGACGCAATACTTTGTGAATGGCTGTGGATAGGGGTGGTGGAGGCTGTGGTATGCTTGTGGATTCTGCTAATTGCGACCTGTTTTCATGAATGGGTGTTTTATGGTGTGGGAGAGTTGGGGTGAAGTGCTGCTACCTCTTTATGTTACGTTTGTGCATAATGTTAGCTTCCCACATGGGCGTTATGTTAACGGTTGCAATTTGTTGCTGCATAGCTCCATGGTGGTGCACAGGTTGGGTAGGAGTGCTGGTGGCAGTGCTGTGTATGCGGATTGTCGTAGTTGGTGACATGTATGGTGGCATTACGTTGCTGTGGAGGCCTAGACTATTGGGTGCATGGTCGAAGGCCGTAAGCCATAGGCCATGCACTCAAGAGCCTAGGCCTTGAAGACACCAACAGCAGTAATGCATTTTTGACTGTGCATCAGTTAGAGGGTGGTGACATGCAAGGAATGGTTATGGAGCACATTTCAGCCGTTGTAGGCCAGTATTACAAACAGAATGTGGGTAGGTTGGCAGTGGCACAATACTTTGTGAATGGAAGTGGGTATGCCCAAAGTATGTGATTGAAAATGCACTGGGGTGCAGGAGAGAGTGTTTTTTCTGTAAATAATGGTAACTGTTGCAATTTGTTGCTGCATAGCTTCATGGTGGTGCGCTGTGGTTGGAGATGCTGCAGTGGAAAGCCACACAGTGTGGGCACTGGGTGCAGTGTGTGCATACTGTCAGTATGGTAGAGGGTATGGTTGAAGGGCAATTTATAAGTGCTTGGACAGTGTGCTGTGTGCAGAATGCTTGCAGTATGGGCAATGTTGTTAACATTTTGTGGTTAAGTTAGCAGTGACAATACTTTCTGAGTGGAAGTGGGTAAGACAATAGTATGTGAATGAAAGGGGATAGGGGTGCCGGAGACAGTGTAATGTTTGTACATTATGGTAACTGTTGCATGGAACGATGTGCATCTCCATTGCGGTGTGGAGGTTGGTTAGGAGTGCTGGTGGCAGTGGTGCGTATGTGCATAGTGGTAGTTGGGGACATGCTGACATGCATGGTTGCATTATGGTGCGGGGAATGTGTGCAAGGAGAAATGCAGGTTTGACAGCGGATTAGACACAGGCTGGTGATCTTTGGAGAATGGGTGTGGAGCACATTGTTGACGTGCTACAGCACCACAAGTGAGTTGCGAAGTGTGCATTGTGTGTTCCATGGTTGTGGCAATAGTTGCAACATGCTACAGTAATTGGTGTGCGACAGGAGATGGTGCAGTGAGAAGGTGTGTAGTGTGGCCACAGGGTGCAGCGTGTATGTAATGTGCATATGGAAGTGGGTATGGTTGAAGTGCACCTTATATGTGGTTGCTTACTGTGCTGTGTGCAGATTTATTGAAGTAGACCCAATTTTGTGAAGCTGTTGTGCATAGGTTGCCAGTGAGACAATACTTTGTGAATGGCCGTACGTAGGTGTGGTGCAGGCTGTGGTATATTAGTGGATTCTGCTATGTGTGACACGTTTCCGTGAATGGGTGTTTTATGCTGTGGGGGAGTTGGTTAGAAGAGCCGCTACGTATGTTATGTTGGTGAATAATAATGTTAGGTGCCCATATGGTCGCTTGCTTGGATGTATAGTGTTGTGGTGGGTGTGGAAATTGCTACACTGTTGTGTGTATGGCTAAAGGTGTGCTGGGCGCATCTTAGGATCTTTGTGGATGCTGCAATCGTGCATTCTTTAGAAGATGTTTCTGGTGGAGAGGCTTTGCAATCAAACAGAACATGTACTGAGAGTGTTTAATAGTAAATAAGGAGTGTTGTATAGAAATGACAGTGTGCAATGTATGGGTTTTGTATGTGATTGCTGTATGCTTGTTTGAAAGTTTGACAGCACCCAAAGGGGAGTGCTGCAAAAAGTGACTGTGCAAAGGGAAGAAGTATAGTGTGAGCTTTACTGGGCCTTGGCCCTCACAGTAAATGGAAAAGCACACCTGCACATCCTGCGATTATGAGCAAGGTGGAAAGGGAAATGGAATTGTAGGAAATAGGCAACTAGGAATTTAGGGTGTAGTTCACAGGAAGGGGCGGTACCATTTCATCCCAATACTGTGTCATGAGGATGGTTGAGATGGAGAGACGCACTGTGCTGATCGTCAGTGATACCTTTGTGAGCCATCTGCATAGGTGTTGTATGCAAAGAGGCGTTGCTGGCAATTTCGGGTTGGAAGGAGTGGACGCATTCTGGGCCTGTCAGGGTGACTGCAGTTTCGGTGGGATGGTTCGCCTTTGCAGATATGTGGTGTCCATCACGAACGTTGACTTTGTCGTGGTGCACTATGGAAGTCTACATTTGGGTTACATGTCATGTGGACGATGAATCCGTCACCTGAAGAGGTTGCTGACCGCAGTAAAGCATATTCTTCCTACTGCCAAGGTTGGTTTCTCATGCAGAACACCAAGAGGAGTATGGGTCCTTGACGGTGTAATTTGTCCCCAGCCAGAGGTCGGAAGGTGTGCTATAAACAGAATTATGAGTGACTTTATGCAGAATGCTGGCATGTTCTCCACTCACTATGAGATCATGAGGTCGCAAAATATGCAGTGGTTCCGTGAAATGGCCTTTATTTGAGCGCCATTGGGAAAGCCGTTTTTTTTTACACTGTGCAAGAAGCATTGACCAGAATGTGGTAAAAATTTGAGTAGAGGCAAACAGAAATGAATGCAAAGAGAAAATACAAAAAAAGTTGCTCGCATGCACGTCAAAAAATATAATAAAATAAAAACCTTCATACATCTACGATGGAAGACCGAATCCCCTACCCAATTTGATATTGTTTACCCCGCCACCGCCACAGCCCCTCACCTTACTATCACAAAAGGTAGTGGATTACATGCTACTTTCAGGATTACAAGTGCCACATCCTGGTTGGCTATGTGGATATATGCGGATGGAGAAATCGTGCATACTTGAATTGAACTTTGTAGTGGACATGCTTTGGAATGGCACAACATTTGTACTGTAAATATGTAACAGTACATTTAAAGTGTTGTACAGGACTGACAGTGCTGGATGATGGCGGCTTTGATGCGATTGGTGGATGCGTGTGTGCCTAGGTACGCGTAAACCAATGAAGTAGAGCTGCAGAGAAGATAGTTCAAAGGGAAGAAGGACTCCTCCAGCTTTACAGGGGTGCGGCCCACGTGCTACTTTGGGAGGCGAACGTGCAAAATCTGCCCTTTACACCACCTTGCCCAATTGACATAGCAGTCTGGGGATTAGCCAATCAGGTAGTGTGGGTGTGGTTAACAGGAAGGGGAGGTGAAACTGTTGTACATTATAATCTGCGTACTGAGGGTGGCTGACATGGCGAAACGCATTGTGTTGACTGTAGGTGATCCCTATGTCATAGATCTGCCCAATTATGCCCTGCAAAGACACTTTGAAGGCAATTTTGGTTTGGAAGGAGTGGACGCATTGTGGAATGCTGTGTATGAGTGCAATTTCGCTGTTATGCATGCACTTTGCAAAGATCTCGCCAGTTTTCCAGTAGTAGATGTTATCGTCACCCACTACAGCAGTATACATATGGGTTACCTGCCTTGCTTAGATTTGTTCCGTAGACTGAGGAGATTGCTGAATGTCGTGAGGACGCTTTTTCCTACCAACAAGGTGCTTTTCTCATCCATAATACCACGAAGAGTATGGCCCACTGCTCATGGATGTTGTTCCGAGCCAGACTCAGGAAGATGTCTCATCAACAGAAGCTTGTTTACTTTTTTGTCCACTCGTGGAATGTTCTTCTGCAACAATGACCTCCTCAGTTGTGGAAATGCAGAGTTTTTCCCCTGGCAATGCAGTTTTGTTTTCTCGTCTACAGGATGCGGTGAAGAGTTTACCGTACTAATGTGAGCACAAGAAAACACAAAATCTAATAAAAATCGAAAAAGGTGCTTCTGGGGAAGCATCAACACAAAAAAAAACAGGCTCTTAAGAGTCGCCCATTATCACGAATTCCCACTACCCTGGTTGCAAGTCATATCCCCCACGCCCGCACGCAGCACGAGAGCCAAATCCGGGAATTTTGCGGGTGGAGGCCACGGAAATGGAACTGTGGGGATTGTCCAATCAGATGCTTAGGGTGTGCGGCAATAGGAAGAGGAACTCCTGCTTCACTCAGACCCAGCCCTCGACGTACTTGGGGACCCACACGTGCAACATTCGCCGCTTCTCACCATGCTGGCCTATGGAAATGGGACTGTAGCGATTGTCCTATGAGGTGGTGCTCAGGGTGTGCATCACAGGAAAGCGCGCCAACAGGAAGAAGGAATCCTCCTGCAGCCCTCGCAGTAGTTGGAGAAAGGCTCGTGCCACATTGTGCCCTTCTCAGCATGCTGACCAATGGAAATGGGACTATGGCCTTTGGCCAATCAGGTGTTCTGGGTGTACTTCACAGGAAAGAGCACAAATAGGGAGAAGAAGGAGTCCTGCCTCACCGGGGCGCGGCCCTCGCAGTCATTAGGGAAAGGCACATTTTGCGCTTCTCACCCTGGTGACCAATGGGAATGGGACTATGGCCTTTGGCCAATCAGGTGCTCTGGATGTGCGTCACAGGAAAGGACAGCATTCACTTTCTCCATTACTTTGTGTACTGCAGCTGGCAAACATGGCAAGGCGCACAGTTTTCATCGTGGGT
The DNA here is from genome assembly GCF_040938575.1 of Ambystoma mexicanum. Classification (NCBI taxonomy): domain Eukaryota; kingdom Metazoa; phylum Chordata; class Amphibia; order Caudata; family Ambystomatidae; genus Ambystoma; species Ambystoma mexicanum. The sequence goes on from NC_090933.1 coordinate 525,135,871, forward strand.
GATGGCTTTGTGGAAGATCTGTGCGTGTATGCCCTCCAAGAAGACTTTTCTGGCAATTTCAGTTTGAAACGAGAGAACGCTTTGTGGTGTAGTGTCAAAGTGTGCTGTTTCAGCGGACTGCTTGTAGAATGTCGACGCATGGCCTCTTCAGCAACTGATGTTGTGATCATGCACTTTGGAGCCTTCTTTTTGGGTTACACATGCCTTGTTTCAGTGTGTTCAGTCAACTGAAGATCATGATGAAAGCAGTGCAGCACATTTTTCCTACTGCTTTTCTCATGTATACCCCTGAGAATAGTGTGGAAGTATTTCAATGATTGCTATCGCCAGCCAGAGGTCGGAAGGGGTCTCATCAACAGAAGCATGTGTGACTTCTTGAGTGCTGCTGGGATGTTCCTCTGTGAGAATGAGAACATTGGTTCGCGATACATAAACCTTTTCAAGGGAAATTGCATGTCTTTCTCGAACAGTGACAATGAAATGTTGTTTCACAATCTAAACACTGCAGTGAAGACCCTATTGTAAGAATGTGAGCTGACATTGAAAACACACATTTACGTATGAAAACCGGAAAAAACGTGTTTCTAGGGCAGCACCTTTAAAAAAAAAAACAACGGTTCTTTTAAGAGTGCCCACAACTAACCACGTCCGCTCCCCTGCTTGAAAGTTATTCCTCCACTCCCACGCACGTCCAGCACTGGAAGTCAGCAAATATCGCGATAGTTGCAGGGTGGCACGTGTTACGTACACCCCTTTTGCAGATGACGGCCATAGAAATGGGCCTATAGAGGCTACGTGATTGAGCAATACATTTTGTGGGTGTGGTGTGTCCGGACAGACTGTGCTACATGGTTTGTCGACAGAAATGCAGAGGGTGCAGTTATGGCTGTGTGTTTCACGAGGCATAGCGTGCAGGTTTTAGGGGATTCCGACATAACTTGACTGAAAGTGAATGGAAAACACTGTGCAGTGGCTACTCACTTTGCAATCTATCATGTGCACTTGTCGTAGTATGGAGTAGCTACAATGAAGTGCCTGATTTTGGTTTCTCTGTGTGATACTTTGGTGACACGCAATCATGCAGATATTATTGTTGTTCATTGTGCAGGGAAAATTGCACAGCATGTTACACGAGTTTCCGTGCCGTTTGCGATGAAGGAGGCGCTTGCCTAGTTCATGCGTTTGTTTCCGATCTCTTGCATACGTTTCTATCACATTATGCAGCCACTGATGTGGCAGCGTCATTTTCTATTTGGTCCGTGAATGCAGACAGCGACATTGCAACGAAGTGTATTTGTGCCTTTGTTCGCCATATGTCAATGGCATACTTCGCCCATGGGAATATGAAGTTTCACAGCACAAATACCTTTCCCCAGCTATAACGTTCATTTTACTATGCCAGCCATCCCGATTTCTGCACACTCTTAACTTGGCTTGGTGCCCTTCTTGAAAGTAGTGATATTTTTTTGTACTAAGTGCTGCGCACTGACTCACTTGAAAACGCTCTGCAACAGGTAAAGAAAGCTCTTTGCACAGCGACCCCCTTTCTAACCGATTGAACTATAGTGTTTACCACACTCCCACACCTCCCATCCTGCATGCGTGCATTGGCAATTCCGTGGTTGATCTGTGAAAGGTGCTTTATTTACCTTTTTTCCTTTGCCAGTTTTTTCCTTTATTATGCTGTTGTCAAGACCCTCGCCCAAAACCCCCTCTGGCAAACCCATTGGCCAGGTGGAGTCAGGACTTGGGCCTCTAGAGCCTGGCATCCTCTTCAAAGGCCCTCATGGGGCCAGTCCTGGCGCCTATGGCGTCAGGCACATACACCATGAACAACAATGTGCTTGGGAACTACTTTATTGTATTGTCACCCAACATGGAGGCATCCACATAGTTAGGTTACTAAGAACCAAGCTATGCGGCCTAGTGTTTTGGGTGTGGCAGGCCTGGAACTACTTTCCCTGGTACTACTTTAACTGGGCTATATAAACCACACCCTGACTGTAGAACATGCTTCGTTTTACTTTGCAGCTTGCAACGTGACGCTCACTGTGTCCAGCTATTCCCTCGAACCTTGGGGAAGCAGAACCTGCAAGGAGACAAAAGGAACATCATTAGCAGCGGCATCTTACCTACATTCTTCATCTTTAAACACTCGCAGCTACTGAGAGCAGCTTCCTCGAATCTGCACGCCTCCCGGACAGAACGACCTGAAAGAGGAAGATAGAGGCAACATTAAAGAAAGCTGTAGAGACATTTACAAATTACAAACTGCTCAAAAGGCTTACCTGGCTGGTCGCCTCTCGGCTGGCACCACCCACTCCGGACATTCCACTCGCGCTGAAGAACACCGCGACCTACAAGGAAGGAAAACACAGGTTAGCAAAGGCAAGACTTCGCAGCGCTGCGCATAGCGCTTACTTACTGCATTATAGCGCTCTTAATGCGCCATCATTTACCAGCGGGACACAACCAATCCAGTTCGCCACGCTGAAGCTCCGCATACCTAAGGGAGAAAAAAAGAGACATTTTAAACAAAGAAAGGCATGCAGGATAGCAACAAAACTAAAGAACAGCAATAAGATCTACCTGAACAATATCAAACGGGCCAGCGTCAGTGAAGTAACTGGACCGCACTCGCCCATGAAAGACAACGCGCCCCTGCAAAGAAGGCAGGACGGAGGGCACGCCTACTTCTACCACAAGGTGAGGAGAGGGCGCCAGAGGGACTGAAAGCATACGGGGGTGGAGGGAGGATACTTACCCCAGTCGGTCAGTCTTGAACACAGTCGTCCTGTATTTTCAGGCAGAACCTTCCCCGCAGACCACATCAGGGCAAAGCTGAGAAGCATACCAGCAGGTAACCCAGCTGGGTGGCGTCCCTGTGGATACCAGGTGAGCGGAACGGCAGGAAAGGTCCGGTACAGAAAGGCCAGCACCTGCCTGGATACTATAGGGGACGTGCCGGGAGACAATTATTGGACGGCCCTCACCTACATAGGCCGCAGTCATTGTAATGCTGCTGTAAGGACCATTCCCACACATTTCCAAGTACCTTCCCTCTGTACAGTAGCGCATTGCAGTTCATGCACAATACAATGCCCTTTGCCGGGTAAGGGTCTGTAGCACGGCATATGGTTTGCAAAGGTTGTTTTATAGCTCTGCTGCCCTACAGGAGTGCCCCTCTTGTTGCCCGCAGCAGATGTGGGAAATGCTGTATATGAAAGTACCATACGGAATTGTTGGAAGGGCGGTAGCCTGCCCACTGATCCTTTGTTCTTTGAATTCATTTGTCGTCACAGGCAGTACAAACACTTTCTGCTACGCCATTAGTGTCAGAGGTAGCATTCATGGATATACATACATTGTGGAATACAAGAATGTTTACAACAACGCGAAACACAAATTAATTACGTGCAGCAGGAAGCCACTTGTTCTGTGCGACCCATGCAGCTACAGCACTTTTCTAACCACCACTAAAGGTTGTTTGCGCTCTGCATATTCTACTGTTTCCTTACTTGCCTTTACATGAACTAGTAGGTGTGTGAGGAAGGTGCACCAGCTTTGCCATTTTGCAGACTTACTACAAACTGTCCCACCAGCAGTTACATGCTTTCAACTGTACGACCGGCAGGCGACCTCTTCATACTTTCCATCACACTGCTGAGTGCAGACACAATGTATCTGTTTCACGGGTCATGGAAAGGCAAGCAGCAGATAAATCAAAGCAATGCGACATTTAGCACTCCTACGTGACACTGCCGGTTGCTGTTCCTTGTTTACCAGTGACCGTTATACAGTTAGGAGTACTTTAGGCAGACATTGGTAGGTTTGCAGAGCCATCCATGAAGTCGGCAGCAGTACTTTAAACGCGGTAGCCTACTGCATGAATCCATAGGGCTGGTGACAAGGGCATACAGTGGATGAACTATGCATGGGTGTAGGTGTGGAGCAGAAACACGTGCACTTCCACAACTTCTTAAAAGTGCATTCGAAGATGCGGACATGCAGCCACCTATGAGTCCTACGGATCCTTACAGTGTGATTGCACATACGCCAACCAGGTGCACTGTCCCTAGGAAACGTTCATATTGCTCATGTGTAGTGCAAATGGATAAATACACCATACAATTGTCATGATGCCTGCCCCCAGGCATCCATACCAAGCCCATCAGCCCCGGGAGCAGGCATCTAGACATTTAGTAAAACCTCAGCAGCCCCGGCTAGGGGTTATCTGGGTTCAGTCCTGGCGCCTTAGGCGCCAGGCTCATAGTCATTACTTACCTCAGGCAGACCATGCTGCAAATGACTCCAATCCAACATGAAGCCTGAAAGGGACTATTTTTCTACAGGGACTATTTTTTACTCGGGTGTGGTTCTAGGGACTTCTTACCTGGGACTACTTTTGAGGCTATTTAAACCACACCCGACCAGCAACACACGCTTTGTGTTATTCTGCATCCAGCAGCGTAACACTCACCGTGCCTGCAGCCTGCATCCAGTCTTCTGCCACGCCCGCCTCGAATCCGGAGCTCCTAAAACAAAGAGGAAAGAAAGGGACAAGTTTAGAAAACAAACCTATTTCTATTCCACACCTGATTCTGGATCCATCTTGTCTCTGGACCTGTAAAGAACATCATTTCTGCACGCGCCGCACCTCCAGCTGCAGCGCCGCGCCATACTCACCAGTCTTCACAGCATCCTTCGGGTCGGCGCTGCCTCCATCATTTCATTGCCGAACTTCGGCAGCTAGGAGACAAAAGAAAACCATAAGGTGAGCCGAGGGAACCAACAAATATAATTCTTACCACCATAGACTTACCTGATTTACCACCGGAGGCATCCTTTTGTGACTCTCCATATTTTCACGTGCCGCATCTGTAAAGAGAGACAAAACAACACGTTTTCCTCATGCAACATTTACCAGACAGCGCCAGGTGACAAAGACTCTTACCTGAGCGCCACCAGCTGCCACAAGAGCATCTTTTCACGAGCCAGCTGCAAGACAAGAAAGGAAGGGGGGAACAAGAGTGAACATCGGACATATTGAACTCTATGAACTTACTTACTGGTCCTCACCAGGAACCTCAGAGTCATTACTCTCCGGAACTCTCCCGAGCCTTCAAACCAGTGAAGTAACTGGAATCGACACGCCCTTGCAAATCCACGCAGGATGGAGAGCTCATCTTTCAAGAATATAAGGTGAGATTGCTGTGAGGGCATTTCGGAGGTGATTAGTTGGGGAGGACTGTGGGGGTGCCATCACTTGAATCCACAAGTGGCTAAGTCCATCTCTCCACTTGCAGGAGAATATTTCTACGGGTTAAGCAGACAAGATTAGGAGGGCAGATCCAGTCAGTCATCGCTGCACTACGCATCACGTGGGTGGAGACCGCAGCTGTCCGGGTCCGACCGACACCCCTGTGGGAGCCAGGTGAGCGTAACAACAATTTGCCCTTTCCACGCGTTTATCATGAGGGCAGCCAAGGAATCAGTAACAAACCGTTGTTAACGCGACGTTATGGTTATGTTGCTGTACCAAATACCTATCCTCTTTACAGAAAACGCTATGCTAAAGCAACGTTTTGCTTACAGTGCCCTACTAATAACCTATGAAATTCACTAACAAAAACATTGTTAAAGGGACGTTATGGTTAAGTTGCACTAGCAAAAACCTATGAAATTCAATGGAAAAACGTTGTTACAGGGACGTTATGGTTACAGGTATAACCGAGAAAAAAAAAAAAAGAATAGAAAAAAGCAACCATAACTCGTGCCACCAGTGTGCAATGCAAGGACTAACACCCATGAAATCAAATATGCCATCATCAACAATCATCAGAGATGGCAACTCTAACTTTATAATTCAGCCCTAAGATGAATGGAGCCTTGTGCTCAATGCGCGCATAAAAGCGCACATTTGTGCGTAAAGTTCATAAAGTACTTCTGAGAGAGCAGGAAAAAGTTAGGTGAAGAATTCAGAAGGGTTGAAATGGATTCCAAAGGTCAGTTGAGGATCTGCTACAGTTAAAGCTGTCCCCGACGTCCAGCGGGCTTTAGGGAGCGAATACTACCCAAGCCAAAGGAAGCACAATATTAACATTGTATGTGTAAAAGTGATTAGATGAACAAATGGCCACTGGTAAGTGACTTCACTACTCAACGCCTGTAGCTTGGTATTGGTCCAGACTTGGCAGGTCTAGAGGTAGTCGCCAGAGGTACGATTTTCTATCCTCAGTTCGGTTTCCAGGTGCACAGGTGCTGTGGGTGCGGACACAGTGTGTCCAGTATGTGACAGGAGATGCTACTCTTGATTCGGACAAAGAAAACCCTGATGCAGCTGGCATAAGAGCACTGGAAGGAGCATGGGAAAATCGCCTTCAGCGATCGTCACTGTAGCACAGTGACGCGGGGGAGCCCAACTCTTGTGGTATGATGCAGCCTCCTATCTCGCAGCTCAAAGGTGCTGGGATAACGTCATTCTGCAGAAGGGTGCTTTGTTGGACAAGCTGGTATTCCCCAATGTTTTGGGTCAAAGTTTGAAACAGCGACTCTACTGCATGGCAACCAATGATTCAGCTGGATGTCCCAGAGACACTTTTGAAAAGGCTTACTTGCAGGGTTTACCAGGAGACGTCGAGAGTGATTGGTTCCACCACTCAAAGGGTTCGAAGCACCTTCACGGGTCTTCTGAGATCAGACGCAAAGCAGGGTTCAGCCGGTACAACAGCAGAATTCGGGTGCCAGTCCTCTTGCGTGTGTCTCAGGATTGTCATTTGATCCGCTCAGCTCTTCAGGAGGCTTGGTTCCTGTAAGGAAGGCATGGTATCAAAGTAAGACAGACAAGTGATCATGGTTCAAGGGTGTTTTTATTGAGCTCTTAACAGGGGTGTGAAAAACACCTATCTAACCCTAAATCTATGATGGGAGCAAGCTACAACCATCAAATAATGATAATACAGTCCTACTGGAGTCTAGTCACATAAAAAGGGCTTATACTAAAAAATATTGCCAATCCTTCCTGCTATGCTACAACAGAGTGTGGAATAATGCTCACAAAAACACAAAAAGAAAGAAGTGTCCACAAAATAATACATCCGGATGTTAAGGCCTGGGGCCTCAATTCCCCACCATTTTAGCACGGGACAAGGCAGGTCACTTGAGCACAGCACACTCCTGGGCTTCTCCGGCATGAGGTCACCGTTCAGTTAACACAACATCAGGGCCTTCTGTGCCCAAGTCACGTTAGTGCATAGTCTCTTGCATCAGCAGACCTGATGTTCCATAAATAATAAAGAAAAGTTACTTCCTCAATCTTCAAGTTGGGCGATATCCTCTTGACCCTGGATCCCCCTCATCCGGGTTCCGATCCTTCTTTGACCGTTAGACTCACTCAGTCAGGTTCAGACCAACTACAATTTGTAAGCATCCCTCAGTCGGGTTCACATTTGCCACAACAATCTTCTTGGGTGTGTTGCTGTTCACCCTAGTTTGGAGGCATCCCTCTGTCAGGTTCACCATGGTCACAACAATCTTCTCGGGTATTGTTCACCCAGCATCCTCCTCAGCCGGGCTCAGACCAACTTCAGTTTACATAAAATCAAAGACTTGTGATTGTGCACGGGATTCAACGCAACCCGCTGCAGGACCACTTCGATTGTACAGTTCAACAATTCTTCCCCGCTCAAAAAGCAGGGGCGGAGGGGGGGGGCACCAAACAGAGAGCTTTGAGTGAGCACCCACGCAACGCCGGATCACTCTCTCTGGTACCTATTTCACAAAAGGTCAAATTTATTCAAGTTCTCTTTCTTCATACAAAGTTGCCGTTTGCAACCTTGAGCACAACACAGTCTGGCTGCTATCAGTTTCTCCAACTCACTGGCTGTGCTGAACTCAATGACGTTTCTTTTCCATTGGAGTCAAGGGCGGTACCAAGGTGGCAATTGCTTCTCCCCGTCCTAGCTATCAGTGCGGGAGGACCCTGTGTACAGTTGACAGACGCTTGAGGCATATTGAAAATCACGGTTCTGGGTTGAAAAGGATAAGGGTAATACTCTCCTTGTCATCCTCTTAGATCTTGCCGCCTTTCTCATCGGTTTAAACTGCCGTCTCAGAATAGCTGCTTCCTTGTGCATTTGGCCTTGCTCAGACTGTGCCATTTATCCGTGTGGGGAGGTGTGATGGAAGTCAGGTGTGTGCAATTATCAGTAATTGCAGGACCCTTGTGTTGGGAAATGACAGGCATACGGCTCTGGTGTAAGCCCGTTGTTGCTCATGATGACCAGAACTTAAGAAAGTGTTTGTGTTGCAAAAGAAAGGGTGTGGGGGTTGAGTTTCCAGGTATCCTACCAGGTAGGATGGGGAAAGGGTGTTATAAGGAAGGGGATACCGCATCTCGCCCTTTAGTGTCCCACTTCCACTCCCCGAAGACCCCACCACCAATCCAGGTGATCCTCCCGCACTGGTCCACCCCTAGGAACTGGTTCCAATAGTGATGGCCGGGTCCTGGCCACCTGGATGACAGATCCCCAGGGACTAGCAGGTGAGACACCTTCAGGTTTCTCACAGTTCCTTTGTTATATCTGTTTGAATCTGTTGCTGATCTGCTGGAATGGATGCAGAACCCCTCTTCTTATCCACAGTCAGTTGAGTGCTCACACCCAGCCCCCACCAATGTAAAGATCTGCTCCATGCATGCACACCTGCAGTGGTCCAATCAGGGACCACTGGGGTTCTCATGCTCTTGTGCACACCAGACACCCTGACACCAGACGGTCCCAGCCCACTTCCTGGGTACCCACACACGACCTGCAGTGACCCATGAAAGAACTAGCTTTTGTGGGCAACTGCATGCCCAAATAAGGAAATCTTGGGCCTGGAAGGTAAGGAGGAAGGCAAAGGGACAAAATGGCCAAAGGAACAGACATAATACCTTGTGGCACGGCCATTCTAAAGACACGCCACAGTCACGCAGTAAGCACGGCAGAGCTTGGTAAAAAGTTAACAAAATACAAGAAAAGGCTACTGCTGCCACCAGTCTGTTCCAAGGCACATTGTACAATAACCAAACATTCCTTAGAGGGCGTCTACGGCCATAAAACACAATGACCCCATTGTGCGGTACTGTAAAGGTACTTTGCACAATGATAAAAAGTTACCAACAAGTGGCAACAAAGTCGAAAGACTAAGAGAAACAAAGTTTCTCAGTACTGACAGCCTGAAGGACGTGTCTCCCCCTAACAATGAGCTAAAGCCCAGTAGAGTGCAGCAGAGAAATCTTTTCCAACAATTGTGAGGAAGGCATAGTATCAACAGTGGATACAGACAAAAAAAGATATACATTTTTCAAAACCTTGATTTTGTAAAGTCAAAGGGTTGGGATTATTCCTAACTGGCTCTAACTCTATAATGGGAGTAATCTCTACCATTAAACAAAAGAAAAGAAGTCCAAGTTAGTCTAGTCAAATAAATAGTCTGTGTTATAAACCTAACCTTGCCCTAGACTCTAAAATAACAAACGTGAAAAGAGAATATGCTTCAAAAGAAAAATGTGTTTTAAAGGTAAGTCAGAATGGCTTTTAAAATCAGGTGACAACTGCCTTCCCCACGTTCATGGCATAGGGTCTCAAGAGTTAAGAAAAGGATAGGTGGATGGCACAGTTCCCTCAATGTGACACACTTTGTCCTGCTGGTACAATTCAACCAGTTCAAAACTGTTTCTTTAGGCTTCCGTGCCTTGAATCAAAGAAACAGTTCAATACTTTCTCAAATAGACCCTTCAGGTTTCCCTTACCCAAGTCTGGGTCTTTCTTGACACTTTCACTTTGGTACAATTCACTTCGACCTCCCTTGTTAGGGCTCAAGTTTTGTCATTCACTTTCTTTGTAACAGACATTCACTTAGGCTTCCCTCAGTCGGGCTCGAGCCTCCTTTTATTTTCACTTTATGACTCTGGTTGTCAATATTCACTTTGTAGTGTTCCCTTCCCCACGTTTCTGCTCGTTATCTCATTAGTGTCGAAGACTTTCGAAACTGCGCAGTTTTTTAGATACTCCTATGCATGACCACTTCGACGTCCCATTCAATATAATTTGCAGTTCACACGTGATTTCTCAACATACCAAAGCTTTATGGTATTTGTAGTTCCTTTCACAAACTTTCATAGGCTTCCCTCGGCTGGGCTCACGCCTTTCATTTCTTTATTATCAACACGCTTTCAAAATGTTTCACAGCTTTCTTTAGCCTCGCGCTACAGCTCAAACACATTTCACAGAGACTTTTGCTAATGCTATTCACCTCTGCAGGACCACTCTGTTACTTTGTAATAACTTGCGTTGCTTTTACCAATCAAAGCCTTCACGCGATTATCATCATTCATGTAATCTTCGCTTGATACAGTTTCACTAGCTGGCAACACAAACCAGACTTTTGTTTCATTCGGTAACTCACCGGTTGTATTTATCTCGGTTCTTTCTTCTTTGCCTTCAATGCGACTATAAAGGCTTTTACCAATGACTCCTCTGCTCCTCCCTAACTCCTTCGCTCACCCGAGAGGGAAACAGACAACCTTGGAATACTTCAAAGGAAGGCTCCAAATTCTTGGCTTCACTTTACGAACCCTTATCTTGGAAATACGGTTCGTTCGCCTGGCTTTCACTTGCTCCCCTCCGCATTCAAACAGCCCTTTGTCCTTCCGATCTCTGGAGCCTGGTTTGCAGCAGCTCAGGAAGAGCTGTTCCTTCTCGACCCTGCCTCGCTCAAAGTGTGCCTGTGTGCTCCGCCTTTTATCTTCACACGGATAGCTAATGCATGGCAGGTGTGTGTGATTGAAACTGAGTACCTGACCCTGCCCGACCTCCTTAATGGGACAGGGCCATTGCAAAGTGCTAAGGGTAATCTTCATAGCCTCATGCCTCATCTTCTTCAGTTCAGTAGCTTTGTCAGCATCAAGAGGGTAAGGATCATGGGAGTTGTAGTGTTTCTTCATAGGAAAGTAATGGGTGAATTATCCCCAAATGTATTTAATCTGATGCTGTGAAAATTGTTAGGGGATTTGATTTTGGGTACACCAAAGAGGTGCTTTGGTTTTATTCTGTTACCCTTCTGAGACCAAGTTTCAATTAAATGGAAGTGTTGATTTCTAAAAATAAGCTTTTACTTCAGATCTTAAAGGGGGCCAGGGGGAGGTTGGAGTTCCTAGACGAATATGCCTTTGGTTTTAATTTGTGGCTGCATCTTTTTAATCCTCTCCGTTTGGGTAGTACAGGAATGAAGAAAAAGGTCAGCCTCAATAAGATATTCTTACCAATTTCCCTTAAAGGTCCCTTGTATAGCATCCCTACCCTGCTCATACAATGTCTCCACTGAGGGTCTTTTATCTCTGATCTGCAAGGGTCCTCCATCCAGGTGACCCTTGCTCCATTGTCCGGCCCCAGGGTCAGGATCCAAGAGCAGTGACCTTTTGGCCACCTGGACGAGGATCCCTGCAGATCAGATCTGGGAAAACTCAGGTTTTGCCCAAAATTGATGCTCACAGATTTGCATCGTGGATATGGATAGCCTTCAATCTCTAGAGCAGCTTTATGGGTAAGGACAACCTCTGCATTATCCATTGTAAGGCGAAATGCATTTTACAGAAATCCAAAAGATTCACTTATACTCAACTCTGGCACCGGGTTTCACACTCTAAAACCAAAAAATAAGAGTCCCATGAAACCTCTAAACAAGAAGACCTCTTTATCGATTTTCCCTTAGAAAAAAAGATAACTACGTTATAAATCAGACTTGAGGCTACACTTGTCATCGTCCCTCGCCAACACACAACTATATGTCTCAATGGTTAGAAGACATTGGTACAGAAATGATGGTTCTGTATTGGTATGATATATGGATGTGTGTAGACAAATCATCCATCTCCATCCAAATGACGGAAAATGCATACAAAATGGCTTAGGGTGAATAAAATGCTTCCAACGATTCATCTATTCAGTTGGAGATGCCTATTCATACACATTTGGTGGGATTGGTGTACGATTAAACCATTTTGTGCAATTATTATTTCTACCATTATATCCATTACTGGAATCAATTTGCCAAATATCCCAAACAGTCATTTATTGGGAGGGTTATGGTCACAGAAATGGAGTTACCTTTAGGGGGGGGGTCACGCTTTAAGCTTATCTCACAGATTTGGCTGATGGCTAGGATCACGAGGGCTCACAGGTGAAAACGTCCCCAACATGATAGGAGAATGGCAGTCCTGCTTGTGATCAGTAATTATCTTGGACAAAATTGCAACTCCCGCACAATTCCCCATAATTTGATGCCTAAAATCATGAAAACCTCGGCTTCATTTTTTTAAATTAACATTTTCAAAAGCACAAGGGGATTGTCGACAGTATGAATTTAACAGTGATGGAACAGTACACATTAAAATTCAGAATGCAAAATGCAAGCTCATATCACAAAATCACCACGAATACACTAGTGGATACTTCCCCAGTTCTTTTGTAAAGCTTACTGGTGTTCACATATTGATGGGCCATGTACAGATCTGTGGCGTATTCATGTTATGCCTCTTTCCGTAAGTCCCTCATAACAAATATTTCCTCTATACCAGAACATGAGGGAAAAGCCATCCCTCAACCTTAAAACATACATGAGAAACATAACAAAACAGAATTGGTCCCTCATCTAAAGTTTGGATTTGCCTCCCAACTATCTCTACCCTAAACTATATATCGGCATGTGTTGCTAAACCTCTCAGTGCCATCGTCTACCATTAGCTCTTTCTTGCATCTCTATTATCCATCTGTACAAATAGATGTAATGCTATCAATCGGTTGGGGCACGCCAGTTCCCTGTCAATGTCTTAAGTATGCTAGCACTTGTTTCCAGATCTTGTAAAATGCCCTGCAGTCTGAATTTAGAGCAAAAGTACTAGGGCCATTGACAACCATAGTCCACAGAGCCAATACGGAAAATCTGGATGCTTAACCTTTCTCCACAAGCCTTCAATGGTCAGCTTTGATATCAAGAAGATGTGGCTTAACAGAAATCTATCCGGTTTAATTGCACATTTTAGGGACAGGTTCCTCAGTCCCAACATCACATATCTAGTATCACGGGTGACAAGGGAACCTAGAACATATTTATCAGCAGCAAGTACCTCTTTCCATATCATCATGACCTTTGGGCATAACCACCATACATGAAGGTCGCCCCCAACTTTCCACACCTTCGCCAGCATGAACAGGGCTGATATGTACACATGCAGCACACTGGACTCCATTATTAGCATATGTGGGGATGAAGGACTTTCCAGAACTTAACCACAAATCAAAGCCGATTCAAGCAATATCCTTTTATTAATGCATGCCTTATATAATGCAAGGTTGATGCCATCCTTAAGTAAATGATTACTGCAAATCAAAGATCCTTTTATGTCTTTTGAGCTATCCCTTCTCTCGTGTAGATTTCCAATCCCAAGGACTAACTTTGTAAGTGGTCCTACAATGAAGTGCAATGGTTTCAATGAAATATCGACTGATGCACGCCTATAAAATCCTTTTTTAACTATTTTCATTGCTTGCGATTAACCTCTTAAATCGCAAATAAAAACAAAAGAAACAAAGGAAACTGACAAAACCTGTACGAAAGATTGAAGGTTTAGACCACGAAAAACCTATAGGCAACACTGGCATATAGTAAACATGGGGGTAACCCTAGCATAAGGAATGGTATTCGATTCTGCCAATCACATGCATAATTTATTCCCAGTTTGAAATAGAATTCGGGGTTGAGTGAACTAGGTCCCGAGATTTGCCTAGATCCAAAAAGGTGGAACTTTGGAAACTTTGGCAAAAGTTAAGGAACTCGTTGCGGGCCACATGCTGGTAAGCCTGTGAAGACCACTGACTGTTCCACTGACCTCAACAGAGACCTATAAACTAATACATACCTGCTAAATCCACATTACATCATTTCTGTTGTCCCACTATCTTCAGGAAAAGGGTGCCTCGGCTACATGCCCATGCCTACTTTAAGTGGGATAAGAACACTTGCAATGTAACACACGGTTGCACAGAAAAGGGTAACCTTGGAGCTTACAGGCTTCATGAGATGCCCCACAGTAAGGATGCTTAAGTATATGCCTCCCACAATTACCATTGTAATATCTTAAACATATCTGCAAAGTCACTAAAGTACCCATTGCTGATTTTGTGCTGTCATATAGCAAGTTTAAGCAAGTTAGAGGTCACCCCTCGACACTCCAATATTTAGAAAATTGTTAGTATGCTTTTTGAGGCATTGTTTTTGTAATTTGAAATCAATGTAAAATGCAATTTTGTAGTTGAAGCTATTGTGGAAGTGTTATTTATGTTGCACCAAGCTCGGCATCAAAAGGTGCAGATATGGCAAACCAGGAGAAAGCCTTTATTTTATAGTGTAATTATGATGTTTCACATTGATAGCACAATTTTAGGTATTTAGCTTTATAGGGTACAGACTCACATTTTCTAATTAAGGCTACAACAATTCTATGCATATTATAAATGCTATTTTAATAAGATCAGATAGGGTGAAAAGCATGACAGATGCTGTTAGTATTTATATTGAAAACTCGTCAGGCAAGCAAGAGCTTGCTCTGAATGTCTCTGCAGATCAGTCTACTAATGAAATGCAGCTGAAGCAATGATTTACATGTGTGTGATGCACATACCTGGTAACAAGGGAACAAATTCAAAAAACAGCTCCATGGATTTATGTCTGCACTCTGTCTGAGGTCTTCCACACTGTAGCAAAAGCCACGAAACAATATCTGACAAACACAGGGATGTCTGTTCATGTGCAAATCCTCTATAAAACAGAAGAAAAAAACATCAGCAATGGCCCAAATCCATAATATCTGAACTATCATGGATAGACAACATAGCTAAATAATTAGGGGACCCTAATGTTCATGTACTTGAGGAGTTGCATCATGGTGGACTGACAAAAACACATGAGACAAACAGTTTCAATATTGTATTTCTTGTTAGGATCAAGTTGGGATTAAAATCTATGGTGTCCGGGGGACCTTCTACAGCTAAAAATATTCTTCTGGTCTTGGCAGTAACTAAGCAAAAGGTGCCAAGAATGGTTACATTTGAAAGTAGCCCACTCTAAGGATAAAAAGTCATTCACTCTCCAGAGTATACTGCTCAGCGTATACTTTAGAAGTTCCACGTCTTCATTCATTCCAGGAATGCCACATTTGTAATCTCTTTGGGCTTTTCAGAGGTTTCAAGACCAGCCTGATCAGCTGGTTCTCTAAACACTCCAGTGGCTTCAGTACTCCTAGATGTTTTGCTCAACCAGACCTCGTGGATTCCTTAGGCTCCTCTGCTTTCCTTTGGTGGTGCTCACTGTTAGTCTTACTTCTTCACTTCTAGATGACTGATCTCTCAGGCTCAGTTTTCTACAGCTTTGTATAGGTCTCACTGGTTCTGGCTAGATCTACCTTAACCACGGTTTGGACGGGCTCTTCACATTGTCTGGATCTTAGGGAATTGTGTGTCTCTTGGGGTCCTCAATGACCAATTTGTCCTACTGGGAATGCTTCTCACATTCTGGACTCTGCTGATCTATCCTGAAGCTTAGATGACGGCAACCACAGCCCCCGGGTACCCCTCCTTAGCATTGGGATGCTCTTCCTCTACATGCTTATATGAATGGGCTACTGGCTTTTTGGAGCAGGGCAAATCTAAATATACTTCACCACAGTCACAAGCTAGGTCCTCAGGAACAGAGAATGTGCTGGGATTAGGAGGGGGGACTCTGCAGCTCTGACACTAACACCTACAGGTACCTCATAGGTCTGGTAAGAAGACCCTAGTAGGTCAGCTTTCCTGGCATACAAATTCCTCTACTAGCTTTGGGACGGAATATGGTGCTGGACTGTCAGAGCTTTTATCATGTTATTTCACAGAATTCTCAGAACACAGTTGGTGCTTTGTGGGGTCAGAAAGTTTAACTTGGAGAGCAGCCTGAATCAGAAGCCATTATTTCTGATTGAGGTCGCAAGACTTTTGGTGTGATGAAATTACTACTGCTCTGCAGAAGTACAGCAATGAGTAGTGGCTAAAGCACCTACTCAGGTCCACACTGCTACTAAACTGGCAGTGGTCCAATCACAAAGGTGAAACGGGTACGCCTAATAGGTCTCCTTCCTTTGCCTCTTTATTTATTGGATATTTGTAAGGAGCTTTTACAACAAATAGAGTTTCTAGGCGCCACCAGCCAAAGAAAGAGGGGGTGAACAAGGGAGAAGGTAACTGTCCTACTAGGCCTTGTGACATTCGGATCGTGCAAGTGCAGTAACAAGAAGTGTGAGGGAGGGTGAGTGGGGGGAGATTGCCAGTATGCACGAATCCAAAGTGCTAGGGTCGGAAGGTAAGTGCAGGGTAAAGAGGAGAGAATGAAAGTGAAAAGGGGATGTGGGGGGGGGGAGAAGGCCAAAGGGGCTAAGTGGGTGCTAAGGGGATGCCAGGAGGGCAAGTGCATAGGGTGCAGGGGGTGAGGGTCTGCATGCTAAGTGCAAGGCGGGGGTGGACTGGGGAGGATGCCTGGTGCCCTGTAGAACTCCTCAGAGCAAACCAGGCAGCCAGTCACTGCGGCAGACCGGGGTGTTGGCAGGGGAGAAGGAAGGAAGAAGAGAAAAGGAGGGTATTGATGAGATCCAGCTCAAGCCTGAGAAGGGCAGGGATACTGTTCCAGAGGGAGGATCCTGCAGAAGAGATCTACCCCCACTCTCTGGTTAGAGAAGCGTCTGCTCTGCAGAGAGTTGGAGCTAGAAGCCCAATGGGCTCTAGCAGGGAGGTATTTAGGGTGAGAGTTGGATGTAGACGGGCCCCAGGCCCCAGAAAGCCTTGTGGATGACGCAGAGGGCCTTGAACTTGATTCTAGCAGCAAACGGGAGCCAGTGGAGAGATTTTAGGTCTGGAGAGATGTGGCCCCTGGGCTTGAGGCCAAGGAAAAGTCTCACAGACCTATTCTGGATTAGTTGAAGGGGGCAAAGAGAGGATAAAGGAAGATTGGGAAAGAGGCTGTTGCAGTAGTCCAGCCTAGAGAAGACCAGAGGTCTACAGACATTGAGCTTCTGGGGGAAGGTGAGGAAAGGGAGAATGCCTTTGAGGTGCAGCTGATAGTGGGCCTTCTTGGCAAGGTCCACGGTGTGGGGAGAGGAGTTAAAGATGACCCCAAGGTGTTTTGCCTCACAAGAGGGTGAGGGGAGGGGAGGGGTCCATAGAGGGCAGACAGAGGTAAGGAGGGAGCAGGGGTCACAACGAGAAGAATCTCAGTCTTAATGGCATGGGCTCTTCACATTGTCTGGAGTTTAGGCAATTGTGTCTTTTGGGGTCCTCAATGACAAATTTGCTCACCGCATTGGAAAAAGCACTCCTCAACTTGGGCTTCATCCAAAGAGTTACTGACCCTACCCATGTCAGAGGGCGCACATTGGACTGGATAGCTGACCACAACTGCGCTGTGGACATCAGCTCCAACACACCATGCCCCTGTACACTTCCACATCCCCACTGAAATCAAGCCCAAACCTATCAAACCAGTTCCCTCAGTTTTGGCGAGATCTTCCAAGCTCCTCACCAAGGAAAGACTAATTCCTCTCCTTGAGGTATCCTTAGCACTAAAAGCCCCATTCGCATCCAACCCCCAACACTGGTAGACGTGTAAAACGCGACCATACAAACAGCCCTGGTCACAATCGCACCTCTAGCGATGAAAAAAGTAAAAAATAGGAAACACTCTAACTCGTGGTTCACACAAGAGCTATCAGACCCAAGATCTAAGAAGCGACTGGTGCTTATCACCTGGAAAGCTCACCCATCTCCCACCTCTTTAGAGGCTTACAAAACACTTGCCACACACTATAAAAAAGAAATCACCACAGCCAATGCTAAGTGAGAGTCAAAGGAACTGTTCGCCATCTATAAAGAGTTGGCATCACCGTCAACCAACACCCAAGAAACAGTCAAAGACGAAGCATGGTGCAACAACATACAAAACACCATGATAAACAAAATAAACACCCTCCAAAAAAAAATTCAAGCCTGCCTCAATGCCCTCCCAAAATCCAACACACTCCCTACAACAACCAGCCATTCCGACAGAAAAAATAAATAATTGCCAACTTTGCTCATTCAGAGAAGTCACTGAAACAGAAGTCATTGCCCTCATGAAAGGAATAAAACCCTGTTCCTGCAAAGGGGATGCCTGCCCTGCTGTCCTCATTAAGGACCGTACTGAACCTCTAGCCCCATTCCTCACAGCATTTAGCAATGTCTCCCTCTCTACAGGTATTGTCCCCCCCTTCACTCAAAGAATCATGGGTTCGGCCGCTTCTAAAAAAAACATCTCTTGATCCTGACCAACCGAACAACTAGAGACCCATTGCCACTGTCCCCTTTCTACTACAGATACTAGATAAGGCCACCTACCAACAGATCCAACAATACCTGGAAGACAACAATATCCTAGGCAAAAGACAATCAGGTTTCTGACCTCGCCATGGGACTGAGACTTTGCTACTGAACTTAAAAATGCAATTACAGCAAACCATGGATGAAGGGAAGTCAGCTCTTCTCCTGTTCCTAGACCTGTCCGCTGCTTTCGATCTTGTGGATCACATGACTCTGTGCAAGCACCTCAAAGAAACAGCTCAATTCCCCTAACAAGCCACCTCCTGGATCACCTCCTTCCTCGAAGGTAGACTCAGAGTATTCTCAGACCAGGACTTTGCGACCCCCCATCCACTGCCGAGTCCCCCAGGGATCCTGCATGTCACCCACCCTCTACAACATCTTTACCCTCCCGCTCTTTAACGGCCTTGATGATCACGGAATAGCAGACACGAATATGCTGATGATACCCAGGTGCTTCTCCCACTCACTGGCTCCCATTAACAAGATGCAGCCACTCTCAATACGATGTATGCCATCATCCAGGCTTGGATAGCGGCTAACGGTCTCTGTCTCAATGGGGATAAGACTGAAATACTACTGGTAGGCCCCAAAATAGTCCTCAACAACCTGGACAGAAAGTATGCATCCTTCAACATTGACAACACAACCATCTCCACCGCAGAAGCTGCCAAAACTCTAAGGGTATACCTAGACTCCACACTGTCCATGTCACATCAAGTGAATCTGATCGCAACCTCGGCGGCACTTACCACCAAGATCATAACCAGTGTCAAACCCTACCTCTCCAAAAAATTGCATAGCCATAGTGAGAGCCACCATAGGAGCAACACTAGACTATTTCAATGCCCTATTCCTTGGCACATCAGCCAAGAGCCTGAAAAAACTACAAACCACTCAAAAGAATGCTCTAAGAGCAGCCCCCAGCATCCCCAAGAGAGAGCACATATCCCAGGCCAGACGAGATGCCCACTGGCTCCCAGTGAGAGAGCGCATTCTCTTCAAGACTCTCTCCATCACAAACGCCTGCCTATCTCAAACGGCCCCATCTTAACTATCGGAAACTATTCACAGAGCCACCTCAAACAGACCGAAACTGACCCAACACTGCTACCAGCCAACGATCCCAACCTATATAGCAGGAGGCTCCAGCTTTGCTGTCCTAGCCCCCAAGAACTGGAACACGTTACCACCAGCCCTCAGGAAAGAAGCCTCCATCACCCTATTCCGCAAAACACTCAAAACACAACTTTTCCGATAGTCCACCACCCGCCTCAGGACGAATATGGTATTTCTACTCTGCCTGCCTCATTGTAACTCTACAGGCATCCTTTCACGATGTAAACTGTTTTTAAATTGAACTGTTGATTGAATATGTAAAATGCCTGTTCGTCCAAGTTAAGCATCCTGGGTCGGTGGTGCTTTATAAATCCAAATAAATAAGGCAGAGATCATTGGCAACACACCATGCCTGAATAGCAGTCAGAAAGTCAGGGATGAGAGAAGAGGCAGAGGAGGCAGTAGAGGGAATCTTGAAGGGGAGCTGCATGTCGTCTGCATAACACTCGAAGGGAGGAGTGAAGGAGATCAGGTGGGCCAGATGGGCAAGGTAGATGTTAAAGAGCCACAGCGAGAGGATAGAGCCTTGAAGGAAGCTGCAGGTGAGGAGTATGATAGGGGAGAGAAAAGGGACCAGTTGAATTTAGGAAGGTTGGTCAGAAAGGAATGAGGTCAACCAGTCCAGTGCCGGGCCGTGATGCCAAGGGTGTCACAGAGCCGATTTGTCAGGGTGGCATGATTGACCGTGTCGAAGGTAGAGGAAAAGGTCAGAAGGATACGAACGGATGGAGAGTTGGAATCGAGATTAGAGAACAAGTCTTCACGGGTGTACAGTAGAGCAGTTTCCGTGCCTCTGTCTGGTCTGAAGCCAACAGATCCGATGTGTTGGATCAGTTGGGAGATGACGAGCTTCTACAGGAGTTTGCACAGGAAGGGGGTAATGGAGATAGAGCAGTAGTTAGCTGGGCAGGCGGGGTTGGCAGAGGGCTTTTTGAGGAGCTATGCGCAAGGGAGTGCTTGAGGGGTAGCAGGAAGGAGCCAGTGGCAAAGGAGTGATTGCAAGGGAGGCAATGTTGTCCTTGATAGTTCTGGAGAAGCAACGGAGCACCTGTTTGGAGGAGACTTATATAGAGGACTTGTCTAGAGACCTCATCCAGTGCTATGGGTGAGAAAGAGGAGAGTAGGATGGAAGGGGGGGGGGAGTCGAGAGCTGGGGAGGCAGGAGAGTAGAGGTGAGTGAGGACAGGATGCCCTGAGTTTTGATTAAGAGGGTGGAGGCCAGTGAAGTAGAGGGTCAGGGATGGCAGGGGAGAAGTGGAGACTGCAGTAGGATTGGCAAGTTCCTTGCAGATTTTAAACAGTATGCCCGTGTTGTTGGGGGGTCAAAGAGATGTAGGCTTGGAAATGGGCCCTCTTCTTCGAGCGGATGGAGAGTCTGTATTGCCTTTGGAGCAGGCAGCAGGCCTGTCTGTCAGAGGATGTACCTGATGCCCGCCACTTCTGCTCAGCAACTCCGTCTTGCGCTTGTGTTTCAGTGAGGCTACGTCAGAGCTATACAAGGTGTTGCGCTTGGAGGAAGGGTTCATGCGGATCCTCATGACATTAAAACTGTAATTATTGGTATTACATAGGCCAACACCACCAACCAATATAGCATTCTGAGTGTCCGCCCACAGAAGGAAAGAGAAAAACAAAATATCCACTGTCCGACATTGGCTAAGATCAATTCGCCCGTTTGCCCAGGTCTCAGCCCCAATAGGCTGGAACCGTCCCTTGGTCCTCCGCTCCCCATTTCCGCCACCCAACCATTAGAATTCAACATTACAGGATATTCAGGACCCCATTTCTCTACCTGCACGCTATCTACAAGTTTAGATGGGGCAACATTTTCATTCCGGCTAGGCCGGTCTACCTGGCACATTCAGCAGAAATTTAACATATAAACCCCACACATCTGGCGGTCATGCATGTAGTGGTAATGTGTGAATATATGCCAGTTGAAAGTCATGACAGTAGGCAATGTCCTCTAACCAGTTTGCCTTTTTTTGGCAACGGGCCCTTCAACCATGCCAGAACCAGCAGAAGGCCTGCCAGTCTCCTGTACAAACGTGGCCAGTCCCGTAGTCAGGCCAAGCAGCTTGGGGTATAAATTGGGTACATATAATTGAAGTGGATTTGCTTATATCGGGCACTGAGTGACATCCCCCAGGGTTGGGCCCTAATATAATCCAAGTCCTCCTCCGAGATCTCCAATCCTAGTGCCCTCTGCCACCACTGGTTCCCCCTCACTACCACCCCTAGCATGGCACCTCTAAATTTCTTATAGATCTGGGAGATCAGTCTCCCCTCCCTCTGTGCCTCCACCACCTCGTGCACTAAGGGGAAAACAGGCTGTTGCTGCAGAGACATAGGGAAGAAGGACCTAAACTCATTTTGGATCCTGAAATACAAAAAATATTTCCAAGGATGATACTCCACCCCTTCCCCCGGCCCTTGAACTCCTCCAGGCACAGAAACTCGTTATTCACATAGAAGTCCCCCATCTTCCCAATCTATCCACCAGGACTGCATATGCCTGTTCATTCGTGATCCCTCGAATAAACTTCACTGGGCGGGTGAGGAAGCACAACATTTCAACTCCCAGTTTATCCGCCATTCTCCTCCATGCTACACGTGTCAGTGAGTACCCCGGTACCACTCCCCCACCTACCGCCCTGTCCAAGAACCTCTGCTCACAGTAGACATGGTGCCGCCAATGACCTCTCCACCTACACATGGGGCCTGCTGTTCCTCTCCTCGTACCTAAAGAAGAGTAAGTGGGCTTGTGCTATCCAAAAATACTGTTCAAAAGCCTTAAGTGCCAGACCTCCCCCTGGTAGGATTGTGCGAGTATCTCCCAGCTGACCCGCGGGGTCTTACCCACCCACAGAAACCCTAGCACGAAACTCTATAGCCTCTTAAAGAAGTTTTTAGGGAGGATGACTGGAAGGTTCTGAACAGGTATAGGAATTTGGGGAGCACCACCATCTTAATCAACGTGACTCTGCCCATGAGAGCAGGAAACCCATCCACCTGTCTATTTGTTCTTGCAGTTTGTGTACCACCCTTGCATAGTTATCCCTGAACAAAACATCCGGATCGCACAATATCTCCACACCAAGGTACCTTGTGTGATCCAGTTCACAGCAAAACACAGTCATTCCTAAAGGGTGCTACCTCGACCGTTACAGGGAACAACACAGATTTATCATAGTTAATATTAAGTCCAGACAGTTCCCCGAACTGGACTATCTTCCTCATAATGAGTTATAAGTTGCCATTCGTGGCGGGACCAGAGTTCCCTGCTGAGCGAATCCGCTATTGTATTGTGGATCCCTGGCAGATGGAAGGGAATTAAAAACATGTGCGCCAGCGCACATTTCCACAGTGCCTGCGCCTCTGCAGACATAACACTTACTAACCGAATGTCCAACCATGGCTAGTACTATCCAGGTGCATATTGGTAAGTATGTACATAATCTGGAAAGCATTCGGGAATTGTCCTTTTGGTGTTATTGCACTAATTCCGCTAGCATGTGCCTGCTAATTGCCCTTTACAATATATGGCTAAATATCGAAGCCAGGTTGAGTCCAATGATATGAAAAATAGGAAAGGTGGTAACAATATTCCCCACTCTAAATGGATGTTGGGACGGCTCGGAGAGAATAATTATTAATACAATCTTTACCGTCAATCATTCCCGGAGGCCTCCTGAGCAAAGACTGATAAAAATACTGGATCCCCATTCTAACTATCTGTGTTATTCCGAGACTATTGGCCCTTAAGGTAAAGAGTAGATGGGGAAAGTAAGAATGAGAAGGATTTATTTTATTTATTTTAATTTGACTATATTCTGTTGAGATTCGATGAAAAATGATGGTTAAATGGTTTTTATATTTATTATTGTTATTTGAATGTTATGATTTGAATGTTAGGATTTGATGGATAATATGATATTAGTATGATATTGTATTGTTTTATATTTGTATAATATGTGTGTAAAGTTTATTTTGAAAACTAAATCACATCAAATATTAAATTAAGCAAACAGAACCAGGGAGCGTGTTCCACCCTGCTTTCGGACATAGAACATGGTGGTGGTGTCTGTGAAGATGCAAACGACCCTGTTCTGCAGCTGCAGTCTGAAATATTTCAGGGCCCAGAACACTGCCCTTAACTACAGGACATTGATGTGCAGGGCTTTCTCTTTGGGTAACCACATCGCTCTGGTGTGGAATTCTCCTGTGTGGGCTCACCACCCCTCCAGGGAGGCATCTGTGGTCACTGACTTGATGCAGCGAAAGGGGGCTTCCTGATTGAGGTTGAGACTATGACTCCACCATCCAGTGTGAGGTCAAGCTAGTCCTCCCAGGACCCCGAAATGTGTTGCCAGTGAGCTTTCAGGAACTCTTGAAGTGATATCATTTGGAGCCTAAAGTGAGGGATCAATGGGATGCATGAGGGCATCATTCCCAGGAGGGACTTCAGTGAGTGGACTGATGCGATCGGACTGATGCGATCGGCAGAACAGATAAGCGCTGGACCTTGTTCAGCATTGTCTTCACCCTCTCCTCCAAAGGCATGGCAACACACTCAAGAGTGTTGAGATGTTAACCCAAGAATAGAAAGTTCTGAGCGGGATGCAAGTAAGGCTTCGCAAAGTTCACCAAGAACCCCTGAGATGTCAGACACTGGATGGTATCCTCTATGTGTTGTATCGCTAGTGGTAGAGATGGAGTGTGCACAAACCAGTCGTCTAGGTATGGGTAAACGTGGCCACCTAAACAACAGAGGTGGGCTGCCATTGGAGCCAGGCACTTTGTTAACACTCTTGGAGCCGATTTCTCAACACAAAGGACAAGGCTTTGAATTGGTAGTGCCTTCCTTGGACTTGAAATCGGAGGAAACTCCTGTGCCGCCAATGAATGGGGATGTGAAAGTAAGCATTCACTAGGTGTAGAGAGGAGAGGAAATCCCCTTCTTTCAGCTGGTCCAGGATGTGTTGCAGTGTTCCCATGCAGAACCTTTGAGACTTGAGGAACTTGTTTAACCTCCTGAGGTTTAGTATAGGTCTTCATGCTCCCGATTATTTACTTACCAGAAAGCTTCTGGAGTACACTCCGGTGTACCTGCGCTGCGGTGGTATGGCTTTAATCACCCCTTTCTGTAGAAGGGACTGTACTTCTTGGAGAAGCAAGGATTGGTGCCTTTCCACCTTTGGTACAGGAAGAATGAATGGGCATTTTCCAATGAACTCCAGGGTATGGCCCTGTTGAATGATGGACAGCACCCATTTGTTGGTGGTGATGTTCTTCCACTGTGCAACCAAGTTGGCAAGACGTGCCCCCCTCCTACTGGGGTGTCGAAGTGGGGGATGGGGGTTGTGGTCTGGTCAAGTCAGCTTCGGAACTCAACTTCTGGAGGAACCTCTGCATTGTCGCTAGTTTCCTCTATAGGATTCAGACCGTCCCTTATAACCACTCTTGGGTGGTGCTGGTGCAGGATGTTTGTGGATGGTTGGAGGACCTGTAGTCTCACAAACTCCTTGAAAACCCTGCTTTACCTGAGTGAAAGGACTGACCGCGTTGTTGCATTGTTGTAGAGTGCCAAGTGAAGGGGCTGTTCGAACCTTGGTGGCTTTTAGGGTCTCGTCGACCACCTTTCTAAAGAGGTCAATACTGTCAAAAGGCATATCAACGTCCTTTGACTGGACCGCTGGCCAAAAATGTGTGGATTTCAACTACCCTTGTCGCGTAACACTGCCCCCATAGCCCATCTGGTAGAATCCTGCATCTGCTATGTCCACGGCAACGGAGATGGCATGATCCGCCCCGCCGCTGCTTCACCCTCATGTAGCAGTGAAAGCATTTCAACCCTCATATCAGGGAGAAAATGGAGTATTGGTCGTAGTTTGAACCAGAGTTCACGGTCATAGCGGGAGAGGATCGCAAGGTGAGGTAGCGGCCTGGATGGTTGTTGCAGATGTAGTGATGACTCTCTTGCCAAAGGCGTCTAGCTGTTTTCCCTCTTTGTCTGGAGGTACCATACAGGGAGGGGAGGGATTGGCAGAACGTTTACGGGCACCTGCGAAGACAACCCATTCTAGGCAAGGTGGTGTGCGCAGGCACTTGGGTGTGGATTCCGGGACTTCATATTTTTTCTCAAAGCAATCTGATCATGGGTTCCTCATCACTAGGAAGCCATTCTCCCACATATCTTTTAGTATTAGAATGGCTACCATTGATGTTCTGGCAGATTCTACCATTGGTAAAGGAATCCCTCCTTTTTCTGTTCTTCGGGTAGAAGATCAAAATGTTTTGCCGCTTGTGACATAAGGGCAGGGAAAGAGCCAATCCCATCCGCAAGTCAGGCTCTTGGCAGTAGATCTGCTGGCTCACTGTCAGCTTGCACCTTGCACTACTCATCTGTAGAATGCGTGCCTGGAGAACCATCTGTCGGATACTTGTCAGCATCTGTGACCATATCTATGAGAGTGACTGGTGGCAAAAGTGGAGCCTTAGGAAGAGGTCTGGGAGTTGGAGGAGGAGCCACACACCTTCCATTATAGGAAACACACAAGGTTGTGCTGGCGAAGGCAACTGTGGAGTAGGGAGCCGCTGCTGGAGCTCCGAAACAAGAATTTGTAGTGTGGCTAATATATAAATTGACACATATTTTGAGCTGGAAGGCATGCCCAACAGGGTAGGTGTCACTGGAGAAGAATGAGCAGGTCCTTATGGTAGAGGAAGTCCTTGCTTTGGTGGAGCTGTAGGAGGCATGTTAGCAACATGAGTCACCTTTTCCACCCCCTCTTCTGCTTCGGCAGACACAACTTCTGAATCTGCATCCTGCTGCCATGGATGGACATGGGACTGCAGGCGGTGCATAAGGAACCAATGAAAACAGTTGCTGAGGAGGAGTCGGCCTTGGAAGATATAACTATGCTGTCAGGGCATCCCTGTTTACATCAACTCCCTTTGCGAACATGGAGACTAAAGGCCTTTGAACAGGAGCAGCCGGCGATGCAGACGTGCTTGGCGACGGCATAGGTCCAGATGGTAACTAAGAAGTTACTGTAGAAAACTTGGTCGTTGACAAGGCAGAAGTAACAGTTTTCATAGTTGACGTAGTTAGCTTGTTTGTCGATAAGGTGGTTGACCAAGTCGTCGACAGGGCAATTGTCATTGTTGAAGAGGGCTTTGTCATGGATAAGGATTTATGGCGTTTGTGTCATCGACGATGATGCCGCCGCCAATGAAGGAACTGTAGTCACTGACAAGTGCTGCTTTTTTGAAGAATGCTTCGACAACCAAGCTGTCGACAAAGGCATTCCCGGCACTGAAAGGTTTAACGAGGTGACTGTAGGCATACATGGAGACGTCGGCAACAGTGTCGAAGTAGCACAGCCTGAGCGTGTGACCCATTTCCCTTGTTAGCCTTCTTCCCCCAGGAAGATTTGTCATGGGACCTCAGCCTCTTGGAAGAGGGAGTGCGTTGTAGGGGTCTGCTATGCCTGTCAGAGGTATAACTATAGAGAGGCAGAGTCAGAGGGCCCCGGTACCTTCATCCAACCAGGCCACTAACCCGAAGTGGTAGTTCTTTGGGGGGTTTGGAAGAGAACGACTGACAGATGGCACAGTTGGTCAAGTCATGGTCCGGGTAAAGACAGTAATGACACTGCTCATGAAGATCTTTGATGTAAACGTTCTTAAGGTTACATGTCGAACAGACCTTGAATAGGCTCTTCTTCCCCATGTCTGTCATCTCCACGGACTCCTCAAGGCCTCAGATGGAAGATTGGAACTCCAGAGGCAATGGAATGGGCTGAAACTTCAGTGCTTTGGGCGAGAAGCAAACCAGCACCAAAATGGAAGATTAGATGGAAAAAAGTCGCAAAAATAGTTACAAATCATCCAATTTCTAAAAGAGAGAATCATTGAGGACTCCCAACACTTAACATGCAGTAAGAAATATGAAAACGGCCATTAGGGGAGGAGCTGTGGGGACCGGTCTAATCAGCTGTGGGCAGTATGACCCAAAATGACTCCAATAGAGCACCAAAGTGACCAGCAGTTGGGAAATGTAAAGGAAAACTGCTTTAAGGTTACTGAGGATTCCCAGCCTCACGATGGATAAAATTCATCAGCATATGCTGGAAAATGATATTAATAAAATCTAGCATTTGAAAGTGACCCATTCCCATACCTACGTGGGAAACCGCTGAATTGTATACGCTGAGAAATGGCTTTAGTTGTTGGACTTGCACTATTCAAAGACAACTGATCAATAGTACTAGAAGAATTCTTAATGAAATGGATCTGCACTATACACAAAATAAGGATCGTTCCATCAGCTGGACACCTCTGCATAATACAAACAGAGAATGTGAGGACAGGATTTTGGAAACAATATGGACAAAAATCTTAGAGGTTTGTCACATATCTACCTTTCATGGCAAATCACTGAGGCAAATATTATGCTTTACTTCCTTTACTAAACCTTTCAGCAGCAAGCCTAATTCAAACATAAAAAGACATTTTACAGCAACTTCTGGGTTCAGGGATAATTTTCTTGAATTTGTGGATGTCGGACTTGCCCTGGGAGACCCCAAAGTTGGGACGAGAGAACGAAAGGCCCAAGAGGGGCTGAGCCAGCATGCAGGCTAAGACAGGGCGAGCAGCGTCATACCCCAAACCGGGGTGAGAGAACGAAAGACCTAAGATAGGCTGGGGCATTCGACAGGCTGAGACAGGGTGAGAGCCTGTATAACCCAAACCGGAGAAAGGAAGAAAAGGTCCCAAGAGGGGCTGATGCACCATATAGCCCGAGACACAAAACCCCATCCCGGGATGAGAGACTAGAAACAGTTAAAGGGTTGGAGAAACCGAAGAGCCCAACAGAGGCAGAGCGATCAAACAACCTAAGCGTTCAGAGAGTGAAGACCCCAGGAGGGGGTGTAAAACCGAGACATCAGGGAGGGGCAGGAATCAAAAGGGTTCCAGACCAAGACGGGAGAGGCCAGGCCACCTAAGGACACTTGAAGAGATTTTGTTTGATACAGAATTGTATCACAAGCCCAAAGACCCAAATACATTCATTTTTCCTTTATGCCACAGGCAGGAGCCTGTGGGGAAATATATGTGTTGGGACAGTTAGAATGGCAGAGGCCTCCGAGACACTGCTCTGTAACAAGACGGGAACAGTACAGTGCGAGTCAGAAACCAGCCAATCAGGCAGGTATTTTCTTTTGTATTTTTGTTACTTTGTAGTGATAGGGTTAGGACCAGGCCGGATAGGTTTCTAGACGGAGGACAGTTTTACTTTTGTACAACATCCTGACATGCACCACTTTAGACTCTCTTTACTTTTAGCATGGGGACCAGAGTTGTAAGATTAGACCAAGGTTTTGGCAGTAAACTAAAGTCTTTCACTGTGAAACACAATGACTTGTCAGTCTCATGATTCTGACTCATCACACCTGTGATTGATTGATTGAGTCCAAAAAGGTCTCCATTCTCTCCAAGTGGATATGACATGACACTCCCATTGAGGAGCAAGGTTTGAATAACGCCAACACTTTTTTGAAGTAGGCCCCTAGAGCTTTATTTCATTTAGTGCACACCCACAGAATTAAAATAAGCAAACATCTATTAAAATGTGCACAACATACATACTTGGCACATGAAATTTTTCAGTTGATACTAATCTTGTGGCTTACCTTTTAATTAAAGTCAAAAGGAAGTGTAAATGTGAACCAACACGCTCTTAATGGCAATGAGCCTTTCTTAAATTAGGAGGCAATAGCTTCTCTGTGCAAGCAGCTCATTACTGGAACGCCCTACCAGTTGAACTAAGAAGGGACAAACCTTACAATAGTTTCAGGCACCACACCCGTACCTGGCTCCGACGTAATGACCTTTGAAACCTGAGACCATCTGCATTGTGATCTGATGCCATATGATGTTCAACTCTCACATATAAAATGTACATAATGTATTTACACTTTATAATATGCTACCTTCTATCCTTACATGTAAAGAATGTATATAATGTAATTACTGTATATAACACATGATACCAACAACCTGTAATCTGTAACCTGTAACTAAGTTAAGTTATAAGTATCCTTGTTATTCTGTGCGCCCAGTTACACAAGGGTTTTCTGGCGCCCTATAAATAAACAAACAAACACTGCAAGGTTGTTATCACTTGGTGTGACATCCAACACACATTTGTTTATTTCCAAATGCTAATATTTGTCAAAGGACTACAGAATGAAAAGTAACTGGTGCATTAACGCTCTACAGGTCTTAATTTTATACTCATGCCATATGCTACACACTGGTGGCCTGTGCAAAGTGGGCACAGTTCAGTGCTACATCATGACTATTGCCTCTATTTTCCCCTCTTTTCAAGCAGACACCTTTTCAAGCAGACACCTAAAGTACTGCTACTGTGAGGGACAACTTTTTGCAATTTCTTCCAGGCTTTAACTCCTAATTGTGGGTTTGGGTTGCAGTAGGGTTAGGGAACCTCACTGATATAGAGAGCTTACCCTCCTGCAGAGTCCCTGCTGCCGCCGTTGCCACTTCCAAGGGTGCATGTTGACATAGGAGGACGTGTTAAAATGTGTACTCCACTTCTTAAGTGCTCAAGTGGCACTCTCCTCACATAACTCCTCTCACCCATTCGTTCACATATGACAGCAACTGGGTCCAATATGAACAGGTGCAAACAGGGATGGTAACAGATCCACCAAAAAATACATACAAAACGCAAAACGAAAGGGAAAAAGACACCCCAAACCGTAACACACATTTCAATAAAAATGCCACAATATAGAGACACTTCTGAATATTATTTATGGTTGGAAAAAATGATCTCAGTCAACAAAGCTACTTTTGGCTATCACATAAAAAGTACTGCCATAAAAACAAGCTATTCACATAATTGTACGAAAAAAAAATGTGTACAGCAATGAAACAATTTGAAAAATGTTATTGGCAGGGATGAGAGTAGAATCCAGCACTGCTAGCGTCCTGCCACCAGAGAATAATGCTTTCAATACTTCATTACCGAAATCGGGATGACGAAGCCTGGAGACTAAAGAAGAGCATCCACCGATGTGTGTTGGCATGCTCGCCAGCATGAGCCGCAACTCTAACGGCGAAGAGAGAGAAAGGGAAACAGCATTGTAGAAACAGCTCAACAGAACCATCTGCATGAGCATCGAATGACTGTGGGCACCCAAACAGAACTATTAAGTGGGTGATTACAGAGGGATTGACAGGACACCAACTTGGACACTAATGAATGAGGGGCCATGCCAGAAAGGAGAGCAGCCAACAACAGCACCACATCTCCAAGCAACACCCTAATGCTTCAACATGTCGAGCCCCCACAAAAAGTCTTGCCACGTCCTGGGACACCAATCAATCCCTGGGCGAGATGGAAACAGGACTTTTTGACCTACCTGGAGGTCTCTGGAGGTCAATTTCTTTTTTTTTTTTATCTTCATCTTCAGGAGTCAGAGAAAAAAAGGAGCACAACAATCATATAGTGCTATGACCACAACCATGAGAACAAAAAGAAACCACACAATAGAGCAATGATTACCCATGGCAACCCCCTCCTGACTTCATTTTATACTTAATCCTAACCTAACAACCCCCACAACATTGTGACAATGCAGTAATAAGTCAGTTCACAGGTCTCTGTCGGCTCACATTTCCAAACTGTACTTCCCGTTTTCCCCCCTGTACATCTGAGACCATCCCGCCCCTTGCCAAACCCAAAGCAACTGTGCCCATCTCATAGTATTGGGAATCTACTCAACAATCGGGCCTGAAAAACATATATGTTCTCTGTCCATCACCTTTTCATAAAAGGGCATTCACACTTGCAAGAATATTTGGAAACTTCAATTTGTCAGGGCCCGTATCTTTTCCATGGTCACAATTCCCCATATTTTAACCCACAATAGAGCCTCTGTGGGACCCTCTGTGGCACCCTCTGTGGATTTCCAACATTGAGCAAGGACCAGTCTCGCTGCTGTAAAGAGGTTAGTGAGCAGTGTTGCCGTAGACCCACTGGATGTGCAACTATCCTCTGCAACTGCCCCCAGCACCACCACCACTGGGTAATAATATGGCCCAGGATTTCTTTCCAGTATAATTACGTCTGCAAACAAAACCACCCCACGTGGCCCCAGACCCCCATTTCTCCACATTGCCTCCAACATAAAGGGGGTGTTATTCTATTTATACGTTGGGATGTTAAGTACCACCAAAAACACATTTTGTATGATGATTCTTTAATTGAGGTTCATCTATAGGATCTAAATGCCCTTGCCCATATTTGCTCCCAATTTTTTTTATTTTTTATTTTTATTGTATATGGTTTGAATTAAACCTTTACAAATTGTCATAAAAATAAGAATAAGGAAAGAGCAAATACAAATCAGACATAAACCATCAATCACAGATAATCAAATAAAAACATCAAAAACTTTTTGAAACACATAGGCTCAGAAATAAGAAAGAAAAGGGAACATTAAGATAATTCCATAAAAGAAACATATTCAGAACAGTTCTTTCAAAAGAGCCCCCAGTCAAAATCTACCTTCCAATTAAACAACCTACTAAACGGGTACATCATTAGAAATATCACCCGGAGTGTACACATTAGACTTTACAACAAATTAAGGCATTTAATAAAGCTAGATAATGCTAAACATTCATGTACATTTTGGATGTTTAAACATTGTTTCCATATTGTGGTCTCACTACAACCTTCTCGATATTTTAGGACAGGGACGTCATTTCACCAAAATGCCTGGGGTAGCGGAATTGACATCACATGACCCTTGACCCCCTGATGACATCACAGGAAGTGATTTGACCCCACCCCAAAGTGATATCGCGGGAAGCGTTGAAACATGACCTTTCACCTGTTAACAAAACAGGAAGTGGCATCACATAGCATTGTACACTATGACAAATATGGTTATAATATCACTATAATGAGATGTACATTTCATACAGGAATGGATTGCCATATGTATCGTTAAGATCAGTGTGTATAGGCCCATATTACCAAATTACTGTGCATGCAAGCAGACGTCCATGACCAAATGATAATGATGTGTTATTATATAGCACTTACACTTAAACGCTTTATATAGAAAAAATAAACACCCAATATCACCCAACCTGTGTTGGTACTTATCGACCTCAGAAAGATGAAAGGCTGAGTTGAGGCGTTTAAGAACAGACTAAATCAGTGACTTCTTTTTTCCTAAGGGGCCTGAACAAGAAAGCCAGCCACTCCAGAAGTAAAAGGCCACATGATGCTGGCCACAGCCCAGGAGCTTGTATTACAAAAAAAAAAAACACTTTTTTGTTTTATTTTTTTAGAGGTCGCATGGGAGACCACAGCAGTCGCAAGGGAGACATCAGAGGTCGCAGTTGTGACCTCTGGCGACCCCTAAATGATATCCCTTTTTTAGGAAGGGCATCATGTATGTAGTCCTATGTGGCATTAGTGATTCACATTCGAGGACCAAGTGCTTTATAGTTTCAGGGTCAACATTGCAGAATCTACACCAGCTCTCAGCATCTGTGATTAGGCTTCTCCTGAGCAAGATCTCTTTGTTCGGGACCAAGTTCCAAAGCAGCCTCAGTAACAACCCACTATGGTAACGATTAGGAAACTGGGTAAGTATAGTAGATAAGGATCCTCAGGGTTTATGCTTGCGAGACAGGTGAGTCATGGATGCATAGGAGTGGAATGCATCAGTTGTCTGAGCCCAATCATGATCTAGCAAGGCTCTTTTGGTCTTTGCTGGGTTGGTAGTTAGGGTCTCTAGATCTGAACCAATATCTAGAAGGATAGCTTCACATCTCCTACTCAAACGGGCCAGGTAATTGGAATAGTCTCAGGAATCAACTCTACAATTTATGGCAGCACCAAGGCTCTGGTAGAGGGAGTCAGGGATAGGAGAGGCAAAGTTAGAAATTAACGTTAAGAGCCCCCACTCGAACCAGGACCTTAAGGAAGTGATCCCAAGTTCAAACCTGATCGCCGCCAATGGTACATCGTTCGGGATGCCGAGGATCCTTCTCCACAACCTGCCCTCAATCCTGTCTAATAGTTTAAATATAGTGTAATCTTGAAGTTCTAGACCATAGGTTAGTTTGGGTATGATTTTCCCTTCAAAAAACATAAGAGCAGGCCTAAGGGAGAATCTGCCAAATTTACGGTCTACGTTCATAATCTGACTTTGCAGCTGATCTGCTTTTTGCATCAGTATGTCCAAGCCCATTTTAAGGGCTTTGTGGGCTCCAAAGAAGAAGCCCAGATAGATATACTGAGGCTGTCTTTGATGGTTACCCCTTCAATGTCTGAAGATGCATTGCTACTTTTCTACCTTTTCCTTGTGAAAAGGTAATATTTTAGTTTTCTTGGGGATGATAAGACCATTTTTCTTTGCATAGCCAGCAAAGGCCTTTAGCAGTCTCTTTAGGCTGACCTTAGTTTGATCAAAAATTTAAAAATCATCGGCATAGGCCACCCAAGATATCGTCGACTGGCCAACCTTAGGCGGGATAAGGGCTCCATCTCCCAACCAATCCGCAACGTCAGACGTGCACTGGTTGAAGAGCCAGGGGACCAACACACAACCTTGCCTGACCCCCCCGGTGTGATCAAATTCTTCTAGTGATATCACCTTTTTGGTTTAACAGTATTTGTATGCCACCATTATTTTATACCCCATTTACTAGTCTCAGAAGTCCTGCCGGCATGCCCCACCTAGCAAGTTTGACCCATAGCCAAGTCCGGTCCACACAATCAAATGCGCCCGACAGGTCCACAGAGGCCATGTAAGTGCACCTCTTGGGCATCAGCCATGTGGCTTCCTGAATACATTTAACCGCCAGGCCATTGATGTTAGTAGAATGGCCCTTTCGGAAACCAGTCTGATGATAATTTAGGGGATGTGCTGACAAAGCCCATTGTACAAAATGGGTCAGAAGAAATGCTGAGAAAATATTGCAATCGGCATCAATTAAAGAAATTGGCCAATTTTCGGATCGGACCTGCTACCGCATTTAAAAATTGGAACCACATGGGCAGTGCTCCATGAGGGAGGTGTCATTCCCGTGCGGATAATCTTGCTGAATTGAAAATAAAGCAGGTTAGCCCAGTTTAGTTGATCATTCTTAAAGGTGTTAGTGGTTAGGCCGTTGGAACCAGGGGCTCAGGATTTATTTACACCTTTTTAGAAGGGCATGGATAGTTGTAATTTCCAAGTCCTGCTGCCATTGGTAATTAGATGTTAAGGGGTTGAGGCCCCAATTGTATACGGTACTACTCGTGGGGCTTCTAAGAATGCTTTCAAACTGGGAGATCCATTCCGACTCAGAGATGGGATTTAATTGCGAGACAACAAGGTTAGGGTCCTGACCGTTAATTAGTGACCAAAAGGCCCCCACACGGGAACTAATCAGGAGCCCAAGCATAGTCTCTCCTTCTAAAGTAACATGCCTTTAGTTGACTTACAGTAGTTTTTATACTTCTGCTTGATCTTTTTAATGAGGCCACTGCTAGAAATACCATCCTCAGAGGAGATTCGAAGTTGTCCGATATTCCTCCTCATGGTGGTTTTAGCAATAGCTAGATTTTTATTATAGCAGTGTAGGCGTCTGGATAGCCTACATGGCTTAAATACAGGTTGAGAGCACACACTATATACTAGGTCATGGATAACACCTTGGGTCCTCATAATAACATTAAGCTTTTCATTTAGAATGTTGATGTTAGGTTCAGACCAGACCAGCAAATTGCATTGACTGCCGAATTGATGGTTAAATGCAATTGGCTATTATATTCTCTAGTGGTCAGAACAACATCAAAGACCGCTGTCAAAATTGACTGATCACTCCAGTTGTTCTTAAACACGGAGAATAAAACACAACAATTAGACAAGTAGTCTTCAGTATAGTATAGTCCAATAAAGAGGAGCTACTCCCTCTATGCAGAGTGTGCCAGTCTTTCTCATGTGATTGACTAGATATCTTGCCGACAATGGGCTGCAGCCCAAGATCCCCCAACCTCAGATACCAAGATCTCCCAGCTAGGCATTTGGCGGCCACTGAACCAATGTCCTGCACGGAATCACACATTTCCCAAGCAGAGTCTTGAAACAGGCAGTTAGCATTGAAATCCCCCACTACAATGACTCTGCCAGTTGGATGGGAAGAACATCCTTCGACAATACACTCGCTCACTACATTCACAAAAGAAGTAATCTCTAGGATTCCCGTATCCCAAAAGATATTAATTACCAAAAACTTCAATGCAGAGGAAGGGGAGCAAATAGCCACACCCATTGCGTCAAAGGGTAGGTTTTCAAGAGCAGACCCGATCAAACCCAATGCAGTACTTATTGCAATTAACAGTCCTCCAGATGCTCTGCCCACAGCATTAGGTTTCGCAGACTGAGTAAACACCTGATATCCATCCAGGACAGGTGAATCGGTCAACCGTGTTTCTTGCAGACACATACAATTTGCCTCTCTTAGGTTAGTCATGCAGATGGGGTTAGTAAATAAATGGATATTCCTGCGGTTATTCCAGGATTTTAGGCATAGGGATATCTCTCTACATCCCAAGCTCAAAACACTTGGTCGGCTAAGGGATTGGCTTACGCCACAGAGTTGACGTGACTGCTGCCCAATCAATTTTACTCTAATGCTTCCGCTCGGCAATCACACCAGCACCTCTAGTCTCATCCCCAAATTGTCGAACCACAATGCGCAGACCTTCTTGGGACCCCAAGGGACTCCCCTTCTCCAGTGTAATAGGGCTGATTTTAAAGCCCAGGTCCAAAAGACCAGATCACTGGGTGAGAACGAGTTCCTTTACCAGTGGAGAATTCAAGTGGATAATGCTAGCATCCAGATGACTTCTATCCGGGAAAGCCACTCTATCGATATCTGAGGAGCAGAGAAGACCCAGTGATGGAATTTCCGAAAAGATCAATAGAATATTGGATCGATTAAGATACACAGGAAAATTAGAGCCGAGGATAAAGAGCATTTTAAGTCAAAGCTCTCCTTTATCCACCAGTCGATCACTCACCCTTCTTCCCTCCCTCCCTCCCTCCCTCCCTCCCTCCCAGCTGGGTTCCCGTTAACCCTTTCCCCCACTCCAATGGGCCCTCTTGACTGGTGCAAGATGTTTTGGGCCTTGTTGAAACAGGGCAATCCGGAGAGCGATCCTAAGGCAAATAGGGAGTCGGTACATGCAAATGTTGCAGCAGATTGTCCACCCCTGCCGCTACAGTTGAACATAAATTAGGTGGCAAATTTCTCATAATCTGAGCCCCCCTTACCACAATTTCAGATCCAGGAGTACAGTGCCATGAATCGGAGTGAACTGGATTGGGAGCTACCTCAGGCACCTCGTTAATTGGAAGGGAGATAGATCTTAACACCAACTCACGTCTACCAATGGGGATCTCCCTGCTGCCCTCCGATTGGGTTACAATTGGGCCTGGAGTAAGCAGGATCTCCCCACATTCTTCAAGTAGGTTGTTACTCACACAGGAACCTCGACCCCAATGACACGAGCTAAGAGGTTGAACAGGAAGTTGATTAACCAAGTAGACAACAGCGGGGAAGTAGTGCTATGGGCATAATTCCCAGTGTGGTCCACAGATTGTATTGCTACTGGTAATTGCCCCAACATAGAAGGTTTCACTGCCCAGGGAGATCCCACTCTCAAGTTTGTTAGAGCCGGCAGGCCCAACACCCCATTAGAAGGGAGGAGGCCTGGGGGACCAAAATGGTTGCATGTAACAGGATCAGTCTGGACATTGGAAACAGTAGTTAGGTGTTGCCAAGTACAATGCGGCACCTTCTTCCAGGAGAGGAGGCATGTTGGTACAAAAGAGGGGTTTATAATCGACCTTAGTGAACTTTGACGAGGCCTTCTCTGCAAGGGTCTTTTCCTAGTGAGTTTGATTGGTTTCCCTTGAGGTGGTTTATTGGTGAGCAACTCATCAGCCACTGGCATGGAGCCCAAAGGATCCAACAGGCTCTGGATCATTTGTTACGTTAATCGTGGGAGTAGCCCCAGTACTGCCTTGCTGGAGAGAGTTATCCAAGTTAGTACACTGAATAGGCACTGGAACGATCCATAGTCAGGGGTCTGTTTGGTAGCTGTTGAAGTATCAGAGACTTCAATTATTTCATCCATGTTAGCAGGCGACATGTGGGGCCTCCCAGGATGAGCTCCCAAGACGCTTTGACCAGATACAAGTGACTAAAAAGTGAAACTCAGATCCAATAAAATCCACTTTGCCATTCACCTCAGTTAATAGAGAGTGTGTATACTTTAATTCAGCCCAGATATTGTCATACAAAGATACGAAAGAACTCAGAACCATGTTTAGGGCAGAGACCGTCGGATGGGCCAATCGTATTCTTTCCTCAATTTCCCTTAATTTATGATGCATAGCAAGATTATCCTGCTGCTGACTAGCCTCAGGGGAGGAATCGTCGTGAATCCAGGCATGGCCATCTTGTTTGTTGCTAATTGTATATTTATCAATTAGGTTGGTAAGGTCTGATGGAGAACCAGCCAGCGATGCGTCGACGTTTGTTGGATAACACTATCCGCACTATTGATCTGCGTAGTCTGCCGGATAGAGTAGAGTAATGTTCCACAGACTGATCGGCATATTCAATAACACTAATATCCGTAAGATCTTTGTGGCAGCCAAGACTGTCATGGGCAGTCATTACTGAGTGGTCCAACATCGCATGACCTCTGACCGGAGGTAAGGGTTTCAGCTCCATGCTTGTTGCCATAGTTTTCACAAAAGAATGATCCAAAATGCATTGGCCAGCAATAGGCAAGAGAACGGAGGTAGCTCGAGGGGTCTTAAATGGAGCTGAAGATTTCATGGGAGTGTTGGTAATTTCCAGCTGAAAATTTGCAGGGCACAGCAAGTCCCTAAAAGGCAGGTTGGCTGGGTTAAACTAGTCGTCTGGGTTTATAGTTAATTGATGGACTGCACGCCCTGTAATCGTTTCCCCACAACGTCCCTGCTGCGGCATCTACACACTTATAGGAGAGGAGGGGAGAACTGGCACAATGATGAGGACACCTGCAGAGTCTGAAACACCTGGCTATGAGGGCCGGGGAGGGAAACATTGTAGTGCAAACAAGCCGGAGCCAAAGATGTTTCGAGACCCAGGTGGTGCTCTTGGCCTGTCTGACTGCGCAGGCCCGACCGCATGTTTACTAACTGAACTTAACAATAAAGCCCAACGGGTCACAAGTACCACTCACGACAGGGTAGAATCAGCTGTGAGTAAGTAAAGCAGGACCAGATGGCAGGATCAGATGGTAACAGGTGGTGACAATAGAAGAGAGATCCCACAAAGTACACAGTTCTAAATGGTGGCAGGAAGGTAAAACCAAAGTCAAGTATTCCACAATAGTCGACATGTTTATAAATAGGTGACTAACCCAGATCAAAGGAAAATGAAATCCCTGCAGACTCTGGGTATGCACTGTAGCAAGAAAGCCGTTAGTCCAAGTGCAGACCAATTAACATCGAGGCAGATAAAATTCTCTGCCGAAAGTGATCCCATATCAAAGGGCGATATAATCCCAACAGTCTCTGGAAAAGTCTGGTTTCAAAGAGTCTTATAGTGTCAGAAAAAATAAATCTGTTGCAGTCGTAATCAATCACAGTAAGAGTGCGTTGATTTAACACTCAGACCCACCAACTAGGGCCCATGCCACTGCCTCGGGCCACGGACTGCAGACTGGCCACTTAACTCGCCACTCGTTCCAATACAAACCAATGGGAAAATTCAGTTCTCCCACTTTCCACTCGCCATCCTCGCTGATCACTCTTCTGCCGGTCGTCTGCAGGAGACTGCAGACTGCTGTGCTTCTGCAAACACCTCCGTGAACACTGTGTTCAAAAAGAGCTTATTGGTGAAAGCTCCGCCTGTTGCCACATTGAAAAGACTCCAATAAGGTTTCTGCTCAAACTGCTGTACCCATTCCATCTCCAAATCGTTACCCCACAATTCCTTTTCCCATCTCTCCATGTACGGCAACCTCTCCTGCAGATTGGCCGTGTCCAACAATTTATATACATATGTGAGAACCCTTTAAAATCATCCCTTCCAGCATTGAGAGTTCCAAACCAACCGGTTCTCTCGTCTCGGCCGCCTTAGCACCCATGTTGGTTATCCAGTTCTGCACTTGCGTGTAACAAAAATGTTCCTGTTACCTGATGTTAAATTGGAGTTTGCATTGTTCAAAAGAGAGAGGCACCCAATCCCTATGGAAATACCTGAGCCGGATAGATGTCCCTGCTCCAACCGGACCAAACTCTGAGTTAAAGCTGACCAGAGATAAAGGACCCAACCCCACCACTAGTACCTTCATCCTTAACGCTCTATTCCAGTACCAAAGAGAACATTTAGTTGCATCCAGCAGTGTGTCCTCTGCATTTCTAGCCCTGTCACCCAGTAACGGGTGCGTTACTAACAGGATGTTAGTCCCCACTTATTCCACCTTGCACCATCCCTTTATCCGGTTATTTGCCAACCATACCAATATTTGAGTAATTCGAGCCACTATCAGGTATCTTGTAACCTCCGGGACCCCCAGTCTACCCATCCAGGGGGAATGAGTAAGCACTCTATGCTCTTTTTTTAGGCCTTCTATATCAGATGAAAGCAAACATTATTTCTGCACTTTTTGAGTTATTGCTGCCGATATCCGGATTGGGAGGTCCCGAAACATGTATAACAGTCTATGGAGTAGCGTCATCTTGACTGTAGCCATTTGCCCTGACCACGACAACTCCTGGAGGTCCCAACGTTTGCGATCTTCCATTAATTTATTCCATAGTGGCTGGATATTGGCTTTATGCAGATTCTTATAGTTGGGTGTCAGGTGCACCCCCAAATACTCCACTGACTACCGTACCCAGCTCAAGGGATAGCTATTATTCCACTCCAAGCCCACCTTCGGGTCCTCGGATATATTAAGAGCTTTCGACTTTGCATAATTTATCCCAAAACTGGAGACCTCCTAACCCATGCAAGATGTCCATAACAGTACGAAGGAATGGACTAGCAATGTGGAGAAACAACAGGGCATCGGCTGCATACAATACAAGTTTATGTGCCTTCCCATTATATTGAAACCCTTCCACCCAAATATCTTTTCTAATCATACATGCAAGCAGCTCCATGGCCTTTGCAAAGACTAAGGGAGAAAGCTGGCAACCCTGCTGTGTACCCCTTTTGATGTTGATCTTGGCCGAAAGGTTCCCGTTTACGTTGATTCACATGCTCGGAATTTGGAAATTTGCAAGGATCGCCGTCACAAACCAAGAGCCGAACCTGTACTCCTCCAAGATGTGGCTCAAATATCCCCAATCCATACAGTCAAACGCTTGCCTCGCATCTAATCCTGCCATTGACATGGCCGGTCCCGTTTGCTTCGCCCAGCCAATAAGACTCACTGTCCTTCTAATTGTATTATGAGTGCTTCTCCACTCTATGAATGATTTTAAGGAGAACTGGCATCAGTCGGGACGCTATTCTATTAGCATAGATTTGGTATCCCCATTAAGGAGTGAGATCGGGCGCTAACTTGCACAACTTTCGGGTGCTTCCCTGGTTTAAGCAGTAAGGTTGTGATGTAAATTCCCATATCCTGTGAAATCACTCCCTGTGACAGGACCACATTAAACATTTTGGGCAAAGGCTGGACCAACCAGGGCTTAAAAACGTTGTAAAATCCATTACCAAAACCATCCAGCCCCGGAGCTTTATCAAGTTGCAGCAC
Source organism: Ambystoma mexicanum (assembly GCF_040938575.1). NCBI lineage: Eukaryota > Metazoa > Chordata > Amphibia > Caudata > Ambystomatidae > Ambystoma > Ambystoma mexicanum. The sequence goes on from NC_090933.1 coordinate 525,177,337, forward strand.
GCCAATAGCCTTCCCCACCTCTTCCTGACTAATTGCAGCCTCCAACGCTTCTTTATCCTCTGCAGTTATCTTGGGCAAATTAACCATCCGCAGAAAGTCCATATGCTGCGCTTCTGCAATTTTCTCCTCCTCCTCCAGCTTCCTATAATAGGATTCAACGATCTGCATCTTGTCACTTTCCGACCTCAGTCTCTTGCCCCTCTCCCCCCCAATTCCATGATTAAATTAGGTGGCCAGGAACTCATTTGCCTTATTTTCTTTCACATGAAAGGATTGTCTCTGCAGCAATATTAACTGAGTGGAGCGATCAGCCATGTGTGCCTCCAGAAAAACTATGCACTTTAGTAAACTTCCTCAGTGCACGCGCAGACCTATTGCCCATGTACTTGCCCTCTGCCATCACCAGAGCATTTTCCAATTCAATCCGTTCGAAATCATAGACCCCGTAAGAACGCAGCCGTCTCACTAATTAATTCCCCACTAAACCGCTTTTCCTGCATCCCATATAACCCTACAGTCAGTGACCTCATCCTAGTTTTCCAGAAAATACCTCTTAATTACCCCCTACATATGTGCTCTCCAGGTCCTGGAGAACTAATTCGGTCAACCGCCACTGTACCTACTTTTTCACCAACAACCCCTTTACTGGGTTTGAAGTATAACCGGCAGGTGATTTGACAAGTAAAGCCCCATCTACACCAAGAGTACACTGGGAACCAAAGTCGCCGAAATCATTTTAATGTCAATCCGGGAATAGCCTTTGTGTACTGCCGAAAAAGGAGTTTATTCCGCCCCCTGTTTGAAAAACCTCCATGTCTCGATCAGTCCCAATTCCCTCAGTAACCGTGCCAGTTTGTGCTAATTGCTAGAATTGTTCCTAGTGGGTGGAAACGTTTTATCAACTGCAGGGTCCATTATGCAGTCAAAATTCCCACCAATAACCACTAGACCCTCACTTAGCCTACTCAGTTCAGTTAATAGAGCCCTAATGTATTGATCGTGTTGCTCATTAGGGGCATACAAGGTCCCTAACTTGTACAGCTGCTTGCCTAACAGTCCCTTAAAAACCAAATATCTCCCCTTCGGATCCCTATACACAGAACGTTTAATGAATGCGACCCCCTTAGCTATCCATATTGCCACTCCACTTTTTTTATGACCGCTTCATGCAAAGAATTTCTGCAGAAAAGCCAGATTCCTCATTCTCCGCTCATCCAACGCTAACAGGTTTGTTTCCTGGAGAAACAACACTGAAGCCTTCAACTCGCCCAACCTCCTAACAATGGAACGCCTCTTTTGGGGGGGGGGGGCAATTGACACCCCTCACATTCAGGAAAATGAAGCCCAAATCGGTCCCCATCAACCCACACTCCCTATGTCCCTGAGCGAAACAGACATCTGTGAACTGCGCATCCCAGCCCCCCACCATCCACCTCCAAGTGTCGCCAACCCCCCAACAATAACAATGTCAGCAAAATGAAACCCATACACCCCAACCTCACACCTCTGAAACGTGCTACTGCCCCACCTCATTCCCCTTCCCAAAGTGTAATCATTGACCAACAAACAAGGGAACAATTTCAGGGACCATCCTGGAATACCCCACCTCCTCAGCACGGATTTACCACTTTAAACCAAAGCCAATCCTTTCACTACCACCCAACCGCTCTCCTCCCAAACCATCCCCTCCCCCTTTACCTTTTGTTAAACATCTCAAACATCTCTCCCAACTCTCAGCTTATGTCCAGCCTCATGAAGACTCCTCAAACCCCCTCCTCTAACCTTCTTCTCAGGGATAACCATCCCTCGTTAACAGAAGGGCCTAGCTCCAACCAGTCAGGTACTCTTCGAGACCTTCACCCCTCTTCTCCTGCGATACAGCTGTCCTCGTCACCACTCCTCCTTGCCCAAACACCTCTTCAATCCTGAGTCCTGGTTAGACTCCAGAGACAAAACCCCTCTTCTGGCCATCTTACTTCTGCTCCAACAGCTCTGCAGCGTCTTCCTCCTTAGCAATATTATACGGTTTCCCCAATTATTCAAACTGCCGCTTACATGGGAAGGCCAATCTAGATCGCACCTCCGTTTCGCAGTGTCAGTTCATGCCCAATCGCAAGCTCTTTCTCTTCTGTAGGGTGGCCTGCGCCAAGTCCTGAAACCGCTCGATAGCAGCAACCCTAAAGTGAATCTTTCCTTATTTTCTTGCCACTTTCATGACCTTCTCCTTAACTTGGTAAAGGTGAACCCTCATGAGCATATTGGTTAACAGATTCTTGGCCTGTTGAAGAGCCGAGTAGACTTTTCTAAGTCTATGCTCGTAAGGGGTGCTTCTTGTCCATGGGACTGTGGGCTCTGGAGGACATGAATTTGAGCCTGCACCAAACTCTGCTTCCCTGCTTCTTGAACTTGCATCATGGCTTTTATGCCGCCTGATAGAGGACCCTTCTGCTTCGCCAGTGTTTTTTGGAATCCTTTCACCGTACCCACCTCGTCACACTCGCACACTCCTGAAAGCACTAATTGGACCCCAGTATCTTGCCATATTATACCATCCAGTAGTGAAGTATTGGATTGCAGCACAATCTCTCAGCACCCATATAATTCATACGATGTTACAGCGCTACAGATAATGCCTCAAGTCAGTGGGCTTAGACCGCATAGACGAATGATGCTGGGCAGGCGGCCCAGCAACAGCTACATTCAAGGGAGATGCAGTTAGGATATCACTGTCAAGTCACCAGCAGCAGCCGCAGATCTTTCTTGGTCATTCCCTGATGCGTCGCACCGTGCCAGAGATCCTGGAGGTATGGAGGATTCGATGAAGGATTTAGTATAAGCAGGCGAGGAAGTAATGTGCCCGGTAGCCAAACTGGACCTGGTGTTTGAATGGGAACAGCATGTAAGTATGGTACTTCCCTTTGCCTGAGGAGTTTGACCACAGTGAATGACCTGCAAGCTGATTGGACCATCACTGAAAAGGCTGGATACATGAACACACTGCTCGATTCAAAACTACATTTTCTGTGCTCTCTAGCCATTTTTTTAATTCAATTTTATTAATTTTAACATCAGAAGTGAACCAGGTGGTAGATGCACAGTCAAGCACACATAATTACTTCAAAAGAATATTGCATCCCACCAGAACAACATTTGAACAGCAAAATACAATGAAATACACGTCTCCTTGTGACGGGTGAACAGTGTAGCTCCCATCCCCCCCCCTGTCCCTGCTTGTAGCACTTCCAGGGCGTGGCGGTTGTTGCACTGAACTAGAATGGACGATGCGATGTTTATCGATGGTCGTTGCTGTTGTCATGAGTTACCCGTGAGGTTTGTGACAGGCACGGGTATTAGGTGACGTAGTATTCGGTTTTCATGCATTGCTGGGACTGGGTAGCCGGGGCTTTCAATGACTAGGTGATGAGTCTGTAGATTCTGTAGCCGGTCTCGAGATATAATGGCCTGAGAAGTCACTCCAAATTTCCTCATGTCTCGCGGCCTTGCCGTGGAGGGCCGCCGTTATTTTTTCCATTGTGTAGATATTCGTGGCTATATTAAGCCAGTCCTTTTCATTTGGCAGTCTTGGGGATTTCCATTTGATAACTAGGCCTGCTCTAGCTGCCAGTAGCAAGGGGGACACTATTCCTTTCACCCGCACCAATTCGTCGTCTTCCTCTTCAAGACCAAACAGCATCAGGAGGGGGGGATGGTTCTCTTTCTATGCCATCTAGTTGCTTAATCCATCCTAGGACCTCTTGCCAGTAAATGCGCCCTTTGGGGCACTTCCACCACATTTGCCAATAGTCAGCGTCCATACCGGAATGTCGCCAGCATCTTGATCTGGATGTTTGAAACATTTTAGACAGCCTGTATGGGTCATACTGCCAGCGGTGGAGTAGTTTCACGGCATGGAGCTTGTACTGGGTGGCAATTGATACCTTGGCTGGCGTTGCACAGATTCTGTCCCAGGCCTGCTGATCGAATTCTCTGTCAAAATCTTTTTCCCATTTTGCTTTGAGGCAGAGGCTTGGAGATTGGTCTTTGGTGATTAATGCCGTGTACATGCGGGATATTAATACCTTAGTCGTGTTGGTTGTATCAAGGATTGTTTCGAAGGGTGTCAGTTCTCTGCGTGTGGTGGCCTTCCACTCTTCTCTCGATAACACTCCTTTCAATCGTAGGTATAGGAAGATTGGAATCGGGTGGATTTGGAGGGCTTCCTCTAATTCCGAGATAGAGTTGGCCAATCGTGGAGAGAACAGAAATGTATATCTCTCTAGTCCGGCGTCAAACCAGGTTTCATACCCGGCATGTTCGGGGATTTCACATAGTGCCCAATATGGGGTGGTCACGCAGGCGTTTTGTGAGCTTCGATCTGGGGACCCATAACAATTCTGCAGGGTCACGTGGACCAGGTTATCATTGTCTAACTGGACCCACTGAAGGTCTGGTCTGTCCCGTAGGTGTGGGACCAGGATTCTCAATTGAGTTGCTTGATAGTATTTTTCTATATCAGGAAGGCCGACTCCTCCCAGTTCCTTCGGAAGTATCAGGATATCGTACAGTATTCAGGGTTTCTTTCCATCCCAGAGGAATTCCAGTATGGCTTTCTTGATCTGCCTAAAGAAGTGTTCCGGGATTGTGATGGGGAGAACCTGGAATGGGTATAGGAAACGTGGGAGTCAGCATCTTGATTGCATTTAGGCGTCCCATCCATGAGATTGTAAGTGGTTTCCATTTCAAGAGATCAGCTTTGAGGTCGATGAGAAGTTGGGGGAAGTTTGCCTCGTAGAGCTGTGCCAGGTCTCTTGTTATGTTAATCCCAAAGTAGCGCAGTATAGAATCCTCCATGGTCAGGCCAAGGTGTTTGAGCTCTGTATGCTGCTCTGGGGAGGGTTCGTGAAGTGGAAAGAGGATGGATTTGATTCTATTTATTTTAAAGCCAGAGAGTGTTCCATATTCTTCTATGAGGTAGATCGCGTGAGGGATTGATCACAGCGGGTTTAGTACATGGAGCAGGATGTCGTCCGCGTACAGGGCCAATTTAGATCTCTAGCCATTTTGAGAGTGAGGTCCCAGTCTGTATAGCAGAGAAGACTAGCTATTATGGTCTGCCGGTGGGGCACAGGGTCTTGTTATTCCTTCTGGACCAGAATTCAAGAACACAATATTTCATTTTGGTGGATTACAGCTCTTTTTTTTTAAAGAGTTGCAACGTCCACCTCCATTGCAGCGTCCTCTGTGTCACTGATTCTGGACTCTGCGCTCGTGATGAGGCTGCTTTCTTTCTCCAGTTTAGTACGCAAAGAACTAATGTTGCCAGACAGGTCATCGAGCTTGGTGTTCACAGAGGTGAAACGAGCATGCATAGTTCCATAATTGGATCAAGGTGAAGGTCTGGTGCACTGGTATTCCCAGCCATGGCTGTCTGGGATAGAGGAGATGGGCCCCTTCAGGGGGTGCTTGTGAAGGGATCCATGGGGCCTCATTTTGATGGATCCCCTGGTCATGGTTGCAAAGTAAGACTGATGGATGGTCCACCCCACTGGGAAGAAAGAGTCGGTGCAGGCTGCCTAGCAGATCTGAGAAGTGTACCCCTTGTAGGCTCTGTTTGGATACATTGTATAGTGTTCCGTGCCACAGAAACTCAGGAGCACCCACACAGAGTCTCCTTGTTGGCCAGAAACAACCGTAGACAAAAGGCGTGTTCCCTGTGACAAATCAAAGGGCTTTAGTCACTTCTCCCCAGGGGGGAGCCTCCCCATGTGAACCTGCTATGCAACACCCTCTCTAGGGTTAGAGACAAGCGGGACCTCACCAGAGGAGACTGCCTTTCCCCTCCCTCAATCCCTCCCCTCCATCCCTGTATATCTGTTATTGCGTTGCTTTGAGTAAACACCAGTATCTGCAGGGTACTGAGATGAAGAAAATCCATGGAGTTATAAGGAATAAAAAAAAAAAAGGACTTCCATGAGAGACTGGGGAAGTCCAGGTGCAACGTTATAAAAGTGGGAGGAGAGAGAGACCTGGGAGTTTCAAAACAGCTCTGTCAGGGGAGCTGGGAAACTCAAGAGGACGCAGCCTGCCTCCCAAACTGACAAGAGGTCGGAGGAATCAAGTGCCCGAGCAGCACTTTTTGTGGGACAGTCCAGAGACAACTGAAAAAGCAAAAGACCAAGTACGCAACAAGGTCACTCAGCCGCTCTCCAAAAAACCCAATCCGGGTAAATTGATAATGCAAATTTTTCAAAAGTTTAATGTATTTCCGAAAATATATGTTCACATATAATAACCACGATGGAAGGAAAAATAAGCATTAGCAACGCCTCACACCACGAGGCGGATTATTATGCTTTTACGCAACTACTTGTTGATAAAAACTCTTTTTTTGAAAAATCAATGGACCATCGTGGTCAATGGACCATTGTTGCGTACTTGGTCTTTTGCTTTTTCAGTTGAATTTGAATTTGGGTGTCTCCTTATTTATCTCAGCTGGCTCCCTTTTACAATCTTTGGACAAGAAATTACATAAGAAACTAATTTTTTGAAAAATCAATATTTGAGTAAGGATTATATCCTTGAGTGGTGCCCACTTCTTTGCTGCTATTCACAGTCCAGAGACAAGCCTGGAGAGGAACGGGTGCCTGAACCACACTGTTTGTGGGACAGACCAGAGAGTCTGCCACACTGTCAAAAGCCCCAAGAAGGCTCTGCGAATTGGTGGCCAAGAAAGGAAGAGTGGGTAAGCCCCTTTCAGCGCTAATACCACTGAGGTAACACGCCAAAGCGTGTCAAAAGAAGAGCGTGAAAAGAATGCGAGAGCCATCCTGACAAGACAGCGAGCAGTAAAGGAGGAGAATGCCAACCCGGTGAAGCAGCCCTATTACAAAGTAGGTAAAGGGCAGAGCGGGAGACCCGGGGAGAGTGGTGTTTATAATAACACGCAAAGAGACATTAACCTATATGAGAAAAAAAAATATAACGATTGTAAAAATCATACTCATCCCAGTGAGAGGACAAGCAGTCAAGAAAATCATTACTGTGGGCATCGCACTTGTCCCAGTGAGAGGACCAGTAATCAAGAGAATCATTACTGTGGGCATCACACTCATTCTAGTGAGAGGACCAGTAATCAAGAGAACAAGAAACATCACTGGTGTTATACTTATTCCAGTGAGAAGGTTTATAATCAAAAGAGTGAGAATCACCATTGGGTTCATCATACTCGTCCCAGTGAGAAGACTAATAACCAAGAGGGTGAGAAAGCCAATAACCAAGAGAGTGAGAACCAATACTGGGGTTATCATTGTTACCATAGTAACAAAGTGAGTGACCAAGAGAGTGAGAGTCAACCACAGAAAGAAGGATTTTTATCTATGTCTAATAAAGACCAATAGAATCAAAGACAAAGATGAGGAAATGTGCTCAAAGGACTCTTTCAACACCAGGGGAAGGTAAACCCAGAGGACTGGAAACATCCCCTTCACAAACTGAACAAACTTTTTCAAAAGATAGCTAAGAACTATCCGAGCATCTGTATTAAAAAGGAACTGAGCTGAGAAAGCGGATCCAGGAGAATAGAGTAATTCTCCTGGACTTTAGCCGTTTGTCTTTATGGTAGGGTCAGCAAAGTTTAGTTTTGGACTGAGGGCAGACTTTACTTTTGGACTTTAAACACGGACGACAAGCACCGTAGTTAGTTTGGTTAGATAAGGAATTTGCTATAGCATAGGGAAAAGGGAGGCCTTTTCTTATTATTTTAAATAAAAACATCTTGGAAAGGACATCTTCTAGTCTGTCTCCTCCTTCTGACCCGCCACATCCCTCTGCGTCCAGGGCCGGCACAGTCAGGGATCAGCAACCAGGGCCGTGCCAGACAACATACCTACACAGAGGGGATGGGTCAAGGTGGCAAGACTCGCCCACCCTAGCTGAGCTGCTCTTCTACCCGAGCATCTGGACCTACGGCCGGTGAAGGGCTCACCAAGCACCCTACCAGGCTCTTGCAGCAATGGGTCCTCCAGCTGCGTACAAGTCTGGTGGCGATGCGCAACTCCAGGGGTCGGCAAACAGCAATATACCAGACCTGTGGCCCTGCATCATCGAGAGGAGGGCCTCGGGCACTAAAACACTATCAGTTCAGGTATTGAGGAGCTGGCGGGTGCTCTGGATGGCACAGCAGGATCTTGGGAGCAGTTGTGGAGGTTCTGAGGTCCAGGCGCGATCCCAGTAGGGAGGATATTTATAAAGGATTACAACGGGATCTGGCATCCGAGCTCAAGCGGCCATCCTGGTTGCCGCTTAATAGTACCTCACACCCTGCCAAAGATTTTAATAGAAACCCTTGAACCATCTCTGGCCACTGGTGTGTTTTTTAGACCATCTGTGACACAGTCCATATAAATCAAGTTTAGTCGCCAGACCTACCTGGAGGATGCGAAGGGTGGGAGCTGCTGAGAGCTCCTTCATTCTTAGGGTTGTAACCTGGTATTTCGACATTATTATTTTCGAATTAATATTTTCGACATTTTGACTTTCGAAAATATTGCATTCGAAAATATGACTGGACACCAGCAATGTGGTATGTTACTCTTATGAGTTTAATACCTGAAAATGCTGTGACTCTGTCCGGTCTAACGTTCCGGTTGCTTTGTTTTACTTTGCCCAATAGCACCTTTAGATTGGCACTGTAAAAGGTGTCCTGGCAGCTATTTCAGCCTTTAGGAGGACGCCTTTCCAAGTAGAAAGTGAATGAGGGTGGGGAAATCATTCCTTTCTACGGTTATGTCAGACTTAACAGTCAGACTATCTTCTAGGCCACGCATGATCTACCTAAGACGGAAAAGATGTTTTATATTCTGGACACCCAAGTGGGCTCTTGGCTACTAGATCTCTAGGACGAGGGACATTCGGAAGATGAACAAGCAAACCCTGGCCAGGTGGCTCCCCCTTTTTATTTATGATTGCCTCCATTTGCCCAACATGGAGGTAAGCTGAGGGTATCCGTGCTCATTCTACCAGCAGGTTGGCACCTGCCTCTGCCTTGGAGTATCCCTGCAGTGGACATCTGTCAGATGTGGGATTATCTGCATTTGGTCAACAAATATTACTGCCTGGTTCAAGATGAGGTGATAAATTTCGTCAAGTGAGGATTCAGAGTTTACTGGTTTAAGTCACAGTTCCTTGCTCTCCTCCCTCATCCATGATCTGTACTGCTTTGGGATTTGGTAGTTTTTCTAAGATGAGGAATCTGGGGGAGGAATGTGAATAAGTCCCCTGCCTGTCCTTGGGAATTGAACATGCAGTGGTCCAAGGGTCCACGTTATAGGCCCTGCAGACCAAGCCTGGCTTGCAACTCATGGGATTCTCGCATTCCCTGTGGGACCTGCATAACTATGGTTGGCCTCAAACCTCAGTCTCTTTCATCTGAAACATTTACTCAGGCCAAAGATCATAACTGAAGGCCCCAAAGTGACTCCATTGCATACTATACACATAGAAAAGGCTAAACGGTTGTGGAGCACACATGTAGTTCACAGCACCACAGTCTCGTACATGAGTGAATTGAAGATGGCCGCCTGGCCCAAAATTGTTTAAGGCCAGCCCCATTATAGCCTATTCGACCATGGGGGGCTTCAATCACAGGGACAACCTGACCTGAAACACAAGGGACAGCCCAGGGGGAGGGCGCAGGCTATGTAAGCCCAGGATCCCAGCCAGTCTACTTCAATACTCTTTCTCCAGTGGACACATTCCTGACTCCCTCAAACACGCAGTGATCTCTCTGCTACTAAAAAAAAACCTCACCTCGATCCTGCGACTGCCGAAGATTATCGTCCAATATCCCTTCTCCCTGCTATAATGAAATTGCTTGAATCCATTGCCACCCCCCAGCTATCTGCCTATTTGGAGACCAACCATATTCTTCACCCCTTTCAGGCTGGTTTCCGCTCTGGAATGTGAACAGAATCAGTTATGGTGGCTCTTCGACGATATTGCTTTGCCTCAGGACCGCAGAGAGGTTGGCGCTCTTATTCTTCTTGACCTTTATGTGGCCTTTGACACCGATCATACGCTCATTCATTGTCTTGTTGAAGCTGGAATTTCCGGTACTCCCCTGAAATGGTTCTCTTCCTTTCTCTTGAACCAGATTCAAACAGTCTCTCTTCCTCCTTTTACCCCCCCGCCCTCCACAGCACTTGATTGCAGGGTTCCTCTTCTCCCCTCTGTTGTTCAACATGTATATGCTGGCCCTGGCCAAACATTTCCAGCCACGGTGTACACTTTTTTCATATGCCGATACACAGATTCCCTTCCGGCTTAACATCCCGGTGACTGACCCACCCCCCCCACAAAAGCTGAAGGACTGCCTTTCGGCGGTTGGGATCTGGATGGCCAATAATTGGCTTATGCTAAATGGAGATAAAAGACTGAGATTCTTTTGGTTGGTGCCAGATGTGCAAGACAGTGTTGGACCTCCGAATTATGGCCTACTTCTTTTGGCCCTTGCCCCGAACCCTCTCCATTAGTCAAGAGCCTAGGAATTAAAATCACGGCCGCAGGATCCAGAGAAGCCCACATTTCAGCAGTCTGCCAATCAGGCTTTGCTAAGCCCAAAGTGCTCAAGAAGGTTCTTCCCTTTCTTTTGGCCGGCTCTAGATCAAAAATTGTGACCGCCTCCATTATGGTATCAATTAAGTAGTGTAATGGCATCTCCCTCGGCCAACCTGAGGTTCTGCTTTAACGTCTTCAGCAAAATTCAGCAGCCTGTCTTGCCCTGAATGGCCCCAGACTGGCTCCCTTCATGACCTCCTCCGCCGCCTTCACTGGCTCCTTGTTAGGAGCCGAGTCAAGTTTAAAATCTTGTGTATTGTTCACTGTGCCAACCACCACACCGGGGCTGAGTTTCTTCGATCCAGACTCATACCCTAACAACCAAGTAGACTCCACCGCTCGGCCAACCAATCATTGCTGGTCACCCCTTGTTACGCTCACCTGGTATCCACGGGGGGGGCACACGATACTGGATGGAGGTCTAAGCGCTATCCCGGACCCCTCTCTGCTTGGTTATGTGCCAGACGTTGGGTAGCACCTTAGGTTTTTGTGCGTTGAACTCTCCGCCCTGCGTCTATGTGCAGGAGTGCGAGGTTAGTGCGGGCGTTCTGTGGACCCAGTTGCTTCACTGGTCCGTGTGCCATTATGTCGGGTCCAGACCGGCTGTGACTCCGACTCTGCTTGCTATCTTCCAGGTGAGTCATAATGTCTTTTCTGTCTTTATTTTGTCTCTTTCTTTCCCTCCGTTTTCTCTGTCTAATCAGCGTCTTGCTCCACGACGCTGTTCCCTAACAATGTCTCTTTTTGTTTTCATAGGGATGGTTGCGATCTCGGAGTTGGCGCGCCGATGGCAAAGACCACAGTGAGTTATTGATGCGCTGCACTGTTTATTGGTGTTAATTGCTAACCTGTGTTCTCTTCTCTTCTTTGTACAGGTTGTGGTGATGTTCCGGAGTGATGAAGCGCTGCTTGCCCAGGTAAGTGCTTTGTTAATGCTGACCTTGTTCCTTCTCCCTTGCAGGTTGTGGTGAAACCCGGAGATGGGCGAGGTAAGCGAAGCGCAGGATGGATTCAAAGACGGTTACTTCACACGTAAGTGTTCTTGCTCTCTAATGCTGTTCTTGTTCTTCCAGGTTATTGGAATCCGGATCTAGGGCTTCAGGATCAGCAACCGGAGAAACAGATGAGCAGGAGCTGGACACTGAGCGTTACGCTGCAGGAATGCAGAATAACGCAAAGCGTGTTCTGCTGTTTGGGTGTGGTTTAAATAGCCTAGGCAAAGTAATTCCAGGCCAAGTAGTTCCAGGCCCAGCCACACCCAAAACACTAGACCGTATGGGTTGGTTGTAAAGATCTAAGCTGTGTAATAGGCCTCCAGGTTGGATTAAGGTCCAAAACTGGTATTGCTTTATTCCTGATAATGAGCCTGGCACCAAAGGCGCCAGGACTGACTCCATGTATGTTTCTGATGGAGTTTTAAGGCCTTTGGGGCCGGTGTGAAGGGCTTTAGCCCCACTGCTGCCAGGGGGCTGTTATACCTGAGGGGGTCAGGGGCATGGATTGGGACACCCCTCCACCCCGATTTCAGCAGGCTCATGCTGGAGGAATGACCTTCTCCGTACTTCTTACCCCTACGCTGTGGAATGCCCTCCCTCCACAGATTTGTGGTAATCCTGACCATCTCCTTTCGAAAATAGCTTAAAGCTCTCCGGTTCTAGTCCTTGACTTGCAGCCCCACTTTTCTCTTCAGCGCCTTGATGCTGTCTGGTCTTGTTGCCTTCTATACATACTGGTACAATACAATAACATGCAAGTCTAAAGGGGTTTGGAAGAAGGTGGGCGAGTGGAACTGGAGAGAGGTAGAGACTGGAGATTGGTGGATATGGAAGAGCTTGAGTAGGTTGGAGGAGAATTGGAGACTTGAAGGTGGAAGGAAGCTTAGAGGAAGCACTGGATTGAGTAAAGGAGGAGCGGGGTTGAAACTCTCTCCCCCCTGCTAGTGGGTCATGAAAGTTGCTGTATTGCCACGTATGACGAATCACAGGAATTCATTCCTTCTCCCCAAGGGATAGCCCCCCTGCAAGGCTAGGGAGGTGGGCTCTCTCTCTGCAATACCCTCCCGGGAGAAACTCTCTCTTTGGGGCCAGGATTACTGTTGTTGTGAGGAATTCCCAAGAAGACATTTTAAAATCACCTCTTCCAACCGTCCTTGTGAAAATCTACATGAAGATAAAATCAATGTGTTATTGCCAACAGGAAATGGGAACTCCCTTAAAATATAAATTCCCAGTCCACTGGGACGAAGAAGATGACATACAGAGGAGAAAAGAGGCCACTAGAGCCAGAGAAGGACAAGGAGTTGTAAAGGAAAAGCCCTAAGGCTATGTAAATCCTTAAAGTCGAGGAGCCTGGGTACGCAAGGGAAGAACCAGCGAATTACAAAAAGGCCTGGAAACTGACTCGCAGGAGAGATTGGACATGCAGCGTCCTGAAGCTGTGAGTGCAAGAAGCAGAGAGACATGCTGCAACCTATAGCGAGGAGACAGATACTGAGCCGGACGTGTGGTATCCTCAATCACAGAGCGAGAAAGAGATGGAAAGTGGTGGTGTGATCATGGAAGGCATGTGGCGGACAAAGGGTCCCAGCAACAACGCCGAAACCACAGCGTGTCTGCAAACACATAAAAAGCTGGTATACAAAATACCAAACTGCCATCTACCAAGGACAGACAGAGGAAAAGATACAGAAAAGAAACAAGAGACCAAGCTGGAGTGAAAGAGAAACCCAACCCCTTAACTGTTAGGAAACCCGGTGACGTTATCGCTAAAAAAATCAGGTAAGTGGGAAAATTGGAGACCCGGAAGGAGGAAGGTGAATCATCATTGGAATGCTCAAACTCGTCCCAGTGAAAAGAAAAATATTATAAAATTGTCACAAAGGAGAGTGAATGATCATCAGTATTGGGGTACTTATACTCATCCTTGTCAAGAAAATACTTTATTAGAGTGTCACAAAGAAGGGTCATTGAGAACTGTTATGGGAGTGATCAAACCAGCATCAATCAAGGCAAAGAAAGCCCAGTCAAAGAAGAAAACAGTCATAAAATAGCATCTTCAGAATAATATTGGAACAGGATATAGGATCAAGAACAAAGATTAGACAGAATCCAAAGACTTAAGTGTAAAAAGAAAATAGCTAATAAATTAGGAGAAAGACATAACTAATGGATAGTAAGCTCACAAGCCTCCAGATAAGGTGTGTACTAGGCCTTTTTACGCATGAAATCTTGTAAATACAACTGCTTTATTATTTTCCTGTGTACATTTACACACAGGTTTAAAGCAGAGGGCAGTGCAAAGGTCAGGTTACTTGACAGAAACAAGAAGGCTTCTTCTGATTTGTATCTACATGGATGTAGTTGCAAGCCACCTCTGAAACAATGTATTTCTCTGAAGCCATTCAAAAAAAGAAACTGCACACTGCGATAAAAGGAATGGGTTCTTTTTTCCCATTCAGCTGCTGCTGTGTTGATGCTCATGGAGCAAATGGAAGCACCATGCATATTTATTTTCCTACAATTTTAGGATTGTATAATTAATAAGATGGAAAACTAAGTTGTAATTGAGAAAGAATATTTTGTAACAAATTATGCTTTTTTCCAGTGAAAGCAAAACAGTATTGCACATTGTATTTTTCAGAGTTCCGGTGCTGTGCGCATAATAATGCGGAGGTGCATCATTTTTACACTTATAATTTAATTTACACTCTAATTATAAAAACCTTGTGTAAAACGATGACTATACACAGTCTAGTTTATATCCATTCAACCTTGGGTACATTCAATGGGGTACATTACTATAAATGGTCAGTGGCAGCAGAGTCTTTGCTCAAGGGTGAGCTATTGTCATTACACCAATCGCAGGTGTTCTAGCCTCTCAAATCTTCAAGATTCCATTTAAAACATCCAAAACCTGACTCTCCTGGAAGTTGAAGCGTTCAAAACAAACAAATGAAAGTTACATTAGTAATTGAAATAGAAACTCAGCAAAACATGTCCCTGTGATAATCCAGATAGGTATTTAACTTTATGTGGCGCTTCATAAATGGTTCATCCAACATCTAGGTACTGTGATTATTATACCTCAATCCATACTCAGTTAACCAACCTCTGAAGGATGCTGGCCAATAAGATAGCTCAGTCGGTTGAGCACTCGTTGCTGCAATCTGTGCGTGATCTGTAGGTTGCAGGTTCGAATCCCGGCAAGGACAACTCAGCCTTTCATCTTTTTAAGGTCGATAAAGGAGTACCGATTTCGGTTTGGTGATAATTGTGATAAATATGTACAAAGCTTTGCCAAAAGCGCTATATCAATAACCATTTGACCATTAGATTAGATATAGCATTTAGCATGGAGTCCTTGCCTCTCTGCACTGTTGCATCATAACATTGGCATACCATTATGTAGTAATAGCTCCAGGAAATGAGGACATTCATTAAACATCAAGAGACAATTCTGCCATCGAACCTCAAAAACACACAATACAATTCATGTTTGCTTTACTATGTAACTGGCTAGGTTTTTGTGATTTCAACATTTAAATATATGCAGGAGAGATCAAATGGCCAGACAGAGAAATAATGAAAGGTGCATTCTGCCACAATGCAGAAAGCTGCCGCATAGTAATGATTTCCATACAGTTTTTGCACACGTTGGCTGGAAGTCACATACATTTTACTCCCACCTCAAAATCTTATCTGGAACATTGGTAGCTCCCCTGGAAGAGAAAGGAACAACCTTTGCAGAGAAAACCAAGAGTCACAAGAAAAACCCAATAAAGTATTGAAGGAACTATACAAACGTGTAAACAAAAACACCAGAGACTATTTAAAGATTAAATATGAATACAAGTTAGTGGAAAATCAAACCCTGAGAGAAGGGAGACATTCTCCTGGTCTTCAGTTGTTAAACTAGTGGTAGGGTTATCTTGGGAAGGTGGACTGTTTGTTTTCAATACATTCACTGATGACTGACTAGCACCTTAGCTAGTTTTGTTAGGTAGGAACGACTGATAGAAAAGGGAAAGATTGGGCATTCTTTTTGTTAATAAAAGAGCAGTGAAATGGCTAATCATTCTTCTTCTGACCTATGGAGGGAGTCGTCTGCCTGGACTCCATAAAGGTTATGCCCATCAAAAGGCATATTCAACTTTGCCTGCACATGCTGGGTGAACACTGACATTCTCATGCAGGAGTGCTTCCATTCCAGTGCCCCTAGCCATTGCCACACAGTCCACCATGTAAGGGCCAGACAGCAGCATCGGTCAACACACCCCCCCCCCCTTACCATCCTGGACCAGGGGACCAAAGCCCTCCCTTATATACCCAGCCGGCAGATTATCGGCAGTTTCACAGATCGCAGACCAGAGGCCAAAATAAAATGTACCCAGAATGCAGGAAGCATTCACTGCCCTCACGGCAAGATGACCCGAAGCAAAAACCTTCCTTGAACTTTCGGTCTGGAAGGGGTTGGAAAAGCCCGGTGTCATCAGTCATTGGAATGAAGCCTTGGTCAAAGGTGCACAGTAACATGTTCAACTCCGTGAAGGTAACCAACCCACTGGCCTCCTGTAGATTGAAAGCCAGCTCCAACAGCTCCTGTCCCCTGCCACAGAACTCCTCCAAAAAGTCTCTCACTTCTCTAGGGCATAGGAATGCCAGTCCAAAAGGGATATGGTCACCCTTTTCTTCAAGGTTTTCTCACATCTTCGACATTAATGCCCAGAGAAGCAGCACATACTCCGGAGAAGACCCAATGTCACTGGCAATGGACACTCGACGTCAGAAGGCAGAGCAAGTCAGTGAAGCGAGCGTGATGGGCCCAGATGGTGGCATCAGCATCAAGGATCAAGCAGCTGGTGCCTTGTTGAAGATGTCAAACATTCAGCCAAAATTAACAAATTATTAGCACGGCTCCTTGTCAGCTCCATCTAACATCTCTACACGCTTCATGCCACACATGACGTCGGGACATATATGTATTTTTATTTTTTTGTATTGTTATTTGGTTAACAAAGTAACCTTTAACAAAGCATACGATAAGAAACAAACACACATGGTAATATTTCATTAAAAATGCAGAAAACAGACATAGAATTTAGAACTAATTTTCCCAAGAAGAAAAAGACCAAAAGCAGCAAAGAAAAAGTTAAGATGCAGAAGTCGAATCTATCATGTTACCATTTCACCAGAATCCAAAATTTCTTTTAGGAAATGAATTGCGGCGACCATCCATTCACCATGACCTTAAGAGTTCATGATAAGGTGCCACACTCTTTCAGTACGGACCTGTAAATATCGATGAATAAGATCCCCAAAATAAAACATGCGCCTCGCCTCTAGTGGTCTACAATGCAGTAATATGTGGCGCAAAGTCCCCACCTCTTCAGGCAGGGAACAAAAGCGACATGTTCCTCCAATTAAGGTCGAATTGTATGGAGGAAAGGCCTAACTCATAACAAATGACTGCTGTACAAACACCATTGGGTAGGTGTAAGACCTGCCTCCAAAATATACCCTCCACAGCATCACAGTGCAATAGTGTAGGAAGACCCCAGTTCTCACCACAATAGGTTATAGATGGTAGAACCTTAGGTTTTGTAGAATTGCAGCACTGGGCTCAAAGAGAAATGTAAAAATGTCTTATTCACAGCACAAGCTTGAGTAGCTTGGAACGCTGATAGTTTTGGCACTCAGTTTTATTCTTTAGTTCATGTAATCTACAACCAAGATAACAAAAGTTTGAGACCTTTTCTAAGGGCGTACTAAAGATACTCCAGTTGAAATTGTTATATTTTTGTTTCATCCCCGGTCTGAACGTCTGTATCTCTCATTTTTTATTTATATTGATACTTAGATGATTTAGTTCTGCATATTCAGCCCGGGCATCAAGCTTGTGCTGTAATGTAAACCTATTGGGGTAGACTCAAACAGAACAAGATCATCTGCATGAAGTAAGTAGTGCAGGCTAATGTGGGCTAGACTCAGCGAGAAGTTGCGGATACCTCGAAAGATCTCGGCAAGATCCGAGAGAGAGAGAGACTAAAGAGTAAAGGAGCCAGTACACAGCCTTGTTTGAGGCCACACACAGTCACAATTGCTACTGACAATTTGCCATGGGAATTAAGGTGCTCTCTGATAGATGTATTAGAGTGTAAGGCAACAAGAATCTCTAATAAGTGAGCCGGACACCCCCATTTTCTGAGTTTCGACCATAGGCAGGATCCGTCTATGCCATTGAATGCCATGGCGAAGTCGATGAACGCCATATAGACTGGTCTCGCCCTCGCCATGGCTTCTTTTTTAGCATACCCAGAATGAAGATGTTAGCATTCGTGCCAGTGCCCTTTCTGAAACCCATTTGAAGCAGATCCAGTCTGCCCGCACCAGATGCCCAATCTGATAGTTCATTCAGCGTTATACTCACATAAATCTTTGCCGGAATATCTAGATGTGCTATGGGCCTGTAGTTAGCCATCATTGACCTTTTTAAAAAATCAGTACAATAGTGGACTGTGTCCATGTTTTTGCATGGTTGCTGCAGAGGTAATTTTGTTAAAGATTCGACCCAAAATATGTGCCCACAGGTTAGGCTCGAGTTTTAACACTGCGTTCGACAGACCATCAGGCCCTGGTGCACGAGAATTCTTGCTGCGGGTGATTAGAGAGACTTTCTGCTCCTCTGAAAAATCCAGACGCCATGGTCCTGCAGTTGGTTCTAAATGGGAATTTTCCTCCCAATTATCCCCTTTGTATACTTCCTTAAAGTGATCAAACCTCCCTTGCTCCCTGATAGGATTAATCAGGGAGGTAGACAATGATGACACAAATTTGTTAATTGTTCGCCAGAAAGAGGACGCATCTCTTGAGTTGACCAACGGCAGCATCCCTTGGGCGACATTCGGCAGAATTTCATATTTGTAAAATCAAAGCCATTACTTGTATTTAAACTTCAATGTCTTTACTTTGAGCAGCCTCGAATGGCTGACAGCGTCGAAGAGCCCGCCTTAAATCCCTTTTTTTTTAAAAAAAAAAACTGTATAATAGGGTCGAAGGCATGATTTCTTAAAATGTTTCCTCTAGTGCCAGGGCCAAGCATCGCTTTGTAAATTTGATCCAAGATATCTTTGTGTAGGGAATAACCGACAGAGCCTGCTCAAGCTTAGCTGGGCGGGGAAGAGACGTTAAAGTATGTCATGAAACATCGCCATACTCACCCTATTCCAACTGACCCTATTCTTACCCAAGGTAGCCTCTAGTTCCTGGTCGTAGAAGTGGCTGGACTCTTTCCGTTTCACCACCTTCAGCCCCAAAAAACAAGGGGCAATGATCGCTAAGATCTGTTTTTATTATTGTCATGGAGTCAACATTCCGTAATATTTCGTCCGAGACAAAGAAGAAGTCCAAAGTACTGTTGGCAGTACCTCGATGCCAAGTAGGATTTGGTGGGATGTCACCTGAAACCATGCCATTCACCATGTTCAAATCCCAGGCACTCATTAACTCCATCCATGCACTACCACACTTCCTAGCCATAGTATTATAACCGGACATAATCACCTCGGTAAACTTCCAGCATACTGCGTTAAGGTCACCACACAACAGGATTGCATTATCAATTTTAACAGTTTGCCACTCATATATTAGGTCTTCAATTGCCACAAAGAAGCATTCTCTGGTCATCACATTAGGATTCCAATAAATATTAATTACCAAAGTGGAAGACATTTCTACATAAAGATCCTTGTCCCAAGTCAATTCTACTGGCTCTACAAAGGCATTAGGAGCAGCATAAGCGGTTGCTGTTACACCAATGTCGCTCTGGATGCCAAACAGTAATCCAGAATCTGTTCTTCCTTTAGTATGCCAGATTCAACAAACAATGATATCGGTCCACACTCGGGGGCTACAAGAGCCAGCATTCCTGGACACAGGACAAATCAGCCTCAAGGTTAGGTGAGGCCCTTGGTGACAGCATGTTAACATAGCCCCTAGAATTCCATCAGAGGCACTTAATGTAAAAGAAGCAACCCTACTCAGTTTTAGTTGCTAATGGTTACGCGTATTCAGACAGGCCGACACCCAGTTCCAGTCCATGCCATCCTTGGATTCCACGTTGCCCATTAAGTGGCTAGCCGTGTGCCAAACCATCCCTTGAGCAAGTTATTGTTAGGATAGGTTGAGATTGTGGGACTCTCGCTACCTCAGTTGGAGGGTTGGAATCACAGCTCTCTGCAGAGGTATGGGCTGAAGGGATTTCTGGGCACTTTGATAGGCTCCAACAGAGAAGCCCCATGACCCCAGTTGAGCCAAGGCTGCTAGAACCGAGTCCAGAACCAGCTGAGAGGCAAAGTGGTGGATGACCTTGTCTAGTCTCAACTTGTTCCAGTACTCCACCTGCTCGATGTCAGCTGAGCTCAAGTAAGATAATGTGGGCACTTTAGTAAGTAACTTCAGAACAGCCATCCTATTCAGTATCAATTGGACACAGTCCTTCAACTCCCAAGACAGGAGTAACTGCAGATTCAAGAACTCCAGTTTGGGAGGTAGCGGCAGCTTGTTTGTTCACTTGTTTATGAGTTTAGAGCGACGCTCCTCCAGCGTTGAAAAGCAGAGTGATCTCGTGTCACCCATATACTCGCATGGGGGCTCCTGAAAGCTTGGTCTTCTTTCTTCATGGACAATTGGTGGGATCAGGTTGGTGGCAGTAACTATAGTGTGCTAGGCGGTCACTTGATGCGCGGTCAATAAGTCCACAGACTGTGCCCCTAAGCACCTGATGTAACTGCCCTCCAGAGCAGATATTGTAGTTTAAACGATCACTTCCCCATCTACATCCCCCTCATTGCCAAGTGACAGGACTTCCGTGGTAAAGCCATCCTCCCCGGTGTCGGTCACAGACACCGACACAAAAGGCAGATTTTCAGGTAATGGCATGGATTGCAAGTCTAAGGCCACATGATGGGGCTGGGGTTTGGTTTGACAAGACCTCAGGCAATGGGGTGCAAAAGGGAGACGCAGCATTGGCAAATGCCTCAGGAATTTTCATGAGCCCCTACCCACGTTCCTGTGGAAACCTTTTCTGTTCTTTGATTTCTTTATGGCTGGGGCTCTTTTTAAAGTCACCATTGTCTGCTACAGCAATTTGGTACTAGGGAGCACAGATGCTTTCTTTGCCCTCACTTCAGAAGCCTCAAAGATCACAAAGGGCACTCGAGGAACTAGAGATGACGCTTCAGTCTCCACCACAGCATGATGGCTGGGTCAATGTGAGCTGATGCCTCCACCATGATCCCCTGTGAATCCTCAAAGAAGCCGACTGCAGCGGCATCCAATGCCTGTAGGCAGCAACCAACTGCCTCCTCACATTCAGGGGCAGTACTCAATTGAGGGACTGATGGCACCGCCGGCAGGCCCTGCACCCGCACTGGTTTGGTGGCGGCGAGTCTGCTCACAAATTCAAAAAGCAAGGGCCACTGAGGGCCTTTTAAGAAGGATTCCACAAAGGACACTTTGTCCGTTAGAACCAACAGTAAATGAGTGTTCGCTCGTACTGCAGTAGAGACCAACTGGTCAAATAATGCCTTTAAATCCAGCTGCGCACCCACACACACATTACAAGGTACCAATGATTTTTTTTGGTTAGGCAGTTCCAAACACCTTCCGTTAAGGGGCAAATGTTTCCTTTTGGCAGGGCACGAATAGTCAATGGTTGGGGGAGTATAGGGACTGGAGAGGAGACTTCCAGAATCCAATGTGGTGTTTTGGCTGGAATCAGGAGGGCAGATGAAGTTCCTGAGTCTGGAGGATCTATTTTGACCTGGTCAAATTCTGAGAAGTCTGAAAAGGAAATGTTCATATTATGGTCTGTGTGGTTTCGAGTTGTAGCAGTTCTGGACAGAGAAATAGGGGACCAAATGCCCTCATCATTGAGGAAAGAACTAAGTTCCAGGTCCGTAATCTCTTTTAGGATTTCCTTGTTTTTAGTAAGGACGGCCAAGAAGGAGTAATTCTCTGTTAGGGTCACTTCTCAGCTGGTGCCTGGTTTTGTAGAGGACATACTGAGGACAGAGGCCCCCTATTTATTGATTTCTGAAAGGAGAAAGATTGGCAATGAGATCTCCCAAAGAGGAAGACCCCATCCCCTGCGGCCTGCATCGGGAGCATAGGGGGTGTTGACTAGGGGGGTCCCACTAGGGCAGTGATCAGGGTTGAGGCATGTTGAGGGGCTGGATGAAAGCAAACTTGCTTCGGGGGAGGAAAACGAGGGAACTGCATCCAGTAACAGGTTCCTCAGTAGCGCCGGTGGTAAAAGAATGCAATCGCCCCTCCCGTTCATTACCTCAATCAGAGATTTCAAGTTCCAGGAGTCATAAGATTTCAATGACTCCCCCACCCGAGCCAGAAGCAGGCATATTTCCCTTTAACACAAGTTCCGAATCGTGCAGCACCTCTGACTCTGATGAAGGGACGCATACCTTGCCCGCTGTGAGGGAAATGTGGCTGGGTTGAGGCGGTATTCCTGCACACGAAGGGGACCTGGAGGGGCAAAGCAAGGCAGAGGCAATAGCTGGGTTGAGCTGGGTAATGAGAGCACAGCTGAATATGTGTGCAGATTATAGATGGCCATAACAGCAATAGCAATGTCAATGTCAAGTTGTAAGTTAACAAGCGCAGCACGCTAAGAAAGAACCTCTCCCAGCCACAACAGACATACTCACAGTAATTTCTTGGCCACACGCCACTCCCTTCCGCCAACTGCTGGTAACTGCAGACTCTGCGGTGCTCCGTGCCAGAAAGGGGTTTTTGACCCGTTCTTCCTCAATGGCAATAGTAGACAGACTGCTCAGATTTCCTGCTGCTCACACTGCTGGCAACTGCAGACTCCACCCTTTTTCCCCAGCCCTCTGAAGCTGAAGGACCGTAGAACCAATGGTGTACTAGCTTACTGCAAGTGGGACAGGTAGGGAGTGCGATGAGGAATCTGTGGGAGGAACACCCATCAGAAAGAACATTACCAAGAGGTAAGTAATTTGTTCTTCCAATGATTGACACCCAAAGAAGTACGTAAACTTGGAGGGAGGAAGCAAGAACACCACTAGAAAACTCTTGAGGACTGCCCTACTAAAACGTGCATCCTCGCCCGCAAGGGAATCCAAGGAGTGATTTATTTGTATTTATTTGTACATTTATAAAGCGCCTTATGCCCAGAAGCAAAGCGAGGCTTAGTAAACGTGTGCAAGGATGCCCACTTTGCTGCCTGACAAATATCCAGTGTAGAGGAGGTCCCAAATAAAGCCTGCACTCCAGTCGCCCATTTTGAAGTACCAGGAAATTTCACACCGAAATATATGACGTACGATGAGCAGATAAACCAGCAGAGAGCCGCAGTAAAGCTCTGCCCAGTGCCTATCAGAAGAACAATACCTATTTAAGTACCAATAACCAAACACCCATGGACAGTAAGGTATCCATTGAGAAAACCCTACCAGCAAATGAGACGAAATGAAGTACTGTTCAGGAAGAAACCAAAAAGTCCTTAATGGAAGACGAATGGTGACGTCACGAGGGCCTGGACTAACGCACCCATAGAAGAAATGACGACCAAAGGATGATGCGAAAAGACAAAACGCCATGAATAAGGATATCGTGAACCTAGAAGAAGAAAGCGATCTAAAAAATACAAAGAAACTTAAGCTGTAAGCAGGATGAAGATACTCAACCAGCTAACGCCTGTACAAATGCTTGTAACCGCAAGAAAGCTAAGAAAACAGTGCGGCTTGCTATGGTAAGTAGAAGAATAGAGCGGCAAGCGCCATTGTACACAATCTACCTCAAAACGAAGCACATTATATAAGTGCGAGTCCACTTTGCACTAAAAGCAGAACCAACCCAGGTTACTATAGGCCAAAGGCAAGAAGATTCATATTCTTGCCAACACAAGGAAAGGCGGCTGAATCGAAATTCGGCAGAGTCAGCTTATGCCAGGGAAGCCAGGGTCATACCAATAGAAGCTATGAACAGTAGCTACTTTTAATTGAAGCTAAGAACAGAATATCCTGCCTCTGAAGGATCGAGATAAGAAGGTGAAGGCAGGTGGCGGGTGAAACGAAAATCAAATACACAAATTGAGAGAAACAAGGCAAATTCACGGTGTGGTAGCACGTGACCATCCGAGCGAGAAGGAGCACGGGTTCACACCTACGCTTGGCATCCGCCCAGAAAGAGATATCTGAACTTTCTCGAGACAAGAAGATGCAGTTTCGAGGCCAACCACAGTGAACTAATTGACACATAGCCCATAAAGTGTTGACTGATTGAAGGAACGCTGGGTGAATTGGGGGACACCCTGCATCTGGTAGACCGTTCTCTGTGCTGCCAAGCAAAGTGGAAATGTATGCATGGGGTTGATGCCAACCCAATTCACAATGGACCAAATAATCTAGGGTCCTATAGTTAGTAGAACCAATAGGACGTTGTACTTATTCATTTTTGAAGGAAGGGCTTAGACGCCCACCTGATGGTGTTTACCCAATCCCCACACTGCGTTGCCATATACAGATATAGCACCTATATTAAACTTGCCTTATCCTATCCAATAGAATTGCATGTTAACTTTTGAGTGTTACAAGTTAGATTATGACGCATTTTGAGTATAAAAGTTATAAAAGACGGACTATCGCATCACTGCTGATTGCCATGACTCCCCGGTTTTTGTACTTGTCATTAAACAGACTTCCTTTGCCAAACCATTGAGTTGTCCTTATTGATTGGTGTTTGAGTAATAAATCTGCACCCCCATCCATCTCAAGGTGCAGCTATCTCGTCTTAAAGTACTTTGGAGCAAACCCCAACTCTGTGGGCCGGCCGGGGGTCTCCCCAGTACACCAGTACTGGGACTCCCCTTTGCAGGGCAGAGGTGGCAGCCACTTCCCTGGTACGATGGGCTCCGAGACCCTCAGGCACATCTTTCACAGCCAGATAATAGCATTCTGACATGCAGAGAATGATCCACCTGGACAAGGTTTGTTTGGTTACAGCCCTGCCAGCATGAGCACCAGCGTAACCAACAAAAAGTTGGTCATCTTTCCTAGTCTCTCTAGTACGAGAGACATAGAACTTAAGAGCATGTACCGGGTCCAGCTGAGGGATTTGTTCCTCTGCCTCGCAAAGGTGAGGTGGAGGACAAAACACAAGAAGATGGATCTTCTGAGACATATGGAAATCCGAACCACCTTCGGCAGAAAGGAGTGCTTCACTCTCAATGCCACCTTCTCTTTGGAACAAACCAGTAGGGAGGTAAAACAAACAATGGGCCTCATTACAAGGTAGGAGGTAGCCATGGTGCTATTAGCACCATGGCTACCCCCTTTAGGCATACCGGGTCCGGGTTCTCGGAATGGGTACTTACCGGGTCCTCCAAGGTTGGAATGACCTGGTAAGTCCCCATTCTGAGAACCATTCCCCATTTCCATTCGAGCACCCATAGGGCTCAATGGGAATGGGGAAGGAGCTAATAGCGGGCCCGTTATTAGCGCTCTGGTCCCTTAGCGGAACCCGCTAAGGGACCTCGTAATGCGGCGGTAAGGGGTTAACGGCAACGGCACCGTTGCCGTTAACCCTTTACCGCCGACCTCGTAATGAGGCCCAATGTCTAGTGCTCACTCACCAGTCTTGCGGATGTGATGGCAACCAGAAAAATCACCTTGAAGGTGAGCAATCTAATAGAACAGGAATGGAGGCACTGGAATGGAGCGCCCATAAGAAATGTTAAAACTAAATTCAAATCCCACATCAAAACCACAAACTGGCGGCGTGGAAACTGGTTTCACAACCCCTGCAAGACCTGCAGAACAGTGGGGATTGTGAAAAATTAGCCCTGTTCCGAGGACCTCTTGAATACCGAAAAAGCAGCAAGGAGGTAACCCTATACAGTGCCAATCTGCAGGCCCGCCTATGTCAGAGATAGCAGAAAATGCAACAAATGGGATAGAGGACAGGATAAAGGATCCAGGTCCCTCTCCCAGCACCAAATCGAAAATGTACACCACCTGCAGACATAGATTTTGTAGCAGGCCTCCTAGCTGAAAGGAAGACATCATCTGACAAGTCGCACTCCTTGTATCTGAGCCTCTCAGTAGCCAAGCATGAAGGTTCAGGCTACTGAGGTTTGGGTGGAGGAACCACACCTACATATGGGAAAGAGTATGTCGACTCTCCTCAGACGGTACCAGTGAGGGCAGATGTACGAGTCCACCAACTCCAGATAACACTTCTGCCGGGTCCAGTCTGGGGTGATCAGGATCACTGTAGTTCCAAACAGGCGCAATCGACCTGAGAACCAGAAGAATGAAAGGGATTGGCAGGAACGCATTAAGAATTTTTAAAGTCTACTTGTCTGTCTGTGTGTCTGCCAGAGCTCCATCATGTGGTCGTGAAACTGCGACCATTAGCAAATGAAAGCGATCTCATGCGCAACCTCGCCTCCGGCACCACTAGGATGCAGGAGGCCATGAGGCCCAGAAGGCACAGGAGGCCTAGGCCGGGACTTGTCCCTGGGATTGGAGGACATTGAACATGCAAAAGGTGTTCGTGACTCGATCCTCAGGCAGGAAGACCCCGCCAAGGCAAGTGTAGAACATGCCACTGATAAGTTGGAGGGATTGGGATGCAGAAAACAGACTTTTTGAAGTTCAGAGAAAAGCCCAGGCTGTGCAATAGAGTGCATGTGCGAAGAAGGTGCTCAGACACTAGATCTGGTGAGCGAGTTTGGACCAGTCATTCGTCCAGGTAGTGTAAGACATGAATGCCCTCCCTCCCGAGTCGAGCCACCACCACTGCTAGTAGCTTGCTGAAAACCCTGGGAGCTGAAGGAAGCCCCAAAGGCAGAACCTTGAACTGGTAATGGTGTTGGCCCACCACGGATCTCAGGTACTTCTGTGCTTTACATGAATTGGGACATCAAAGTAGGCATCCTGAAGGTCCAGGGAAACCAACCAGTCCTGCAGATAGAGGACTTTTAGAATCTGGGCTAGTCATCAACGTGAACTTGTTCAGCAGCAATAGACCCAGGATGGGGCGCAAGAAAATACGTAGAGTACCACCCCTTCGCTCGTTCTGAACGCAGAACTAGCTCGATTGCACTTTGACCGAAGCTGAATGACCTCCTCTTGTAGAATGAGGTCCGGAGACAAAGGGGTGGCTGCAGTGCCTTGGTGCTGGGGGAGCTGAAGGAATGGAATGCGATATCCCTGATAATTGACCTGCAAGCCCCAAGCGTCGGACGTGGTCTTTGACCATTCCGGGCTGAAAAAGGAAAACCCCCCTCCACACTGGTGAGGTTTGGCACACTGGGGTGTGGCTAGGTCAGCAGCTACTGCAATGCCCCGCTAGGTGGCCACCACTTCCCCTCTGGCTCTCAGGAAGCAACTGCCTTGGCCCCTTCCTGGGGTATACGGACTACGGCCCCTCTGAGCAAAGGCGGGAAAGGGACAAAAACTGCTGCTTCGAGATGACGGCTGTGCCTAAGGCTGTTGTACTGCTAGCCCCCAAGGACTTAGTCACCTAGGATGACTGGACCTTCTGAAGGGTATCGTCAGCCTTTGCACCAAAAAGGTTATGGCCATCGAATGGTATATCCAACTTCCTGGTCTGCTAATTGAGTTGTTAAATCATGCAGAATCCTGTAATGTCCTCAGCTTCAAATCCTGTGTGCACTGCGGGCGGCAAATGTTGGTCCCCAAATCCGCAAAGTATATCTCTACTGTTTAGAGAAAGACCATGACCCCCAGGACTGTGGGTTGTGTCCGTCTATGCACCTGAAGGCTCTCTGGGAAACATGCTACAAAGCTCCTTATCTTTTTCCACAAGGAAAAGGGTGACATGAGGACTCACTCGAGGTCCCCTGGCAGGCAACAGAAGTTAGAAAAACTATCCTTGGCCCGAAAAGAGAAGACGCAGCACCGTAATAGGTCCAGCTTATGCAGCAGTTCCTCTCAGCCACATGAACACTTAATCGAAAAAGCAGAGTCACCACTCCAAGGTCCCCTCAGACCCTCAGAAGAGACTGCTCCACAGGTACATTTTTCCCACCCAATCCTCAACTCTGGAGGAATCGGAGACTTCTAAGGTAATGGGCGCGGCACCTCAATATAAACTGGCCCCAACGTCATATCCAGCACAGGGCACGCAGAAGGAGCGAGTGAAGCAGGAAGGAAGCTGCGTGGGGCATCCTAGTGGTGAAAACGTTTCCGGAAAACAGCTGCACTGTACAAAGATTATCATAGATTAATCTGTGGGAGGAAGGAATCCATCAAAAATAAATTTGCTCAGAGGTAGTACCATCCCCTGGCTTTGTTGCACAAATGATTTCCAAACAGATCTGATTAATGTTGGAATGGCTGTGGTTCCAAGGGCACTATTACATATCGTGGGAAGGCCCAGCACTAAATAGTATTTGGTTTGACATTATAGCTTTTGGTTTGACATTAGGGCGAACATTGAGGAGGAACTGGGCTCTTTCACTCCAGGTCCTGCTTACTTGCTTCTGGGTCACATGACAGCGGGTGCTACCCAGACTAACCTTCCTGATTTCAACTGATTCACAAACTACTATAAAAGCTACAAGATGGTGCATACCCAAGCTTTAAGGGATGGGTGATTAACCATATTCATTTTGTAAGTTGCTCAGGGTTGGAATTTCCCAAAGATGTAAAAGATCACACACAGGATACATAACCCAGCTACTCTTGTTATGCCACATGGAATTCTTTTCTTAATTTTGCATCTAAGGAGTGTACATGTAGTGTGCGCCCCATAAAGACATAGACTATGGGGTGATTTCATATTTGAAGACTTTACAGACTATAGCCAGGGTACGAAATTGCAGGGAGATGTTTAGCTGCTGCTTCCAGACTTGCAGAGCCTGGTTGGCTTCAAACCAACAACTACCAGGAGCTAACTTTGGCTCCCTATGACAACTGGTGCTTTATTCACATGCATGTGTGACATTAAGTGAGTATTGGAGAAGGTTAATAAAAATGAATTGGGACACATCTATTACATATTCAACATAATTGATCATACAAATGGGCAGAAAATGGACATCTCATGTGGAAGTTAGATCTGCTCTGCATCCTCGCTAATGGGTCTGCTGCTGTAGCACCATGGCTAACACCCAGGAGTTGGTTTTTGCCCCTGCTCATCGAATCGTAACTTCAAACCCTGATATATCCTGACCCACACTGGTTTTGAAACACAAGCACAATATGCATCTATTGCTATTGCATTCAGGGTGGGTGAAAAGAGGGAAAGTCTTTCAGGATGAGGGAGAGTTTGGAGTTAAAATGGTTGACTTGTACTAAGGTTAAACTCGTTTGTGATCCATATTAATGCATCTGGTAATTTAGTAGGAGGAAAAATAGGTTTCTGTTAAGTCTGTGCCTGGGGAAGAGATTTCAAATATGGGTGTCTACGGGAGGACGGTATTCATTATAAAGTCCTATATGTGCTTTCTTGCAAAAATTCAGGTGAGATTTGCAATTGATCGTGGCAATTAGCAATATTATAATATGATTTTACGGGATATTCTACTGTGAGAAAAAGAAAATCAGCAACAATGTTGCACTCTGGGGAAAAACTGTTTTGCTTTTTCTGACCATGCAGTGTATAGTATTCATCTAGGTAACTTACTTTAGCATTAATGCACAAACTCATGCTGTTAATATTTTTTCTTTGGAAAATTACAAACCTTGGTAAACGACGTTTGGCAGACTTGACTAATGATGGTGCTTTCTGAATGATGATGCGTTTCAGATGATTAATTGTATCGCAACATTGCTGGATTGTACCTGTTTGACAAACTAAATAAAAATGAAATGAGGTACAAATTAATTGTCTAAGGCTTCATAAAAGCAACAGAACAAGAAAAATGATCGACATAATGTGAGTAACAATGCCACCCAAAAACAAAACATAAGGAGTGGAGGGGATAATGATACCAAAATGATCATCAATTAAGCAGAGACCCATTGGCAATTTTACCTTCTCTTATAGCATAATGGTAAATGTCCTGTATGGAACAAGTTACTTACCCATAACTCTTGTTCTCCAGCATGGATTCACATGCTCCTGAATATTCCCCATTGCCAGGCTGGGAATCCTCGGTAAAAAAAAGAAGTTTTGCTTCAAACTGAAAACTACTCGTCTCCTCTATAATCCATCAGTGTCCTTTGGGTCACACTGCCCCGAGCCAATGACAATCATCCTCCTGAGCTCCACCCCTGGTGGCCATCTTCAGATTTGGTAGCGCACGTAAAAGTGGCAGTATGAACCAAGAAGAGCTAGAGAGGAAGATGGACGGTTTGCATGTGAATCCATGCAAGACCCATGCTGGGGAAAAAGATTACAGTTAAGTAACATATTCCTTCTCCAGCTTGGGGTCTTGCATAGTCATGAATAAGATTACACAGCAGAACATATATGCAACCCTGGGAAATACACTTAGCCCTGGAACAGACTCACCTCAAACAAACAGGTTGCGTGGCACCGCTTGGCCTACCTGGGACTCCTCCCTGGAATCCCTGTCAAAACAGTAGAATCTTGTGAAGGTGTGGGTAGACCACAGAGTAGCAGCCCTGCAGACATCAAGCAGGGGAACACCAGAGAGAAATGCAGTCGTAGCTGTGATGGCTCTGGTGGAGTGGGCTCTGGGGCTGGCCTGGAAGAGGTCTGTTGGCCATACGACAATGCATGATACAGCCGGAGAGCCACCTGGATATGGAAGACATGGCCTTCCAGTGTCCCACAGGTCCAAAATTAACAAAAAGCTTTGATGTCTTCTGACTATGTGCATGCCACATAGAACTATAAGGCACAAGCAACATCCAACGACTGCAACGCACTTTCAGCAGGCGGTTTCGGAAAGACGACTGGCAGGACCAAAGGCTTGTTGAGATCAAAGTCCGAAAGAACCTTTGGCATGAAGGTGGATGAGTCTTCAGCACCACCTTAGTTTCGTGGAAGGTCAAGTACAGCTCTCCCTGACCCGCCTGGCCGAGGTAAGATAGCCACCAGGAAAGCAGTCTTCCATGAAAGAAACTTCAGAGGGGCATCATGCATTGTTCAAATGAAGGCCCCCGAGCTTAGTCAAGACCATGTTCAGTTGCCAAGCCGGGTCAGGAGCCCTCGACCACGGAACGGTCCTGAAAAGGCCTTTGAACAACTCCTTGACGAGCCCGTGCGACCAGAGGCAAAGCTTACCTGGTGCCCGTATGTACCGGATTGTGGGAGCCAGATGAACCTTGATGCAGGCGTGAGCCAGTCCAGCCTTAGCCAGCAAGAGCAGATACAGGAGGCGCTGCAGAGCAGTTATCCGCAGAGGCGTAATCTTCTGCATCTTGCACCACACTGTGAAGCGCTTCCATGTGTGCATATAACAAAACAATGTAGAGTGGCCAGGATCTTCTTGCACTCCAGTGGCAGGGAATAGTGCCCAAACTCTAGGGCTGCAGGAGCCAGGCTGTGAGGCTCAGTGACAGTCGGTCATGGTGCATTATTGTTCAGTTTTCTCTGGAGAGGTGGTCAGGAGTGGAGGCAGCTGGATGGCCGGTACCAATGACAGATGGAGAAGGTCTGGGTACCAGATCTGCCGCAGCCACCCCAGCATGAGGAGTATCATCCTGCAATGGCAACATCAGAGTGTGTTCATCACACATAAAAGGAGTGGAATCGGAGGGAAGGTCTACAGGAATAGCCTGTCCCCTGGGAATGAGAAGGCATCCCCCAGACTTCTCGGCTGAGGATATCTGCTGGCAAACCTCTGGCACTTGGAGTTGGCAGCTTTCACAAAGAGGTCGATCTGGGGGGGACCCCCACCCGCTGAAGAAATGAGACAGCTGTGCTTGTTGAAGCTCTCACTCATGCAGGGACCGCAGCTCCCTGCTAATGGAGTCTGCAATGGTGTTCTTGATGCCTGCCAGGTGAAAGAGGATGAGGAGCATGTCCTGCAGAATGGCCCAATGCCACATAGACTGGGCTTCCAATGACCAGGCGGGGGAGCATGTTCTGCCCTGTTTCCAGATGTAAAACATAGTGGTGGTGTTGTCCATGAAGATATGCACCACCTTCCTGCAGCTGAGGCTGAAACGACTTGAAGGCCCAGAAGGCCGGCCAGCGCTTTAGTATGTTTATGTGCAAGGTCTTCTCTTCCGGGAGCCAGAGGCCTCTGGTGTGAGATTGTCCTGTGTACACCCCCCAAACCTCTAGAGAGGCATTGGCAGCGACAATAGCCTGGCACGGAGGAACCTGGAAAGGAGCACAGCGAGTCAAATGTGGACAAAGTAACCACTAATGAAGAGTCTGACCGATTGCCTGATTGAGGGCGATCTTGTCTGTCCATGTGCCAGTGACCTGCTTCCACCTGTCATCTAGGAATTCCTGGAGGGGCCTCAGAAGGGGACCAGATGGATGCAGGACGACATCATGCCCAACAGGGATTTGATGGACTGGACTGATGCGAAGGACGCCGTCAACAGCCGCTGAACCTTCCCTAGGACAGCCTTCACCCTTTCTCCGAGGGGGTTGCTAGAGTTGAGACCGTTTGATCAGGCGCCCAGGAACAGAGCAATCTGTGATAGCACCATGTAGGACTTCGGATACATAATGCGGAATCCGAGCAAAGTTAGAAGGCATATGGTCTCCGCTGTGTGCTGGGTCGCGAGCGCGTGAGAGTGGGTTCGAATGAGTCAGTCATTCAGATAAGGGTAGAAGTGTATGCCCTTGTGGCATAGGTGCGCAGCTACCAGGGCCAAGCATTTTGTGAATACTGTGAAGGCATCATGAAGCAAAATACAGACAACAGATTCAAAGTTCAAACAAAAGGTCTTAACTCAAATGTCAGGATGGTGTAAGGCCTAACTTGCCCTATACTAACGTGGGATT
Source organism: Ambystoma mexicanum (assembly GCF_040938575.1). Taxonomy (NCBI): domain Eukaryota; kingdom Metazoa; phylum Chordata; class Amphibia; order Caudata; family Ambystomatidae; genus Ambystoma; species Ambystoma mexicanum. The sequence continues at coordinate 525,209,889 of NC_090933.1, forward strand.
ACCTTACCTAAATAAACTAAGGAAGCAGACGTCACTCTCTGCTGGTGGTAAGAACCCTCCTTTCCTAGTCCCTAGAAGAACACTGGTATTATTGGGACACCGGGCCAGTTAAGAGATCTTGCGGTCACCCCCAACCAAAGGGGGGAGGGGTGGTTGTGTGGGGGCAGGGGGGTAAAGAAAGAAAAGAAGGAGAAAAAAATCAAAAGAAAAACTCAATTCAAAATGTCAAAAATCTACAATCTTCGGAGCGCTCCTCAGGATAATGGCTCCGCTACAACAAATGTAAACTATGCCAGTGCACTTAGTCATAGTATTAACCCAGTGGAAAAATGCACCTTTAAACACTATAAGTCGGGGGGCGTTTTCATTCCACCTCATAGCGTTTACCCCACAGACGACCAACTTCCAACGAGCTCGGGGCTCCCAGGTTTGCCGATTCACCCAAGGCTCGAAGTAGGAGAATCCACTCCTCTAAACCATACCATCCGTAATCTACTTCCAGCTAACCTAGATTACACTCTAAGAACAACAACAATGAAAAATGCCATTGGAAGTCTTTTTCCAGCGAGTTCGGTGGACTCAACTGAAGCTGGTCAGGGAATCTTAAATGAGGACCACGTTAGATCCTCACATCATGGCGGCCAAATAGAAACTGCCTTAATACCATCAAATTGCTCGATAAAGAAATGCTAGAGGTGGAAAATCGAGTTCTGGTTGAGTCACCCTATGAACTCAATGCAAAATCAGTGACGTGGGAAAATTATCCAAGACAAAAGGACATGATCCTGAAGTCCTCTCAGAGAATAAGAAGTCCATTGGATAAAGGTAATCCATTGTAAGTGAAGAAATCGTAAGAACTCGCTCCTCCCACAATAATGGCTCTCAACTTTGTATTGAGTTCCGTGGTGAAAGTTTTCAAAAACCTAAAACTAGAAGTACAGCAACAGTCGGGCATACTTCTGGAAATCACGAAAGAACTGGAAGTCAACAAGATAACCATGGTCACAATAAAATCAGCCTTCAATGATTCTGTCTTAGAGATTCTTGGAGAATTGTGTTCTGTATCATGGCTCAGTCGTCAAAAATGGACCTTCTAACCGAACAGTGGGCGGGGGTCAAGGAAGAGATTAGGTCCCTCTCTGGGAGATTTGACCACTCGCCCCAAGGTGGGTCCGGGACGGCTCCCTCGTTATTGAAGAATATTAACTTAGTGAATGAGATGAACTACACTCCCCTCTAAGCCTCTGTAATGGAGGAGTTTCTGTGTTTGCCACATGTGGCCGAGGCTGAACCCCCTGAAAAGACCCTGATGAGGTGCCTACAATAAATGTTTCCTCAGTATTAGAGGAAGTAGTGCAGCCCCATTAAAAATAAACAAATGGAAAGACCAAAAAGCAGAAGAAAAATATGAACAAGGGCCTAATTGAAACTCCAGCTACTAGAAGCTAATAAACTAGTCAAACAAAAAAATAAAAATCATGCGACAGATACTAATCACTTTATCAGAAATCTGAAAGGGGTGCCCGTGCCAGACCAGATAGAGAATTCTAAGGCTTCAAACAATGGAAAAGGGAAAAAGAGAAAAAAGAACCAAATCCAGAAACAAACTGGGGTAGATCCCCCTGATGAGGTGGAAAAAGTAAAAATCGCAGTGGGGATTCAAACTGACCCAATCACACCTGCGAGAAAAATTGCTCCCATTTTCCTAAAAGTGGCACAAAAAACCGAACTGAGGAGTCTTATTTTGAAACCTGCTCCGATCTTCCTGAAACCCGGCCAAAAATGTGGTCCTTAAAATATGGGTAAGCCTGATTTGGCTGGCTCAGAACAGGAAGAACCCAAGGCAGGTGGACTAAAATCAGTCAGGCGGAGCTGGCCAGCAGTCTTCAGTCAACTCTGAAAATGTACCTCTACCTCAACAGAGCTCAGGGGTTTCAAACAGGCTGTGTGCCAATGGTCCTGTTCTGAACTCATACCCCCCTGAGTAAATCTTCTGACCAGCGGCAACAAAGCTTAATTTCCTCGGAACTGGTCTCTGGGTTGAAAATGTATTTATCAAGAAAAACTCCAAACGAGATTGGAAAACTACCATTGAATCTTTCAACCATTTTATCGGAAATGAAGTTCATCCCGTCTTTAAAGTACTTTTCTTCTTCCGATACTGAACTAGTGAGCTTCCCTCATAGTTCCAAGACAAATACAGTTGAACTGGTTCTAAAATCAAGACGGGGTCAAGAGACAATCTTGGGGGCAAAAGAGGACTGGGATCAGAGGGGCCTGTTGGTCTCTAAATTGTGCCCTCCAATTGAAGAAATGCAATCAGTGAAAATCCCAAGTCTTGATCAGAGTTCTGTACCGCATAGTAAAGTTACAGATGCTCCGCTCAACAAATATGTGGGATATGGTTCCGGAGATAAACTCCCAAGTTTACCTTAAAATTGGCTTTCCTCAACAGAGGCTCTAGTAAGCTCACAGATAAGCTTACTCTCCTGGAACACCAGGGGATATTCTTCCTTTTCACAAGATCCTAAAAGAAGTCGTCTGTTCAGAACTCGGACCTGATTTTTTTACCTCTGTATTTGGAATTGATGGGTTTTCTACATTCCAGCAGTTGGTTCATGGTTCGGGAGGGGGTAGACCAGTGGGTGGACTACTTGTTGCTTGCAAAAATGATTTTTTTGTAACTCTAAATTGCTCTCTAGTGAGTAACGGGGTATCCTGCTGGTGAGAGTTGAGAAAATTGGCTGTCAGGCAGTTTTGAGTTGGATAGTAGTCAACCTATGTTGGAATCCTTAGGCCTCCTCCCCTAATTGAGATTTTGCAAGATTTATCTGACTGTTTAGTTGAGTTCTCATCTCTTTTTCCCTCAGACGAAATAATAATAGCAGGAGATTTGAATTCCGATTATTTAACAACAAAAGATCTGATCTCGAGGAAAACCAAATTTAAAACAAACACTGGTAATGTCTGGATACATTTCATGAGGGAGTGGGACCTATGGATGCTCAACGGAAATGTTGAGGGGCATACTCCGATCACCCCATCTTGGCATATGGGAGTTTCCTTCACAACGATTGTATCAGCGTCACATACACGCATGGATAAACCTAGGTCATTATTGCCCCCCTATCCAAGTAAATCGTCTGACCCAGTTGTCAGATCAGAATTTCTAAGATTCAGATTAAATCTGTTCCCAACCATGGAAATCCTGTCTATCAGAAACAGAGATGAATATCCTACTGCCATTTGTGATAAATCTGATGAAAAAGAAAGGCAGTCGCTTTAACATCTTCTATCGAAATATCCAGGCACCTGGGTCTTGAGCAGCAAGATTCCAGAGATGTGTCCAAGATGTAAGGTGGTTGAACTCTGATATCTTTTGGGACAGATTATCATCAGGTAATGAAACCTTCCTGACCGCTGAAGTCGTTGCTTTCTTAAAGGTTTTGGATCTGGGGGGAAGAGGATTAATTCCAGTTCAGTAAGTTGTGAATGTGATTTTATGAATTCTCATGGTGTATTTACTGTTTTTACTTCAATTATCAGAGCTGTCGCAATGTTTTGTCTTAAGAGCGTTTTGGGTTCCCTTTTTTTAATTTCATGAGATTGTTATGTATTAAATGTGTTAAAAGTCAAACTTTTTGTTTTCTAATATGGCTAAAACAAAATTAAAAAAAAAAAAAAGAAAGTATTCTTTAAAATGATAGACAAAGGCCCTCATTACAACACTGGCGGTAACCCAATGGCGCTATTAGCACCATGGTTGCTGCCGGTGTTGTAACGAGTCCGCCAATGTTCAATGGGGAATCACCACCCCATTCCAAGGTTGGCGGGGCGGTAATTCCCCATTGAACATTGGCCCTTCCCCATTCCAATTTTTGCCCCATATGGCTCTATGCGACTGGGGAAGGCAGTAATTACGGTACCGCAAATTGCGGTACCGTAATTAACTCGAAGGTTCCTTTGCGGGTCCCTACTTTAACGGCTGGTCCAGACCAGCCTTTCAGGTCGGGTCCCGCAAAGGGACCTCGTAATTAGGCGCTAAGGGGTTAACGGCGCCGCAGCCTTTTACGGCGCCGTTAACCCCTTAGCGCCAGGGTCATAATGACCCCCAAAACGTTGGGGGAGCTGCTGTGGAACACAAGGCAAACCCAGGTGGCTATGCAAACATTACGCCGCAGGCGGGACGAAGGAGGTCTCAATATGCCAGACTTTGAAATGTACTTTATGGCAGCGTAGCTGCAGGTGATAGCACATTGGCAATCGGCTCCGTGAGGGGAAGTGGCAGGGTTGCTGGGTGGGATTCAGCAGGAGAGGCAGGGTGTGGAGCTACTGTGGGGACCCATAGGGGGTAAAGGGGACAATTGTTTTCAGAGTGGGGCAGGCAGTATGGGGGAAGCTATTAGGGAAGATGCGGGTTATATAGATGCAGCCAAAGGGTTATATAGCAGGGAACTACCAATCGGGTTTGACACCATCATTAGAATAGCATTAGAAAGTATTGTACTCAGGACACTGAGGGAGCAGCACTGCACCACACTAGGAGACTTCTTTGAAGGGGGCAAATTGCTAACATTCGAGGAATGGAGACGAATATATCAGGTGGCAAGCAGTCATTTCCTCATGTATGCCAAGGTGGTCAAACGCCTGGCTACGCTGTGGGACGGTATACCGGAGGAGCCGGAGGTACAACTGCTAATGCAGACATTATTAGAACTAGGAGAAGGTGGCAGTAAGGTGTCCCTTGTGTATGGGGCCCTACAGGCATTGATAAAGGATAAGGAGTTGGTGGTTAAAGGCAGGTGTGACAGGGACTCTGGAGAATTCATTCTGGAAAAGAGGTGGACACAAATGTGGGAAGAGGTCAAAAAGACATCTAGGAACGCATGATTCCAACTCACTCAATTCTATTATTTACACAGGGCATATTTGACACCAGAGAAGTTGCATGTGATGAACCAATCTGTGCCCCATACCTGTCTGAGATGTGGGGGAGATCACAACGAAGTCTGGCATATGGTTTGGGACTGCCAAGTTGTAGCTAAATACTGGAGGGAGGTGACGGAACGATTGAAAACTTTGGTGGGAGACAGGTATGATTGTACACATGAGGTTTGTTTGTGGGGGCTTCTACCGGGGTCAAAGAGGTATAAAAACCAGAACAAACAGCGTATAGCGATGGAATGGAAGAGGCCAGCGGGCCCGTCACGGAGGCAATGGCTTCAAGATGTACATAGAGGGGGCCTGGTCTAGTTGGACTACCTGAATAAACATATGGACCCGAAGGGGGGAAATGTGTTGGTGATGGATTCGGGACAATTGTTAAATGAACTGGCATTCACTCAGGTCTTAAAGCATCTGTGATTCGGCTCAATGACAAAACTACAAAGGTGGGAGGGTGAGGGAAGACCTAAATCAGAGTCAGTGGTGCCTAACCTGTGAAGTGTGCAGAGTCTACGGGGACTGCGAGAAGCAAAGCTGGGACGAGACAGCACTTGAGGGGGAAGGGATGTGGGAGAGATAAGGGGTTCGGAGGGAGGGAGGGAGAGAGGGAAGGATTAGGGGTAGGCAGGGAGGGTAATGTTGTGGATGGGATGTTAAACTGTTGTAAGAAAAACTTAATAGATAAATGAGAAAAAAAAACTGTGTGCTTGTTGCCTTTGGGAACAAAGTAACAGTTTTGTGGCATGCCCCTGGAGGGCCTTCTGGTGCATGGACTGGCCTGGACGCCATCCCAAACCGAGTTCTGCTACACACAATACCTGCAGGGCTTAACGTTCACTTTCAGATTAGACATGACGCAGTTCGAAAAAAAAACAAGTGGCGTTCCTGGATTAGTGTACTGAGTGTGGAAAACCAAAAGTAACTGTGTTCATGGGGCACAAATGGTTCCATGAATACTGCCCCGGACATCCCGTCCAACATTATGGTGTACAACTGAGTCAAGTAGTGCTGATGCAAAGCTACATTACATCCTCTTGTAGTAGAAAAAGTTTCAGAAAGCAGCTTGAGTTGGAAGACATATTGAAGAGTAAATTAGAAACCCTTATTTCTAATTCCCTTCCCTTCAAACCTATAGGCATTCCTCAAACTTAACCCACCCTTTTCTTACAGAGCCATGTGCACAGCCAACACACACGGTAGAAGGGCACTAGACAAAATCACTTTACATAACGTTATGTTACTTGCATGTTCTGTTAATCCCAAGGAAGAGGGAACAGAAGAAAGGGAAAGGTAGTACCCTCTGGTGAATACAGATACAAGGTGCATTCACTTGTTACAGCTATTTGGGTCTGGTAAAAACTTAACAGCCTCCTATTGGAGTGACATGCTCGAATACTCTTGCTGGGTGAAATCTCAAGATTTCTTTCAGGTGGCAATTATGTTTGCTGACCAAATGAGACTGTGTACCAGTCGACCATGACGCCTTCGGAGGAGACCTGGTCTGAATCCATTTTAGGGGTTGGATTTCGCAGTCTATGCATTATCATTGCATTTCTTGAAGTATTAAGTCTGCTGAACCGTAGTACAGGTTTTTTTACAACCCAAGGAAGGTCTTCAAACATCTCCTGAGCAGTATCAAAGAGTGAATCTCAAATCTTAAGATCTGCATGTGTCCACAGCCACAGGTCCTTGCTGCAATGTTATGGAAAATAGTATCCCTGTACATTTCTTCCTCATGCAGCCAATCCACACTTTCTGAATTCCAAAATAGTGCCATGGTTAGCCCTCTAGGTGTGAGGCATACCTCTAGGTTTTGCTCCCTAAAGTTAGGCAAATGCTCCCCCAAAAAATATAAAATAAGGACAGGCGGCAGGTGTCTGTTTCTTATTCACACCTGCACTGCTGCAGTGATGTTTTCAGGCAAGGAGCCTCACAAATACTGCACAGAGGAACTCCCTTATTGTGCTATATGAACAAGCACAGGGCTTATAAAGTTGATTTAAAAAGTTTAATTTCTGTTTTTTTTCTGGGCCCACGGAAGTATGCTATGTGAGGGGTCAGAAATGTGAGGCGCACAACTTTGTGAAGGTTTTTTCAAAAGATGCCATTTTATTAACTCAAAAGGTTGGATAAACTCCTCACTATCCCTACCCTGATGAGGGCTTCCCTGCCTAAAATAAAGGTAACACTAACGAAAGGTTTCTGTCGATCACACTTATACATACACCAACAAGGCAATATTGTGAGGAACCTGAGGGCATCCTCACTTCTCTTCCCCCTGTATCCTCCTCTTGGGTGGCAAGGAAAAGGCCATCGCTCTTGGATCCGGACTTTGGGGGTGGATATGCGAGGAAGGATCATCTGGGTCGAGGAGACTTGGGGAGCGGGGAAGAGGACGTTCTTAGGTGAGACATGGTATCCCACATTTCTTTTTCATAACAAACTATCTATCCCTCAAGCCGATATAGGCTATGGTCAGCCCTTTCCCTGTTCTTCCCTTAAAACATTCCCCAAGAAACACCAGTTGGGCACTGGGGCGAGCAAGAGACCAGCTAGAGAAACACATCCCCATTTCACAAATGCACATGCATAGAATCCTCAGTGGTGTACTGAGACGAAGAGGACAGCAAGAGTAAGGTAGGACTACCGTTTCAACAGTGAGCGGTCCTGTTCTTTTTGGACAAATCATGGTGGCAGGAACTTTAAAAGCCGGAATCATTGTGGAAATTTAGGCAGCTGTGGAAGCAGGGCTACAGAGTGCTGGGTGCAGACCACAAGAGGGAGACCGGTGTGGCCGAGCGAAGCAGTCGTGTGAGTCCAAGTTACAGGAGGAACATCGCCGGGTTAGCGAAGCCACAGAGGGCTACTGGGAGAATAAGAATAAGCGAGGTACCGGACGGGAAGGAGAGAACTCGTGGCGGGAAAAAAAGGACCTCGCGGGAATGCCATAAACTCTGACCAGTGAGTGTACGAAGAAGGGGGAACACCGGGATGGCAGGCGAATATGCAAAGCGAGCAATGAACATTGATTTGAACAGAATCAAGCATTTCTATGAATACTGATCAGTGAAAGCAAATCTGAGCATTTCTGAATATTGATCGGAGTGAAAAAAAGTTTGTGAATCTGCCTGATACAAAGAACTGTATGATAAGAGAAACCAAGCACTGGCAAAGGTGAAGAGAGTTCAAGGAACCGTGTAATAAGAGAAACTAGCATTGGCAACAGCCAAGAGAATTAAAGGAACTGTATGTTATAAGACAACAAGCATTGGCAAGAGCCAAGAGAATACAAAGAAGTGTAATAAGTGCATGGTATGGTGGCCAACCAAGCCACGGTACAGTGTCAGGAGAGTGTGACACAGGTGAATTAAATTGAACAGCACTCTCAAGTTGAAGCAGTGCCCTAGGGCTGATGGAAAAGCACCAAGGAACGGGTATCAGTTGCATGACCTGTAATGGGTGTACCATGTGGTCTGACAATTGCGCCTAGACCGAGTGCACCCCTGCGTGGAAAAGCCAATGAAAGCGCCCACAAAGAAGCTTGTGTCTAAACTGCAACAAACTCATATGTGTTTTGAAGTCGAGAAACTGAACTACTTATCTGAACTAGTGAAAAGTAACAATATCATAAAAGCTGGGAAGCGTCCCAAGGAATTGTGTTGTTTTGAAAAGCTGAAAAGATTTGAACTCTTCGGGAAGGGAACCCCTATGCCTTATGAACTATTTTGAACATGGGGAAGGGAAAGCGGATTACAAGCCAAGAGCTGGAAGGAACTCTGAACTTTATTTTGAACACTACTCATTTGATGCGGACATCCCTACACATTGTATACAGTTAGACGGGAGGGCAAGTAGTCCTTACTCCATCCTGCATTTTGAATTTTAAAAGGCTGTAGACCAAACCTGATTCTGTTGTCTGTGTCTGCTTCATGATGCCTTCACAATATAAGGCAGTTCAAAAGCGACAAATGTAACAGTTAAGTTCACATCATGATAACGGTTTCTCCTTATAATCTGGGTGAGATCCCCTTCCCCAGAAACTCTACAGGACTATTATAAATGCCACATCATATCATATCAAGCAGGATTTTGTTCAACAGTTGCAAAAGGATAAAGAAATCGGGTCTCATAACAAAAGTTCTACTTCAGGTCTCTTTGTTGTAACTCGATAACACAAAGTTACAACTTAAACCAACAGCTCACAAGTGTTCAACTAAGTTTTCCTCTTTTCACTTGTGACAAAGATCTCGAAACAACTTATTTTCATCAGCAAAGAATCTATATGAATAAAATGCTTCGGTATGTTTCCATACTTAGCTGATACAATTTATCAGTGTTGGGTTGCCCTGCGTGGCCAAATGGCAAAGTGCACCCACTTCAACAGCTACCATTTCAACAAACAGAATAAGCTTGGTTCTACGCCGTCATCTTCAACTATTGCAAACATTCAGAAGTTACTTCTTTCCACCCCCACTTCTCTTCACACAGGGCACACCAGTTCCAGTGTCAATTAACAGTTAATTACCGGCTCAACGTTTCAGTCTCTAAAGAACGAAATGCTGTAGGACGAATGCCTCCTCATAAGCTAAACCTGAAAGTAGGTGCTGTAATTATGCTACTATGAAATCTTATGCCATCACAGGGACTCTCTAATGGAACATGGTTGACAATTACGCATCTATTAAGACACATCAAAGAGGCCTGTGTGATCGATGGAACTTAGATACTGTTCTTCCACTGTGCATACCTCTCATTCCATCCGATACATTTAGCCTTTTCAATGATCATTAATAAGTCACAGGGACCTACGCCCCCTTCCTGGTAGCGATCAGTGGTAATTCTGATATTTAAGAAGGGGGACAGAAGAGACCCTATGAATCACAGACCGATATTGCCCTTGAAGATTTGCTAGTACATCATATGTTACGCTGGGAATAGCTAGTATTTTCGGATTTAATTAGTTTCAACAAAAGGTCTTTGTCAGGATATTTCTGCACCAGTTCACAAAACCACTTGTTTGACAATATTAAATTATTCTGCAGCAGTTCACAAAACACTTGCTTCAGTGACATTAATTTGTCAGGATGATTCTGCATTAATCCACAAAATGAATAATGATTCTTCAAGACACTGTACTTCTATGGCTTCCACCTTGTCCACTCACCTGCCAGGCCTACTACTACAATGTTCCCTGCTATGGTGTACTCTCCTGCCAGGCCACAATAAACTACTAACTGCAAGTACTTCTGTGGTAAGGGTTAACCTCAAACAGATTAGCAATGTCTTTTGCTCCACATCAAGTTTAAGAATTTCTTCAGGGGAAACGAGAACCTGTCTGTTACACATTTGTGATTGCCACACTCAATACAGGTTATGCTCCACTCCTGAATACCTTCCATCAGAAGGGCAGCCCTGCTGCTACTTGTCATGATCTCTGCTTCCAAAAGGTCAGGGTTTTCCCAACTCCCTTGGAAGCAGATCCATAACCCAGGTTCCGAGTGCCAACCAGTCCCAATTGGGACCTTTTGGACCCAGTCCTGGCGCCAGTGGCACCAGGCTCATAAATATGCCCAGTCCCAGCGCTGGAAGCGCCGGGCTCATAATGCTTGGGTGGATTTACCTGCAGCAGACCATGCTGCTTACTTGCCTGCCAGTTGAGCCTCTGATCCTCTTCTGTTTGGAACTACTTTTCCTGTTGGGTGGGGCAGGAGCCACTCCCTAGATTCAGAACACTGGAACTCTTCTGGAAAGCAGGAACTCTTTTCTTACCTAGGCGTGGCTGTGGAAGGAGACACCTAAGCACTACAGGAGGCTATTTAAACCACACCCGATGGATGAATCTTGCTTTGTGTTATTCTGCATTCTCTGCAGCAGAACGCTCATCGTGTCTTCTGCATCTGATCCTGGGCCTAAGGAAAAAGGCTTACCATCCTGAATCCAGTCTTCAGCAACAACTATAAAGACAAGAAAGAACAGGTTAGCATTACGGTCTTCAGTGACAGCTCTTCACTTACCTGGTCCATTGGCTGTCACCAACGCCTCGCGCTGCATTCCGGCATCTGAAAGACAAAGGCTTACCTACTCTTCGTGCGCTCCGGAGGTCTTCACACTGCATTCCGGCATCTGAAAGACAAAAGCTTACCAACTCTTCGCACGCTCCGGAGGCCTTCGGCGCTGCATCCGCATCTGAAAGACAAAACAAGGTGCGTTTAAAGACATTGGGGAACTTTAATACTCACGTGCCATTACTCCTTTCCACATCTAACCCAGTGGGTATTCCGGCACCCTGCAGCCGCTCCGAACTTGTACCTGCAAAATAAAAAGACAGTTAGAGCGCATCGTGAAGCAGGCAACAAGCGCTTACTTACGTGCTTCCAGGCGCTTCTATTCATCACACGGGCTCCATCTTCAACTCACTTCAGCCCGTCATCCGCCATCGCCGGAACCCTGCAAAACAAGAAACATCATTACTAAAGACTTTAAAGACATTAGAATTACTCGAAACTTACCGTTTGTGCAGTAAACGACGGACAGCAGTCCTCTGAAGTCAAGAGGCCTGCTCCCCTTATCCAGTGAAGAAACTGGTTACAGCACCCTGCTCCGAGGCAGATGGAGAGCACGGCGTTCACTTACCTAAGGTGAGAGCGTTAACCTTTGGGGTTCTACAGGAGAAGAGAAAGGGAAGAAGAGAGAGACATTCAATAACCCAGTTCCTTAATCCCATATTTTCTATCTGCGGACATCTTACCCTTCAAGTCAGATACAGTGCACAGAGGTCCAGCCCAAAGAGCCAGCCGTGTGTTACACATCACCTTTGCAGATACGGTATACGCCCAGTCAAGACCAGCGCCTCTACGGGAATCAGGTGAGCGTTACACTACTCTTGTTTCCCCACTTCTGCTCCACAACATCTAATTCAAGCATTATTTCTGGGAGAACAAGAAACACATTGGTTCTGTTTGGTACACCCTTGTGATTGCCCCATGCAATGCAGGTTAAGCTTCGCTCCTCCGGAATTCCATCTATCATTAGGGCAGTCTTCCTCATACTCTTGTTTCTCCCCTTTCACACTAACTAAATGCTGATAATGATTCTGTCTCACTTTTACACTTCTTTGGCAATGTGGATTTAACCCTTTTCCTCGTATGACTTCCTTTTCATACGGCAATAGTCCTTACAAACACTGACATTCTCAATTGCCTTCTTGTGCTCGGGCAATACCGGTTGTTAGGGCAAATTCTCAGAAATGTGCCTTTTTACTTGCTCTCAACTAATTCTGAATGCCAACAGTAATACATTAATGTCAACAGCACCCTAGCAATTGAAGTCACCTGTGGGTGTAGGCCTCTGCTGTATGCCATCCCAAATGGGTATTAACTGATTCTGAACTAAGAGATTGTGTAATTTTGAAGTATATTTGTGTGGTGTTTTACAGTGCTCCCTTCTGAAGAAGGCTTACATTAACTGACTGGTAAATAAATTAATAATTGTTTTTATCAAGTGTTTGCTTGGATACTTGTCACTGTGAACCTCTGTAACTCCCCTACAGCTCACATTGACCCCTCTTGAGATAAGCCTGGCTACTCGTCCACACTACCAACCTGTGTAGTACAGACTTATACCAAAGGTTGGGTTACTACTGCCAGGAGGTCAGGGTTGTTGTAGTGCACCCTATGGGTACTGCATACAATCTTACCCAACACTGGTTCTTTATAAATGCCTTTGTAGGTTTCTCTTTTGGCTTTGGCAATAGTGGTTTGTATTTTCTTCTTGGTTTATCGCCCTCTCTTGTTGTTGCTTTCAAAATGACCCACAATGTTATAATCGCAGCCTTCTGGTCTGATGATCAGGTTCTCGTGCTGCCATCTGATCCTTTTTAGCTTTGCTTGCACCAGAAGAAATAGCCTGCTTTACATTAGTTTGGTATTCAAAGACTTTCCTCTTCTTCAACTTTATATCGTTTATATTATTCCTGAGGTTAATGGCCTTGGACTTTGCCAGTGGGCAGTTATGGAGGGCTCCGGGGTCCCAATCTAACAGTGAACTCACCGGTTCTGGCGTGCGCATCCGTCCACCTTGCTGCCTCTAGATCCACTGCTATTTTCACACGCCACCCGGTAACCTCTCCTTCGTGGCTTTCCATGGGCCAGGTCTGTCAACAGCACAGCTCTCCTGGCTCCCACAGCTCTACGGTGCTCGTCTGGCACCAGCGCTTCTCTGACAATGGGGAAAACTGTGAAATGGTGCGCTTTCCACTGAGTGACCTCTGCAGCTATGATCCTTCCGGGGGAGGGCCATCAGTCCCAACACTTTCTGCTGTGCAACCACTGCAGTCAAGGTCTCGAGCTTAAGAGACCCTCTCAGGACCGGCATCCGTTGTACACACCATGGTGGTCCCGGTGTCTTGGCTCTCCATGCGGAGGTGTCAAAACGACTCCACCTTCTGCTACTTCTCTATGGCCTGCATCTGAGGGGGCCCTTTATGCCTCCTAGTCTCCCACAGGTGTGGGTCATTATCCCTAATAGACTGCAACTTGCAGTCACGTACCTCTCCAATCCACTTTTTCATTCCAGTACTTCGGGAATTATGGGAGTTGGCGTTTGTGATGCTGGGAATGCATCGGAGGGACAGGGCCTCTGTATCCTTGTCCTTTACTGCTTTTTGTCATGTGTTCTGTAGTGTTTTCCGTGCAGGAGTTCATGTGGGACTCCTGGCGGTGCAGCTCTCTCTTGATTTGGTGAACAGACCCATGGCACCCATGGGTGGGGGGTGCAACCCTGTGCCCCTAGTGTATGTTTTTGGGCACCTGTGTATGGCCCACAGAGCAGGGTATGGGCTGGTGGCAGCTCCATGCTGAATTTGACAGGTGCGCTGAGTATCCTCCATTTTGGGATACTCAGGCCCTGACATTTGGATCAGTTGATTCCTAATTGGAAACAAGATGGCCCCCGTGGCCTCTTGCTTTCTATTTCCTGTTACCTTGTTTTCCCAAAGTCCTGGGAAGCCCTGACTCTGTCCCTTCCCCCTGACCGGCTGTTGGGTGGAAGTTCCATATATGGTGGTATTGTGAAGTCCAGGCCAGACTGGCTGGAGCCTTCCCAGTGACTGTATGTTGAGGGTACACCGTGTGGGTGGGACCTGGGTGAATGGAGTGTGTGACGAATACTCATACTGTGTTGTGGGTGTCTAGTATCTGGCGTTTGACACAATGACTGAGACAGCCCTGCCCAAAAAAGGTATGAATGCAGTGTGGAGTGTTGAATGGCTGGGTACTTGTTCCAATACACAACTTGTTTTGAGTGTCTGGGGAGAAGTGAATGGCCTGAATGCACTATGCACCTGATTGGCTGCCTGCCTGCATGAATACCCTTCTGACCGATTGGTTGCCCGAGTGTGACCCAGCAGAATAAATGGGAGATCCACTACTATATCTGGGGGCCTCTCACTGCTAGAATTCGTGTTCAGAAGCTGAAGTCCACTGCGAAGAGTAACTGGAGTAAAACCGAAGCTTAACCTTGAAGCCCTGCTGGAAGAGAAGAATTGCTGTTGCTCTCCTTCACAATCTGAAAGCTGCTGTGTCTCCAAGGACTGACCCAGAGAGGATCTGGTAAGGTGCCCTCTTCCCGAGCTACGAGGGACCATCGTGCACCAGCTGATCTTTGCCAAAGCTCCCTGGTAGACAGACGTACGTCAGGCTGCCGACCGGAGACGGGGACTGCTGCGGAATCCCAAAGAGAAGCGCCCGGACTGTTGTCTGCCTCTGTCAACGTACACAATCACGGACCGGAGCCGCCGTGCTCCCGTTTGCCTAAGAACTTCATTTGATCCACGGACGCTCTTGTCTGCATCGCCGCCCGCTTTATCCTGCTGGAGAAGGCCCGACCGTCGACGTGCTGAGGAGCATCCGCCGGTGGGTTTCCCGCCACCTAAAGACCACAGAGACGCCAACGACTCAACGCCCTTGCTGGGCCACAGTTCATCATCTCTTTGCGGTCCAGAACTATCGTCACTGAGGTGCCCAGCACGCCTCTTACTTGCAGGACGCCAATGCTCTGTCGTCGACGAGCTCTGCTAGGAACGAAGCTGCCACTTCACTGCCATAGTTCATCCTGTTCTCCGTCGGACGTTCGACGACCCGTGACTCCTGCCTTAAAGGGAGGGCACACAAGAAGGGGCGTCAATTTCCCATCAACGAACACTACAATTCCAGGTACATTGGGGCTGCAGAACTATTGAAGAGGGAAATAAGACTCATAGAACATTATATGGACTGGGCTTGTGATACATCTTTGCTTTACAGGTTGCCCAGGTGGGGGGGGATCTCCACACTGAACTGTCTAGGTAGCGGGGCCAGTATTCTGCCAATTGTTCCAACCAACTGCTTTCCTCCTATTTTCTATTGCTGGTTTCCTTGTTATTGATCTGTGTGACATTTTGACAGTATAGTTGAACTATACTTGATACTTTAATGAGATCTGATAATACTTGTGGTACCACTTCAGAACTGTATATATTTACCATTGTTGATTTTCTGAGCACAAAGTGAGTTATTGTGATAGTGTACATAACCTTGAATATTAATTATATAAAGACTGTTTTTTAACTAATAGTGTGTGGACATTCCTTTGTGGGGGCTTGGGGACTACACTGTACTTAAGAACCAGCCTGCATCACCTCCTGAGAAGCTAGGCCTTGATTGATCGACCACGATGCCAATAATAGAGAATCTTGGCTGGGGTCCTCTGTGCCTCTCCTCTACCATATAGAGAGCAGAAGTACAGACACCCCCCTCCAATCTTTACAGTGTTCACAATATAAAACTCAGATTTCTGAATGAAATTATCATCACCAAGTTCACTTATCTCCTTATACATATTCCCGAAAGGTGTATTATAACGAAGCATTCAATGAAGTATTTCGCTTTACAGAAGAATAGGGGTTTTCAGGGTCTAAATTGGTAATATTTAAAGACTCCTCTTTATTATTTCCCTGGGATTTATTAGATCTTTCATATCTATTCATTAGATCTTTCATATCTATGAATGTCAGTGACTGTAAAAGGGTTTTTCTTACTTCTATTACATGACTGGTTATGATTGTCTTCACCTACAATCCAACAGTTACCTTGAGAAAATAAAAGCTCTCTCTAACAGCAAGCCATTACATATTCCAGTATCAATGATATTCCCTTAGTTCAGGAAGACAAATACTGCGTCTCATCCCACAAAGTCCTCCTGGTCCCATGCGTCCCTTCTCCTGCCAGGTGATCGTCCTGTATAATACCGCTCCCAGGGTCAGGATCAAGAATCGTCTGCCTTTCCCCGGCCACCTGGGAGGAGACTTTAGGTTGGGTTTATGTGAGGACTCTGCAGGATTCCTCGCAGCTACTACAAAGCTACCCATCCTTTTGAAATGAAATGTCTTTACTAGCCTAAAAATTCTCCAGTAGACCATGAGAACTCCTTTTTGTCCCAACTGCCAAAAGTATGGAGCAAAATACAACTCACATTTTTTGAGGGAAGGCATGGCTATGATTCAGTTTCATTAAGAGCTTTGTCATTCTCGCAGGTGGGCTTGCAGGGTAGAAAGGGGAGGGGAAAGAGTGGCAACAACCCTAACAAAGCCAGCACCAGCAGTGAGCAGACCCGATGTACATGGCACCCACAAAAAAATGTAATCACCCGCAGGGTGAAATGCCAGTCTCCAAAAACTCTCAATAACGCAAACATTCTACAAGAATCATCATGACTGTTGTCAAAATCACCAACAACTGTATTGTCACACAGCTTATTCAAATATGCCAATCAGAAAGCTTGTAAACTGTACAAAAGACTTTTGGAAATAGTACCCATGAAGAAGAGACTAAGAATATGGTATCTTGCTGTGTGCAATTGTCTAATATTATACAGTGGTTTGAGGCAAGATACGTAGCGCTTGCCTTTCTTCTTGTGGCAGATGTGAGCTCAAGAGGACAACTGTTTGTGCTGCAGCGGTTACTGGATTGTTGTGAAGGGCAAAATGGGGGCTAACCTGTTAATAGTTCATCCTGCAGAGACGTGCTGCTAATTGCAGCACAAAGAGAAACAGTGGAGGACTTTGATATCAATAGCCAATCCCGCACCCAATTGACTCAACGGGCGTGTCCACAAGAAGATAAAAGATGCCAGCTGATTTAGTTCAGGGTGGCGAGTGTAAGGAAGATGGCCACGGTAGATGGCGGAGGCGAGAAAGGTAGAGCTGGAGCTGCTCTACTACTTTCCCTACTGTCTGACATCAAATCGTACCACCTTCCCATGACATTCTGGTTCAGCTGAGCATGAGCTTTGTGTGTGAAATGTTAGTGGTCGTTCTTCCAGTAGGCATTTGGTGAAAGGGGGATCACAGAGTAACCTTACAAACAGTTACTTTTGAGGGGGGCGTGGCTAGCGGCCATGTGAGGTGGACGTGCGCTCCATGGGCTGCTGAGGATCCGACAAACGATACGCTGCAAACTTATGCCCAATAGAGACGAAATACTCATGAAACAGAGGAACAGTAGCACGGAACGTTGGAGAAGCTCTGTGCCACGCAAGACTGCCTACGAGGACTGAATTCCAGACGAAACACTGTGTAGAAGAGGAGCCACAGCGAGGGTCTGGAAAATGGAAGCAACGACTTGAGAGAGGTGGCGAGACCGCTGGAGGAGTACTGCGCCCACAGGCGGGAGCAGCTCCTATGTCGGCAGAGGGACACTGCTGCGCCCTGCCTTTCTAGGCAGCCCGAAGACTAGCGTTGCGGCGGGGGAAGAGTTTCAGTGGCTGTTGCCAGAGCCAAGAGGACCGGAACATTGCGCAACTTGAAGGAACAAAAGAAACAGGCTACCAGAGATGTGGTAACCCGCACCGCTGTATTGCAGGAACAGAGGAGCCGGGGCCCGAAACCAGGCACAAGGACACGGGGCGGATATAATAGACAGCCGAGCCTTGAATCCTAAAGGCATTTTCTGCTGGGAATCAAGATGGGGGGGGGGTGGGATCAGCTGAGACGCATTGCGGGCTGCAGAACTGCTGTGCTAGTAGGCCCCCCCCGCCAGAGCGCTGCCACAGTAGACGTAGACCATTAGCAACAAATAGACCAGAGGAGGCCCCTGCTGGCACCAGGCCGGCGAATAATCGTGTCAAAGTATCCAGCTGATCCCAGAAATCTCTTCCTGGACTTGGTTTACAACCATCGTGCCTTTATTGCGGGTATTAGACATTAAGACTGGCAAAGACGCCACTGTTGACTGAGTGCTTCCGCAGGCAGCTGACCACCATTGGGGAGGCAAGCAAAAGACAGGAGTGATGAGGCGAGGACGCCGCAACGGTGAGAGGAGCACGCGGAGGACTGGCTGGGCTACAGCATGCGATGGACGGGAGGCGCGGCAGGTGGCGGTAAGGAGTCTGGGGTGTCAGGGGGTCCCAGAGTTCCTATTATACATCATAGACTGAAAGGAGGCGGGGGATCCCCCCCCCTGCCGCCCGCAGTACTCTGGCTTACAGCAAGGAACTTGTTGCGCAGGCAGCGCGCCCGAGAGGACGGCACCATCCGCAACAGCACGCAACTGTCTCTTTGAGTGGCACAGAGCAGAGGTATTGGGCAGAGGGGGCCAAGTAGAAGTCCTGGCCCCTGGCCACGGACAATATATACACAAACAGAGCACAACTGGTGACTTATAGACCCTGACATACAAAGGAGGGTCGCGATAGGAAGCCTGCAGCACACAGTGGGCGGGCAGAGCACTACACCCTGGGGCGGCAATACCTCAGAGCCCCCAAGGAACAGACAAGTGCAAGCAGCGGGCCGAGGCCCGCAAACAATGGCCTGAGTCGCAAGCAAACTCACAGAGATAGCGCTAATACCAAGCAACGAGGACACAAGACTGCATACAGAAGGCCCATGCAAGACTGTGCAGCCAGGAAGTGACCATAGAACATAGATTCTAGTAAATCAAAGCCGCTGGACATCAGAGGAGATGAGTGAGTGCCTTTGAAGACCTGCCCCCGGGGGAGAACACTTGTCCCTGCGCACCCATGACTGGCACTGCGGCAGGGCGCTGTTGTTGAAACTATGAACCGTGAGTGATAGGAACGTTACGAGCAATCAGGGATAGCGGGCGCAATGGCGCAGACCACTGAGGCCAACCATACACCAGTACACCCATTCTGGTGCACCAAGACAGAGAGGAAGAAATTTTGCAAAAACGTGAGCAGCAGATATATTCTGCGGGGTGCATCAACAAACTCCAGAGAGACGAAGGCCTCAACACGCACTGCATCAGGGGCCTGCGACAGAGCGCACTGCTCCCCCTCGAAGCAAACGAGGACAGGGGACACCATAGGAGCTGAGGAGCACAATGACGACCAAGGGAGGAAAGACCAAACAGAAGCAAGCCACGCTGGAAACCTTTACGAGTTGCCAGCCCAATCGCCAAGAAGCAGACTGTTACGCTCACACTGACTCCCACGGAGGCGCTGGCCAGGATCGTGCTGCTGTGACCTCTTCTAAGGTGTTGCGCGGGGCTCAGAAGATGGACTGGACCGGACTCCCAACTCCTGCTTGTCCGGCTTGCAAAAGTATCCTTCTGTAGGCGAGAATAAGGGATTAACTGTCTGCGGGGAATGCTACCAGCCTCCCCCTTTCCCCTCACCCTCCTCGAAACCCTTCTGTGCTTCCCATGGCGTCTCACCTTAGGGTCTTGAAGGGCGAGCTCTCCTTCCTGCTTCTGATGCAGGGGCGCGTTGGTATCCAGTTACTTCACTGGATTCTTGGTTTTATGAGAACCAAACTTGCTTGGCCTCCAGGTAAGTTCCTTGAAAGGTTCCCCTTTTGTCCTTGCATCAATATGCTAATGTCAATGTCTTTTTCCCCATAGGGGCTGGGGTACGGAATGCCGGGGAAAAGGCACCGACCCGAGATGCGAGGTGCAATCCCTGTAGAAATCAGGTAAGTCTTGATGAGCGTTTTTGGGTAATGTCTTTTCATTCGCTCATTGACGCTAATGTCTTTTTCCCCATAGGGGCCGGGGTCCGGAAACGCCTGGATGCGGCGCGGACCTGAAATGAAAAGGGAATGACCCAACAGGTAAGTCTTAACATGGAGGTTTAGGTTTCCTCATTCCCTTCTCTCTCTCACCTTTGCTCTTGTCTTTTTCTCCCTAGGCGTGGCAGCGTGGCTGCGAATCCGGGTGATCGCTGCTGAACATGGAGGCGCCCTGTGAAGGTGAGTGGAATGCGGCGCTGCGGCGGTCGATGCGATGTGCTTTTAAATTAAGTGTCTTCCTTTGCAGGATCGTCGGCGAGCTGACTCCGGAATGCGGATCTTGCAGGTAAAGTCTTTTCCTTCTCCTATTCTCTCTTTCTCTTCCTTTGTAGGTGATCAGGATGCTGGCAGGCGTGGCAGAAGTCCGAATGCAGGAGCAAACACGGTGAGCGTCCAGCTGCTAGATGCAGAACAACGCGAAGCATGTGCTGCTCTTCGGGTGTGGTTTAAATAGCCTGTAAAGTAGTTCCAGGTATGTATCCTTCCACTCAGATATGTATTCTTCCTCAGACCACACCCAAGTGATAAAGTAGTCCAAAAGATAAAGTAGTCCCATTCAGTCCTCAAGAGGGCCTGGATGTAGCAGCACGGTCTGCTTCAGGTAAGTGCACATTAAAACACTTACACACATGTCTTGCTTTATGAGCCTGGCGCCTAAGGCGCCAGGACTGGGGTCCAGAATGAGCCTGGCGCCAAAGGCGCCAGGACTGCGTCCAAAAGGCCCCAACTTGGGCCTGCTGAGACGTCCTTGGGGAAAATGATGTCTGCCTCTGGGGTTGCTGGGCTGGGCCTGGCTCCTTGGAGGTAGGCATCATGACACAGACAGAGAAAATACAGATAAGGAACAAGCATCGCCACCAAAAAACATGGCAGAAACAGGGCAGCGGCAGAACCTAGATGCCATTGCGGCGCTCCAAACAACGCTAGAGGACGAGATTGACGCAGTGGCTATCAACGTGGCGCTATTGCAGCAAGAAGTCCGGGCGCAGAACGCACCGGGAAACTGGAGAAGCAGGTCAAAGAGAAAACAGAAGTGAGGGTACACACAACGATAGATCTTGACATCCTACAGCAGAAAGTGAAATTACTGGAAGACAGGGCTGAGGAAGAGGAAGGTCGGGCACGCAGAAACAACATCAGGATCGTGGGGCTGCCTGAAGGGGCGGAAGGTTCCGACCCCACCATGTACATTGAGAACATGTTGATTCAAGAAATAGTGGCGGAAGAACTCACGCAAGGGTTTACGATAGAAAGAGCACATTGATCCTCGATTAGAAAACCACTGCCAGGTGCTCCGCTGAGGCCTGTGATAGCCAAGGTATTGAACTATAATGACCGAGAAAAGATCCTGGCCTTCTCTAGGTCAGGAGGGATGATGCAGAGGGCATCAGCGAAGATTTCAGTGTATCCTGACTACACCTTTCAGGGATTGATGGATATGGAGAGCCTGACATGCATGATAAAAGGCTGCATCGAAATCCTGCTGAGGCGGGCAATAGGCTGGTAGCCTCCTTGACCCCCTGGACATAATAGCTCAATGATGGATAATGTTAAGATCATGACATGGAATGTCTGGGGGCTTAATAACTATGTGAAACGTAGAAGAGTGTACAAGTATATCAAGAGGAATAAGGTTGGGATAGCCTTATTACACGAAACGCATTTATATGCACAAAAACAGAAAAACCTGGCGAGGTCGTGGGGAGGGGCGATGATGGGCTCCGCTTATTCAACATATGCAAGAGGGGTCCTCGTTTGGGTGGACCCGGCTATCCCACTTAAAATGTTGACCACGAAGACAGACAGGGCAGGATGACAATGCTGCATGGTATATTAGAAAACCGCGAGATATGTATTGTAAACACATATGCCCCAAACCACAACGCCACCGTTTTTTTTAGATCATTGTATGCAAGATTAGTACCCTACAGGAGCAGGACTCTGATTTTGGGGGGGGGGATTTTTATTGTACATTAGACCCTTCTGTGGACAGATCGGATGCGAAGCACAAACGGCCATTTCCTCAATCCAAGGTGCTACACTCACTGCTGAAGCACTACCAGTTACGAGACCTATGGCGGGCACAGCATGGAGAAGGCAGGGAATATTCTCATTATTCTGCCCCGCATAGGCTATACACGAGAATTTGATTATGTGTTCGCAGGTGAGGAACACGAAGTTGAATTTTTAGAGGTGGAATATCTGGCCAGGGTCCTGTCTGACCACTCCCCATTAGTAGAGCGGTGGCAGGTGCCTGCCCCACGCCCACCCATACCTACATGGAAGCTTAGAAGTGAAGCACTGCTAGACAAAGCATTTGCCGACCACATTCGCAAGAGGACAATTGAGTATATTGTAGTAAATGATGGAAGTGTACAGAAGGTGGGTACGGTGTGGGAGGCGTACAAGGTGGTCATCAGAGGGGAAATGGTAGTGGAATCGGGAGACGTACAAAAGGTTATTGTTAATGAACTACAGAACATGGAAGAGAGGCTGAAGGTATTGGAGGGAGAGGTGAAAGTGCATAAAGAACACGTTGAGGAAGTAATAGAATTGAAACAAGCATGTCATAAGCAATGGGATAGACTGTGGAAGTTTAATTATGTGAAATACCTGTAAAGGAGCCACGCACAGGGCGATAAGCCGGGCAGAATGTTAGCCTGGCTGTGTAAGCGAGATAGCACTTGATCCCCATATGTTCCATCCAAAACAGAGACAGAGAGGAGATAAACACACAAGTAGGGATCAACGAGGTTTTCACAGATTATTATGAAGCACTCTTATGCTAAACCTTTGGCAAGTGAGCAAGGGGACTTGCAGGACGTACTAGAGCTCATTACCCTGCCCCGATTAGATGCACTACAAGCGGAGGGCCTGGAGGCGCCCATAACCCCAGAGGAGGTTGTAGCCACTATCAGAACGCTGCCTACGGGCAAGGCCCCAGGCACAGATGGCCTCCCCCGTGAATTCTATAAGACCTATGGAGATATGATGGCGCCACTGATGGCCAAGATGTACAATGAGGTACACGCCGACCAAATACTCCCCGAAAGCTTGCGAGCGGCCTGGACTGTTGCACTATTAAAACAGGACAAGGTAAGCACGGACTGCGGATCCTACAGGCCACTGTCGTTGCTAAACCAAGTCAGTAAGACACCCACAGCGATCCTGGCAAATAGGCTTCACTGTCATGATGCCTACCCGTGGGCATCCAGACCAAGTCCAGCAACCCCGGAAGCAGGCATCATATTACCCAGAGAAAGCCCAGCAACCCTTGTTAGGGGCTATATGGGTACAGTCCTGGCGCCATAAGCGCCAGGCTCATATGTTAAAACTTACCTGATGCAGACCATGCTGCAAGAGATCCAAGCCCATGTGAGGCTTGGAAGGGACTACTTTACCTACGGACTATTTTGTTACTTGGTGTGGTTGTGGAGGAATACTTACCTGGGACTACTTTGGGGGCTATTTAAACCACGCCCGAAGGGCAGCACACACTTTGCGTTATTTGGCATCCTGCAGCGTAACGCTCATGGTGCCTGATGTCAGCATCCAGCCTCGTGCCACGCCCGCCTCGAGTCCAGAGCGCCTAGAAAGAAGGGAAAGAAGAAGAAAGGTTAGAACAAGCACATTATTGGGTTTCTTACCTGATTCCGAATTCATCGCACCTTTGAACAAGAAAAAGACTTATTTTAAACACGTTGCATCGCCAGCAGCAGCACCGCGCCATACTCGCCATTCCTCGCAGCATCTCTACGATCCGGCGCGGTCTCCATCATTATGTTGCCGCATTCCAGCACCTAAGGGGGACAAGAAAACAACAAGGTGAGCCGAGGGGAAACAAACGAGGACAATCTCTTGCCACCTTATACTTACCTGATTTTACCGCCAGAGGTATTATTCACCAGCACGCCAAATCTTATTACGACGCACCTGTAAGAAAAGAGAAAGCAGCGAGTTAAACCTTAGCATCATTTAACGGACAGTGTGGGTTAGCACAGACTCTTACCTGAATGCTTTCAGCTGCCACAGAACTATCTTCGTTTGGGTCTAAGCTGCAAGATAAACAAAGGAATTGGACAAGAGTGATTATTCAGACATTTTTGAACTCTTTAGAACTATATACTTACGGCCCTTCGCCAGGAGTTTTGGAGCCAAGATTTGTCTAGAACTCTTCCAATATCCTCAAGCCAGTGAAGTAACTGGACATCAACGCGCCCCTGCGTTCCTCGCAGGATGGAGAGCTCATCATTCAAAACTATAAGGTGAGCTTTGTGAACGGGAATATCAGAGGTGATAAATGGGGACGCAGTGAGGGGCTATTACTCAACTCCACGGGTGGCTAATTCCCTTTCTCCGCCTTTAGGAGACTACTTCTACGGGTCAAGCAGACGAAGCTAGGTGGGCCAGTCCAGTCAGTCATCTCTGCACTACGCATCACGTTGGTGGAGACCGTGGCTGTCCAGTTACGCCTGACACCCCTGTGGGAACCAGGTGAGCGTAACATTCACAGAGGTATACATGTGCTGATACACCCAGATCAGACAGGGTATGTACCGGGAATGAACATTACAGAGAACCTTAGGAGATTGCACTAAGTGATCTACAGCACTGAAGAGTGCGTGGTCGCCTCACTAGACACGACGAAAGCATTCAACTCTGTACATTGGGATTGGTTGTACGCCTCGATGACAAAGATGGCGATAGGGCCACAGTATATGAAATGGGTAAAATTGATATACACTGAATCAATAGCCAGAGTCCGAATGGATAGCATATATTCAAACAAGTGGCAGCTATATAGGGGCACAAGAAAAGGCTGCCCACTGTCCTCAATGCTATATATCATAGCGGCAGAGCCCATAGCAGCGCATTTGAGGCAGGAATATGGCGATAAAGGCATAGAGACGGGAGGGCAAAGCACGTAGTGTCTATGTATGCAGATGACACGTTGCTGTATCTGAGCAACCCTGAAGTGAACCTACCAAACATTCTGGAGATGTTGGATAATTCTAGTGTACTGATGGGAATTAAGATAAACAGAAGTAAGTCATGCTTATTCCTGCTGGCTACGTTGGCGGGGGTGGAGGAAAGGGAATTGCTGATCCTCCCGCTGCTGTGAAGTAGGAACTCCTTCAGATACTTGCGGATCAACATTCACAGAGACCGTGCACACGCACACGAATTCAATATAGTAAGAGCCAAAAATGGGCTGCAGAAATCCATGGAGTTTTGGAGTAAGCTATCCTTGTCCGTGATGGGCAGAGCGGCACTACTGAAAAAGGTGGCGCTCCCGAGACTCGTGCAGTGTTTCGGGAATGTCCCATATAACATCCCAAGGCAATTTTTTCGAGACTTAGAAAAGTTATGCAGGGGCTTCCTGTGGCGGGAGGGGAGAAACAGGGCAGCTCTGGGTACACTGCAAAGGCCGTACGCACAGGGGGGTTAAAAATACCATATTTCGAGTTGTACTTCCTGGCATGCCAGCTGCAGCACGTGGTACAGTGGATGGCAGTTGACTCCACGACAGAAACTGCGCTGTTGCATCCAGCTATTAAGGGAAGATACCTTAGGGACTTACTGTGGGATTCCCCCTGGGGTACAAACCGATAACCCTTATCTGATAGAGCTGGGAATTCAAATTTGGAGGAGGGCTTGCAGAATCATGGGATTGGCGGATCCCCTCTTGCCGCAATTCTGGAGGGCAGACCAGGAAATAGGGGAATGGTGAGAACAAGATGGGAGGAGTGTGGGGTAGCTACAGTGGGAGACATGCGAAACGAGAAAGGGTTGATGACTTTTGCAGAGTGGCAGGAAGCCACACGTATACACGGAGGCCATATTTTGCTGCATAATACGGTGGTGGAGGTGCTACCAGACAGATGGCTGTGTAGCAATGATGAGACCATAGGGAGTGAAGATATTGAAACACTGATAGCGGTGGCAGAGGGCGGACACTTTGTCTCTAGGATCTATGAAGTACTGATAGACCGGAATTCGAGAACGGAATTGAAGTGCAGAGGGAGATGGGAAACGGAGCTGCGGAAGGTGTTTGAGGATAAAGAATGGATGGAGGTGAAGTTGTATCACAATAAGGTTTCCAGGAATGCCAGATTACAGCTAATACAATTGTATATTACACAAAGAGCATACCTCATGCCGGCCATTATCTCAACCTTCATGGGTGCGAAGAAACAAGAATGTCCTAAATGCAAGATGGTAAATTCAGGGTTGGTACACATGTTTTGGGGGGGTCCGACAGTGCGAGGTTTCTGGGAAGAGATAGCACGCAACGCACACCACAGCAGCATAGAACTGGACATCCTCACCCCAGAGGCTTGCATGCTAGGCAGGTACAAGAGAAATATGAAAGATAAAACACTAACTAAAATTAACGACTTGATGTACATACTGGCTAAGCGTAGTATAGCCATGAGTAGGAAAGATGATAAAGGGCCGAACGCAGCTGGTTGGTGGAGGGAGCTGGGAAAATGGGTCGTTGCAGAAACTGGAGCGTGGGAAAGGGCACTGAGTGAGCAAAGACTCAAGCTGGGAATGGACATTCAGCGATGGATAGCATGGACTGTATCTCTATTTGCATGCAATGAGGAAGGCGATACCACACAGACCGTACGAGGTGAACCAGATGCAGATTGAATAAGAATGTATAGCAGGGTATGGGAGATGCAGGCCGAGCTGGGAGGGGTGGGGGGGTTTGTAGTAGGGTTAGTAGAGTTGTGTAACAGAAAAGTTGCAAAAATGATGCATAACATTGTGTGTGTTGTTACTGTTTGTTGTGGTATAAAAATACAATAAGAAATATTTAAAGTAATATATTTTAAAAGAAAGTAGCTACTTTTGCATTTCTTTCTGTGTGATAGCTACATCTTTCATAAACTCTTTAATCACAAAATCCCATCCCCACGTTTCAATCAAATCACAATAATTGCCCCTCAATCAATAAAATCCATATAAACAGTAATAAGAAAAAAGTACTATGTGTAAAGCAAATGTAATGGCGACATGGATTTTGGCGACATGGAAATGTAATGGCGACATGGATTTTGCTCCACCTAGCACACTCACTCGTTGGAATGTGTCCAATTAAAAACCCCTAACAGTCCTCCTTAAGGAGTAAGACCTGGGATACATCTTGGGGACTGTCGAAGCCAAGGGATCAAGAGACAACTCAGGACACACTAGGAATGGTTTAAACCCTTTCATTCTATACCTTACTTGGACCCAGGGCTTGGGGTGGCCTGGGTAGAAAAGTGTAAGGGCTGCCAAAAGAAACTAAAAAGGGAACAATTCCAACTTGCTTGGGGACTGTAGCCAGCCATTCCATGCTTTGCTTCCATTCGCTCTCCGCTTTGTGCCATCTCCTCATCTTTCGTCTTTCCCTCCTCTGGTGTTCTACCTCCTTCCTCTTTTCTCCTGGTCTCTGGGGAACTCCTCTCGAGAGCATCACCCCCACTACCTTTTCTGCATGTGTCAGGTCTATCAAACCTCTCCTTAGCTCTTTCCTGCTCATTTGATCTTTTCTTCTCCCCTCAAAACATATATCACTTTGGCTGCTGGCATTTCCCCCTGCACCTCAGAATCGGCCTCCCCTTCTCTTCTCTTTTCTCCACTGCAAAGTTTTGTCACCACTTTTCCTGCATTCCCCCCTTGCAATGGTATATGCACTTTGTCTCCTACTCTCACACACTCTAGCGGTCTGACTCTCCCCGCCATTCTCTCCTGCTCACTCTGCATGTACCTTCTTGTAATCTAGTGTTTTATATTCCTGAACAGAGGAAGCATTCATAGATTAGGATTATTGACAACTAAACACAGCATTTTAGCATTTGCAATGTTCCAAGCGTGGGAATGTAATACAAATTAAGCTATATTTATCAAGCAAAAGCATTGCTTGATATTGATTTTAATTTGTGCTTTAAACCACAATCTAATTTTAGTACCCCGTGCTTGATGATGATGCACTTAATGGTTTAAATTCACTTACCAAGTGATTTTTCATCAGCATGAGTCAACGCCAGACTTTCCAAATATACAACCAATGCTTCAAATACAAACTGGTCCACCAGCACATTTTCTTCCCTGTGAAAATAGAGAGCAAATGTAAAAATGTGTTTTCTTTTCCATTTTATAAACATCTGCTGTAAAATTCTAGTAAGTGCTTTCTACAGACTTGAGGAATACAAAAATTAAAGAACAAGGAACATTCTAAAATGGGTACGTGTGGGGAAAATTCCTCGAAACACACCTGACACCATTTTTGCTCTCTGCAGTTATTTAAGGACTCTGGGATGAGGTTGATATCATTTGCCCAGAGCAGAGTCTGAGCCAAATAGTTAAGCAGCTCAGAACACTGCCCAGATTGGTGAGCTGACACGTTGGTGCTGGTAGAGAGCAAGTCTTGAGGCTGGGCGGGATATATCGGCGAGTCTGCGGTTTCCCTTGCCTACAGTTTGCTCCCTCTGTGGTGTAAGTTGGCTGATGGAAACTGGAGAAGGTGTGGTGCAGGTGAAGTTGCCTTTGTTCCCCGGGCAGACTTAACTCCTGTGTCTGCGGGGTTAGAGAATGGTTTCCTGCTGAAGAATATCAGGGAGAGCTGGGTAAGTGGAGGACAGACCTGCTTTGTGGAGGTGAAGTGCCCTACGTATTCCTCCGATTTATAGGGCTATACAAAGCATGTAGGAAAATCCCAGCGTTTACTCAAAATACCAGATCTGAGAAAGCTAAGACAACAGAGAAACCATGTATCCCGGGGGCAGAGTGTGAGGAGATCTTAGAGGGAGTTTAGCTGATACAAAACTTTTGGTAAACAATCTATCATTATGGGAGAGCCAAATGCTGATGAGCATCCGTTAGCAGTCTGCATTTCCCTAAATCAACCAGATATGGTGGCATCACCTAACTGCTCATTATTTGGAAGTGGATGAAGGAAAGCCTGCTCCGAGTATTAATTAACAAAGATACCTCTGTAATTGTAATCGTTTTTTTATAACACGCTTAATACCTAAGAAGTTTCCAAGCACGGACCTGGGATTCAAACCTGTGTTGCTCTGCGTCATCTTACTTACAAGACGAGCGTGTTGCCACTTAGCTATACTACCCGTGCAAACCAATGTCTGGACTGCCAATCTCCGCTTGGATGAAATTCCCTAAAGGGGTATGCTCCTTGCCCTTATCCTTGATTGCTAATTAACCCATACTGTTAGAAGCCTGTAAAAACATTAAAAAAAAATAAAAAAATAAAAAGGCGAGATTGAGAGCATTCAATACTGTGGGAAAAGCAGAATAAGCAAAGTCCAAGAAGCACCTACCATCGAACTGTCACTGTGCTGATCAAACCAAACTGGACCCTCAAAGAGGGAAGGGCTCAGAGTCAGAGACCATGCAGGACTATAAACGCAAATATTAAAATTCACCCACAACACCTTGAAAGATGACTTCCACACTACCTTTCAAACAGAAACGCAGCTACTGAAACAAGACCACATGTCTCAAGCCACAGCAGAAAACAAGAAAGAAATAGCGAGCTTGGGGGAAAGGGTCAGTAAGACTGAGAAAGATCTAAAAATGTTCCAAGAGGCAGTTGCTTCGACATCAATATTGGTGGGCGATCTCGCATTTTCAATGAAGCAGCTCCATGTGAGGATTTGAAAAATTGCTCACATCATGAGAATGGCAGGATTACGTGGTTTAAGGAAGGCTACAAATTACAAGACCTAATAGGTTGTGTCAGGTGTTGTACCCTACTGTGCTTGCTCAAGACCTAAGCGTTGAGGCCAACATAGACAGAACACACTGAGTGGGTTGCTCATAAAAGGAAACTAACCTTTCAGAGAGGCCTACTCCACGTCTAGACAACCAATCAGAAGAAAAAGATGCCTGTTCACAACAAGGGGAAATTGCATTTCGGGACGGCGAGGTGCAACTGTGTAACAACATTTCCCTGTCAACACCACCATCTAAAGTAGGTAGTGGACAAATTGGTCTGGAATACAATATAAATTCAGTTCCCCTGGCTGCATTGTAAAACAGATTAGGAGGTCACGATACCCACGCTTGAGGAAGGACAACAAATTACTTACCTCTGGTAATGCTCTCTCGGATGGGTTCCCCTTCCATAGACCCCTCATTTTAGATCACTTCCCAATGCCAGCTGATTCTTTGAAATATTTCCAATGTGGCTCTGCGCCAAATGTCGCTGGGACCCTCGACTCTCTAGCACTAGAAATGATGCCAAGCTACAATCACGTGGGCCAAATACTTTCATAAAACATGTCGGTTTGCAAACTAATTTTAATGTTTTCTGATGGTCTAGGTCCCTCCTGGCAGTAACTCTTGAGACTGAAGCAGTCATAAAGGTTTCCGGATTTAAAGATAATAAATGGAAAGCGGAGATCCTTAACAGATCAGCTCTCCCAGGCACTAGCAGAAGAGCAGCATTCTAAGACAATTTTTCAATAGGTAGTTTAACACCATTAGGTATCCGGGAATCTGCTTGACCGGCAAGATCTTGTCTCTGTACAGAGATAACTACTCACAGCTGTTCACCCAATAAGTAGCAACGTGCAGCTGTCGCTTGGTAGGCTGGCCAGTATTAAAATGAATATCTCACCTTAGCAAGTCCTTAAGCGCTTTGAAGCACTTCACTTCTGTATAAGTGCTTTACAAATAAACAATTACCTCACCTTTTATACTTTTTCAGGCTTGGCCTGTACAAATTCAGCTACAAGTCATATTTTTAAAGGACAGGATTTCATGTTCATCAGGCAGGTTAAGAGGCCCAAACTTAATAGAAAAATACTAGGTTTCTCCTGACATACACAAAAACTATATGGCAACACATTTGAGGGTTCTGGTGGAATGGATGAGGTTGGAGACTGAATGCCAAAGGATGCATATGGAGCAACAGTTGCTAGCACCTTTGTCTGAGCCCAAATGTGGCTGCATTGAACTCAAAAGGAAGGGTTCCCTCACTTTCTTTCAACCCGATAACACATTTTAGTCAATCAATTTGAGATAAAACAGCTCAGTGAGTTGATTTGACCAGATTCCCTTTCCCTCTCACTTCACTTTTCCTGAAATCTAATTTTACCCCAGTTCTGGACTTGAAGAGTTTTGGGGAATGGAATTCGGGGGAATGCATTACAATGTGGGATATTTTTCAGGACAGGTTTAGCAAGTCCTTTGTTGCCTACAAGCAGGACTTTAATGTGGGGGAAGATATTGCATTCAGTATTTACAAATTAGACACTTGTTTATGTGCAGCTCCATGCGAGTTGGAGCAACAAGGCGGCTCACATAGTTAGCAAAGGTTATACGAATATGGAACCCAGTAAGGGCCTCATTTCAAGGATTTATAAGCTTCTTACAGCTTCCCAAACTGCAGAGATATGATATGATATGGCATTTATAACGCACCTATACACAAGTGTTTCAAGGCGTGACGAGGCAAGGGAGGGGGAACAGTGGGAAGACAAACAACGATCTTACTAGGTCAGGTGACATTGAGATCGGGCGAGTGCAGGGAGGGGGCAAGGGGAAAAGTGCGGAGGGGAGGGGGCAGTGCAGTACATAGGATAAACAGTAAAATAAAGAAAGACAATAAATAAAGACAATAAATAAAAAGTGCAGCCAGCTGGTGGCAAGTGCTGAGAGGGGGCTGTAGGGATACAGAAACAGTTCCAGAGTGTAAAGGTTACCAGGGGGGCAAGTGCAGGTCTGCAACTGCCGGGCAGGGGACCTGGGCCTGAGATCAGAGGGTAGCCAAGTAAACAATGCAGTTTCCGTTTCAGCCAGGAGATCAGCAGGAGAGAGGAGGAGAGAAAGCAGAAGCAAAGAGGAAGGTCTTGAGGTGCTTCCGGAACCGGAGATGGTTCTCCTCAAGTTTCAGAGAGGCAGGGAGGCTGTTCCAGAGGGAGGCCCCAGCAGAAGAAAGATCTACCACCAACTCGTTGCTTGGAGAAGCAACTGACCCTGAGGGAGCTGAAGGCGGAAGAGCGAAGAACTCTTGAAGGTTCATGTTTAGGAAGAGAGAGTTGAAGGTATTGAGGCCCCAGAAGGCCTTGTGGACAATGCAGAGGGTTTTGAACTTAAAATGGTTATGGAGGATTGAAGTGATGATGAGGCAGTAATTGAGCAGAAAGCCAGAAAGCATTGCCAAAGCCAAAGAAAAGCAAGTGTTATAAAGGAACATTGGCAACAGTTGAATGATGTAAGAGTTTGAAGATAAGAGTGGCAGGACAGAGGCCCTCCTGATGGAAAGTATTCAGGGGGAGAGAATTATATCCTGGCAAGTGGCAATCACAAGAGGGGAATAAACAGCACTAATGTGTATCATGTCTTGTCTTGTATTGTATATTTATATATCACCTATACACGAGTGTTTTTTTTTTGTTTGTAGCTGAAAAATCAACTTTACAATAAGAAAAATGTATATGAAATGTGCAAACAGTAAAAAAATAACCAATAAGAATCAGCACAAGAGAAAGCAACATCAAAAAAGAAGTAAAGTTCCATATCTTGATTTACATCATGCCTTAATTTGGACAATTCTTAAGTTCCTAGATTCATCATGATTTTTGTTCTTATAATCGGCATATTTAATTAGCTTTCATATGTGTCGTCTTCATTGACCTTCAAAGATTGTATCTAAGAAATTCTTAATTGCTATATAAAACTGACATGCGGTGTGTTGAGAATAATATATTCCATCTGTCATCAGCATCAAAAGTAGTGAAATGCATGTAATATTTAGTCAGATACAGTACTCTCTTTTCAGATAGTTCAACACACTCTAAAACTGTATGTCGTAAAGTCTCTCTTTGGTTTGGATTTCCACAAAAGCGACAAAAATCAAGTTAACAGTTAAGCAATTTACGTTTGATCATGACCACTGAGTAGGCCAGAGGTTGTACCTGAATCTTAAAAAGGCTGAACAGAGAGCTACAGAAGGATAACGGATTAAATAAGGCTCACATTCTCCAAACTCTTTTCCTAAGAACGGGTTCTCTCTAAAATCTTTGTACAGACAACACTGATCTCTCGTTTTTATCCAATGATATAGGTACAACTTTTTCTTGGCTCTTTCTGGGTCTTCTAATAAGACATTCAATGGTAGATCTGCTAGTGCCCTTAAGTTGAAAACTGCAGTTTTCCATTTGTTCACATATGAATGATCAGATTTCAAAATATACCAAGAGTGGGACAAGAGCAGAGTGTCCGGTGTATTAGCTAAAATGCATTTCCTCAATAGTGCACACTGACGCCATTGGTGTTTAATTGACACGGACAATAAGCGAATCTCATGGCATATAAGGGCCATAGGAACACATTGAGGCAGATTCAGAACAGCTCTCCAGTATTTCCCAACGAATTTTTGTAGTATGTTATTTTCCATATTGAGCCAGGTCTCTAGGCCGTATAAAAGTACTGGAGTTGTTTTTTGATTATAATAAGTTATGCCAGATGAGAGTGTTTCAAAGTCTTCCCAAAAATATTGATGTTGTTGGAAGTCGTGAGACTTGCTCAAAGTGTTTGAAGTCAACTTTACCACAGAAGTACTTGTAGTAGTGTTAGGAGTTTCTTTGGTCCTAGTGGGCAAGAAACCAGGGCAGGAACCTGGAGAGGGTTACAAGTTACCCACCCCCCAAAATCACCAACACCTTTGTTGGGTATCTAGAGGCTAGGTTTTACAATAATCAAATACAACCTCTATGACTGATTTGGCTTCTGACTGTAGCTATGCTCCTTTGAAGAATGAGGAAAGATGAGAACCAATCAGAGAAGCCTCAGTAGGCCCCACTGAGTTTAACCTTGCCAAACAAGGTGTTTCCCACGAGAGAGCAAAAACACCAGTGGCGGCGGGAAGGACCGCAGGCCGCACCAGGAGGGCGCAGAGAGGCGCAGCTGCAGCTGAAAGCCGGCCGGAGCAGCCCAGAGAACCTGTGGGGGAGGAAGGGAAACCCTCGGAAGGCCCGAGCAGAGCCTGACTAAACTATTGCAAAAGTGACTCCGCACAGACAGAGCTGCAGGGACCGGCGAGAAGAGCCTGGCAAAGCCGGCGTGGAGCCCAGATGGAAAGTTGCATAAGCAGCTCCGCGATGAGAGAAGCACTGACTCGGCTCAACGCCGCTCTCATGGAGCACGGCTTCAGTACATCAGATATGCAGTGGATCCAGTGAAAAGGGAGGCTTGCGAAAGGAGAAGCATATCGCAGAGCAGGGGAATGACAAGGGAGTGAGCCCTGGAGACTGATCAGATCCCAGAGTGGGGAGCAAAAGTGAGCAGAGCTCGATAGTGGCGAGAGCCGAATAACACCGCACAGAGTGGGGAGTGGGAAGAAGCAGAGCCACAGAGTAGGGTGATTCTGAAAAAATCCCAGAGTGGTGAGAATAAAAGATTGGAAGAATCCCAGAGGGGAGAAAGTCTTAAATAATCCCAGAGTAGAAAGAGACAGATCTCTGGATTGGGACACCGGGATAAACTTCCAGCCCACTAAGAACGGTCTTTTTCTTCTTTTTTTTTTACTTAAACTATAGGCGAAAGCCTTTACTAACAGGGTGAAGGTTAATTTATTTTATTTATTTTGGCATTTGTAAAGCGTGCCGAACCCAGGGGCATCTGGCCGCTGGTTACATAAGGGCTTAGTTACAGCAGGTTGCAGTCATCATAGATAGTGCAAAAGATACAGATAAAGTTCTAAAACATTATTGGCGTAGGTAGTACATAAAGGCTTAGTTACAGCAAGGTTACAGTCATTGTTAGAACAAAGTTACAGGTAAAGTTATGAGAGTTCTTCGCATAGGTGGTACGTGCCATGTTGTAAATGGCAGTGTTTCTAGTCTGTGTTTGTGTGGAGGTGGAGGTCAAGTCCAGAAACAAGCAGCCATCTTTGCCAAAGTCTTCACTTTTGTTGTTTTGAGGTTTTCTTTTGCGATAGGAAAATTAGGTTAGAGGAGGATTATGGACTAAGGACTTGTGTTATTATTTTACAGCCATCCTGATGAGCACTTCCTTTTCTTTTGTTTTCTTTCATAAAATAGCGACCAAGGGGGTAGACTTAGGGAAAGATTTAAAAATGGACAAAATTAAAATCATTAAACTATGCTTCATTGTCCGAGTGTTGATTCTGATCTTCCACAGTTCTTAAAATTAAGTCAGCTTAAAAGAAATGTTATCTTTAAATCAAACTATATGTAGATCACCATACAAGGTTGGAAGCAGTTTCTTCACACGCTGGTAAAGGTCAGTGTAAGGAAAGATTTTATAATTGTATGTAATTTTCCCTCCATGTGTCACCTTCCCCAGGTCGAGTTGACCCAGGTCAGTCCTTATTTGGTCATGCACTTTCCCGCGAATCCCAATGCTTTTGCGGGCTTCTGCATGCCTTGTGTGTGTGCCTCCAGGATGTGGGCCGGGATGTCTGATCCCAATACACATCCTGGGTGCCAGAGAGTCTGGAATGCCCTGAATGCCTGGGACCACCGTGGTCCGTGATTGGTCCACGTATGGAGTGTGTGTTTGTGAGCATATCTCCCATTGGGTCCCCTCTGTTTTGGCGCGAAGGGAACTTTGGATAAGAGGAGGCTGAAAACACCACTACCATGTCGATCTGCGGAGTTCACACCGAACAAAGGATAGGAGCCAAGTATCCTGCAACAAGAAGCCAAGTCGAGGAACCGCTGGTGACCGCTGGAAGGTTTGGCACCCTGAGCCCACTGTCGTCCCGTGGGATCCCTCTGCATCTGATCGTCTTAGAAGGTCTGCGAAGACGCTTCGACCCATTGGAATAGTGGGACCAACTATTCTCGGCACCTTCATCAAACCCTGCAAGCAAGATTTCTCGGAAGTGTCCCTGGGCCAACCAGTAAGCTGACCAGCTTACGCAGGGCCTTTGCTCTGTCACCGCCGCCGTTTCGAGGAGGCCTTCGAGACTTGGTATACTGCTAGCTCTGTGTCCCCGGCACCCTCACAGTAAATTTCGTACACTTGGCATTCCCAGGTCTGAAGTGAGATGAGTGCGCCAGGACCGGAGCAAATGCGGTTACCGTATTGCCCTGCCAAGGCAACGACCTGTGCAAGTTCGCTGCAATTGTGACCCTCTTGCCCCTGAAGCCTGCTGCAGTGACCCTGGGTCGATTCCTCCTCCCGGAGCGGAGAAATCACCACTGTCCCGTGGGAATCATCGCTGTATCTTGGGAACTACAAGGTGCTGAGACGTCCTTTTTGCCGCATTCTGAGACGTCCTTTTTGCCGCATTCGAACCTGCCAGCGAATTGGACTGTACTGGCGTAGTTTGGGTATGCCTGCGTCGGGGACCAGTCCTTATCCCAACCGGTGGCCCCTAGCGCAGGAGCCCATTTTTACGCACAAGTGGCCCCTGAGGGACCCTTTCCTTTCCACGACTATTACGAAATAGTGACTCCATCCCCCACTCTCAAACTGCCTCTGCCCTCAAGTGGAGGTCTTTCTTAAATAGTGGGAACTTGTTCTGCATCGCCTCATCCACGTTCCTGAGCTGCTAGAGACCCTTGAAGAGACCCTATCCTGCCCACTGGCACAAGCGCGTGCATGTACTATTGAGCACAAGGCTCCTCTCTTCGTAGGGCTTGGACTGCCTTTTAGTTAGGTGTTTTATTGATGTGGAACTGAGTCTAAAGATTACCTGTACGGCCTGTTTTCTTCCCCTCTAGGTTGTCAACATATTTTGTGCGTTTAACCCTTTAGACCCCATTGGTCTTGTATATATATTGTACTGAGTGTGATGTATTGGTTTACTTAGTGTTACTGTGATTCTTTTTTCTATGGTCTATGCTACAAAGGCCTTGTAATAAATGTGTCTATATTTTTAATATAACACCTGTCTGTAGTAATTTGTAAGTGTCCTTGCTTTGTATTCTCACTGAGGTCTTTCAGTCACCCGCACCCCTCCTGAGGCTTAGTCTTGACCGCCTGCCATAGCTACCCTGATTGGTCTGGCTTGTCCAGAGCTTACCCTGTTCCAAGAAACTAGGCTGGCCTTCTGAACCTCTGCTCCTCCAGGACAGAGTTCAGAAATCCTTCTTAACAGTCAGCACTACCTGCCAAGGCACGGAGACCCTCGTCCGGTTGGTCAGGTTCAACTCAAGCAGGTACACCAGAGGGCAAACCTCAATGAGGGATGAATTGTGGCTGTTAGCCCAATTAGTGGCCTCCTAAAAAGGTTGTATCACAGAGAAGTCCAAGCAGCTGCTACCGACAAGATGTATAAATGCCCCACCTAGAGCTCTGCTCTGAGTGTTGCAGTAACCAGTGATGGAATTGTGCTGCTTATATAGCCTTTCAAACATGTGAAAAGTGGAGTTAAAAAATGTGGCGCCGTAGGTTGTGCAGTGGAAACCTGTGGCAGACCTGCAAGTTAGCACATTGCATGGTAAGGCTCATTGATATGGGAGCAGATCTTCAGAGCTGCAGCAACGATTTCACAGGCTGACAATTGTTGGCAATACAAGTTCCCTGCTGTGCATGTGTCCGTCACTCTGATGTGTGACGAATTCAGGGTATTCATCACTTCTCCCTTAGGGGGAGCCAGCCCCTCTGAGGCTACCGAGGGGAGCCTGTTAAGCAAGACTCTCCGTAGGTGTCTGGGAAAGCAAGACCTCACTGGGAGTGACTCTGCTCTAGGGGACCAGCCAATGTAGAATACGCTCTCTGCATATATGGGAGTAGAGAAGACTGATGTTACTTCTGTGGGGCATTCAGATGCCCAGAGGTGAGTATACCGTGGGCCAGTGCCCATTCCCAGATTGATGACCTCGGAGGGTCGAGTCAGGGCAGCGCATGCTCCCTGGGCCGCAACCCTGCACGCCTCTAAATTTAAAGGGGAAGAAGGTTTTTCTGGTGAAAAAGGTTCTGTCTCCCGTCCCCTTGGAAGGGACGCCCATACAGTATGGAGGAAAGGGGACGGGACGTAAGAGTATGTTATTTACTTCCCGTAACTGGTACTGCAGTATTATAGTGACTAGGCCCTGTAACCTGCCATGTTTAAACATCGGTTCTTGCTTATGCAAGGCGGACACTGTAGAATGTATTGTGCATGCCTTTGCAATGAAAGCCTCGCACCTAGCTAGTTGGAATGCTTGCTTTCTCATCTCTTGGTTCTACCGGGTTTCCCTTTTGGCATATGCAAGCAGGATCTAGACTCTTTCTTAAGTATAGCAGCACAAGTAAGCGGAAGTCGTCAGATCGCTAATGCTCCCACTTGCCTCAAAGCATATAGGAATCTTTAAGGAGTGGGGGCACCTTGACTGAGTAATGACAGGGTGACATCACTGATAACACTGGCTTACATGAAACAGCAGAGCTGGTGTCAAAGGCCGATAGAATGAGGCTTTGTTCTTTGCTAGCATGATGAATTTAGTGTGCAACCTTGACCTGTTGGAACCACCACTTACATTGGAAAGCATGAGCCCTGGTGGTATAAAGGCCAGGGGATTCGGAGGGAACAGGGTCTGGAACTTTGTGTCTCATGATGCTTTTGGGTTCGTGCTGGCAATGCTTTCTACTAACCAACGTGTTCATTAACCCACCAGAGTTGTGAGTGATCCTTTTCCTCGTCATACAGAACACAGAGGTTTGACTGTCTGTTTGGATCAGGATTGTTTTCTTGCAGATGCGCAGGAGCAACGCTCGTAGTGCATAAAAAATGGCCGTAGTGGCTCTCCACCAGCTGAAGGACTAGTCTGTTAAGGTGACCTCTGTCGAATGCTCCTTGAAGGGACCCCCTTGTAACAGGTTCCTCTGCTCTCCCCACCAACATAGGTACTGACCTAGAGATGCAGGGATTACAATGCGCTGCTGTTTGTGGCTTGCAACCACAAGCTGCTAAAATGGAGTTGCAGATGCATCATCTTCAATCTTGCATGGGGAACACAGAGGAGGCACATGGCCATCAGGCCCAATAACCTCGGTACATCAAGCCGTATTAGTTTCCCTGGAAAGAAAACGCGCCACTGTCAGATGAATATCCGACAAACGTTGAGTCGAGGGGAAAATCTTGCCAGGCTTCAAATCACACACAAACCCCAGGAACATAAGTTTGAGCCTGGGTCAGCGAGGACTTGCTGAAGTTGACCGAGAACCTCACGTTGAAAAGGGTAGACACCAGAATGTTAGCTGCATCCGCAGCCTCCTGACTGGAGGACACCTGGACATGCTAGTTGTCCAGGTAGGGGTATATGCAGATCTACCTGAGCTCTAACAAACTGGCCAAGGCGCTCATAAGCTTGGTGAAGACCATCAGCGATGTACTGAGGCCAAATGACAAAGTCCAATACCGGAAATGGTGCCTGCCAATTGAGAATCTGAGGAACGTCTGGTGTGGCGCCCATACAAGTACATGCAGGTAGGCGTCCTTTAGGTTCACAGCGCAGAACCAATCGTTTTGAACTGAGCTCGGGATTTGCACTGGCGTAATCATCTTGAACCTCTCATTGGGTAGGTGGAGGTTAAAGGAAGAGATATCTAATATCGCCCGCAGGCCAGCCTGGTTCTTCCTGGGGATTGAAAATATTTTCGACTAGAACCCTAGACCTCGCTAATGGGGGACAGACAGGGGTCACACAGGTTCTATTGCCACGTTCTGCAGTTTGCAGATATCCTGTGCAAGGAGAGCAGAACTCATCTGTATCAAGGGAGGGGAGACAAGAAGTAGAGAAGGAAAACTTAGATGGAATCTGTTGTAGACTGCTTAACGAGACCAGGGATCCTGTGAGGTGTGTGCAACCAGCTGCTCAGATGCCACAACAGCCTGCAGCCAACAGGCATGCAGTGTACCCAATCCTTTTTGTCATTGCTTTGTCAGATCGGTGAGCATAGTCCCAGAGTGGCTGGCAAAGAACCCTTTGGAGGCAGGTCTTAACTGCTTCCTTCTGTGTGCACTGGGGGTGAAGTCTCTGTTTCTCGCCTTCTTATCTTAGTAGCCCTGAAAACCAGCAAAGGACTTCTGCCTGGAGTCTCTGGTGAAGAAGGGCTGGCAAAATGGCAGCTCGCTACTCTTTGTGAGGACTGCCAGGGATTTGGCTGTCAGTGTGGAAGTCTTGCGCTTCTCAAGTTCCTCATCCATGGATGAATGAAAGAGATCTTGACCGTCA
Organism: Ambystoma mexicanum; assembly: GCF_040938575.1. Classification (NCBI taxonomy): domain Eukaryota; kingdom Metazoa; phylum Chordata; class Amphibia; order Caudata; family Ambystomatidae; genus Ambystoma; species Ambystoma mexicanum. The sequence goes on from NC_090933.1 coordinate 525,250,041, forward strand.
AAGGGGTGATCGATAATGAGATCCTGAACCTCCTGTATACATTTGGTGGCATGCACCCAGACGCCTGGGCACCCACCGCCATTTCAAGACTAGCTGTGTCGATATTGTGAAGAGATGACTAATCGATCCTGAGCCAACACCTTGGCTTCCGCCAGACCAGACTTAGAGGCTTGCTACTTGTCCAGTGGCAGGTATGACAAAATAAAATCGGCCAGCTCTCTCCAGAGCTTTTGATTACCTGCTGCTAGCAGGGCGTCAGCATTGGCTTGTTTTAGGTGAAGGGATGCGTTAGAGTAGACCTTCTTCCCATAAGCCTCAAGGAGCTTGTCTTCCTTGCTCAAGAGGCACCAAAGCCCAAAGTTTTAGTGAACAACGCCACCACAGATGATTGGAGCTGTGGATGCAAGGCTGGGTACAGCTTTTCCGATGGATGCCTGCACCCCCATGGTCACCCACACTTGGGACCCTTCAACCTCATATACAGAATATACATACTCTTACACAATAGAGCACACTCACATATGAAATAGCTTTATTTTCTAACGTGTAGAACACATGTAAAGTATCAAATGTCCCCATGTTATCATTTCCCACGTTTGTTGTGCCTTGAAAACCTTTTAACATGCTTTGGGATTCCGGTTTGAGTGCTATATGGTTCAAATGAAACAGTTGGTTTCTCCAGGTTCTTTTGCCTTTATGCACAGAAGACAAAACAGTTGCACAGATTTCATAATGTCTAATTTTATTAGCCACCCCTTCCAGACAATGTTCAAGTCATTATTGCCTATGGGTGAATCCTCTTCATTTTAAACTCTGCTCATATTTGTCAACAATTTGGCATCCCAATATTCCATAGCTATTTATTTGCCTCCAACTACCGTCTTCGTGTATTTCCTATTGAAACTCGCCCAAAAGTCGCACAAACACCAAAAGGCATCGAAATGAGTCAAGAAAAAAAGCCTAATTTGCTACATTTCAAGGAAATGTTTTCCACCATTACCCTTCAAATGTCTCGGGAGGATAGCTCAGGGGCAACGTGCTCACCTTGGAAGCAAGACGTCACAGAGCACCACAGGTTCGATCCGCGGGTTCGCGCTTAGAAACCTCTGGGTATTAAGCGCGTTATAAATAACCTATCATATCATATCAAACATGTTCAAAGCACTTTGCATGCCAGAGAAAATTTGGAATATAGAAATCTTAGCAAGATGTTAATTTTGCCCATATGCTGTTTCCCCAGCAATAAAACATGCACATATCCAGTACATTTCACATTCTTGCATTATCTTCTGCACCATTTTTTCTGTCTGAACGTTTTTAGTTTTATACTTAAATAAATACAAACCAGCTTTTGGACTATCAACAATTCCAATAAATAATATTCCCTTTTGTTTTTTTAACGAGTTTATTTAAAACCAGCTGCAACAGAATAATCACATTGTTTTAAAGCGAGGCAATAGCAGTATATCACAGTAATTGGTTACCGAACTCCGTTCCCCCGTACTCTCCCCTCGTCCATTGTCAGTGTCTACAGCTCCATCTTCTAGCCCATTTCTAACCCTGAGAGAGACCAGGGGGGGTGGGGCGGACGAGAAGGGGAATTGGATAGGGGAAGAAGGGAATCTGATCTGAGGGCGTTACTAAAGGCGTAGGAATAGTTTTGACAGTTGTGGTTGAAAGGTTAGAGCCAGGAAAGACTGGTCATATTCTAGGACGGGGGCCCAACAGTCTGTGAAGGTGTAGCGCTACTTCTTTGCCCGCTGTGACCTCCTCAGCTACCAAGATGTCCCAGACCTTAATCCACCATAAAGGTAGTAGGGGACCCTCACGCGTTTTCCACTTGCGGGCAAGAGTAATTTTCGCCACCAGGAAGAGTTGAATGAGCAACCTCGCAGTTGGTCCCATCTTCTGGTAGCACTCGGGTTTTGGGGTCCCCAATAAAATTACCTTTGGCTCCATTGGCAGTTTACAGTGTGTGATAAGCCTCCATTATTTGGAGCACTTCCTCCCAAAACGATCGCGCCACCAGGCAGTCCCACCACATGTGAAAGTATGTCCCACGAGCCCCACATTGTCTCCAGCATTTGGGATCCTGTGATGTAAGCGTTCCGGGGGATATCAACAGTAGAGCAGTTTAAGAGCACACTCTTTGTTAGTAACGCATCTAGTGGCTTTGTTGTTCCTAGACCAGATGTCAATCCACATTTGGTCATGTATAGGGTAACCCAAGTCAGTTTCCCATGTGCCATGTACGTAGGCCGTGTGATCAGCATATCCTCCTGCAATAGTTTATAAATACTTTCTTGTGATGAGCCCTTGTTGCAGGCCCTCCTGGAGTGTCAGTTCTAAGGAGTGGAGCGCTCTAGTGGGCTCGCATTTGACCGAAGGTTGGGTAATCCAGCGTCGGATATGAGTATAAACGAATCTGTCCGTTACATACAGGGTGTACTAGGTTTTGCATTTCTCAAAGGTGAAGCAAATGCCATTCTCGAACAATTGCAAAATTGTCTGCAGTCCTCCCCAATTCCAATTCTTGAAGTTTGCTGTTTCCAGGCCCGCAGTAAAGTCTGGGTTTCAAAAGACTGGTGAGCGTGGGCCTAGTCCCTTGGGGATTCCTTTCCTTCCAAATGCCCAATCCCCAATTCCCAATTCTCACGGCAGCTTTTGTTGAGGAAAGAATGGTCGGCCAGTGTCTGCGGGCCGTCCCTGAAAAGTGTAGTAGCGAGCTCAGTGGGAGGGGGCATTTAGCTTGTTCAATGATCGGCCATTTCGGGGGGTGCGTGGGCTCAGACCATGCAAGTGTGTTCGTCAATTGCGCCGCTGCATAATTACAGAGATTGGGTACCCACATTCGGACCTATTTAGCAGCTCCTGTCATTACTTTCGGGATCCAAAACCTTGCCTTTCTTCCATATGAACCAGATCATCTGTTTTCGCAGCTGCAGGAGTGGCATTAGAGGGATTTCCACTGACAGGGTCCAGCATAGGCATAGAATTCTGGGTAGAAGGCTCATTTTGCAAGCTGTGACACTCCTCAGCAGCGATATCTCCTGCCCCGTCCATCTATTGAGGTCAGTCTCCAGGTCGCTAAACAGGCGGGGGAAGTGCACCGCCTATAGGCCTTTAGGCTTTGCCGTGATCTGTAGCCCCAGATACTTTACTGTAATCGTGCTCCATTCCAATGGGCACGCATGCTGGAGGCAGTTCATCGTGTCATTGGGCATTTACACCCCCAAGGCCCCTGATTTAGTGTAGTTAATGGCAAAGCTGGCTTGCTACCCATTCAAATGAGTCAAGTTCTGCTAGGGCCTCAGGTAAGGAAGAGCGGACGTTTGTGAGAGAGAGCATTAAATAATCTGCATAAATGGACACCTTATATTGCTCGCCTTTTATGTCCATCCCTTAGATGGTGAAATTGTTGCGAATTCTTTGGCCGAACGGCTCCACAATTAAGGCCAAGATTAACGGGGGAGAGCGCATATCCTTGTCTCGTCCTGCATGAGAGTGGGATGGGGCCCGACAGCCTCTGGTTTACCTTCATGGTTGTTCGCTGGGATCTGTAGTTGGCCAGTATCATTTTGCAGAACACAGGGCCGAATTGGAATGATTCAAGGGCCAGGTGCATGAATGTCTATTCGAACTCTGTCAAACGCTTTGGTTGCATCCAAAGAAAGTAGAGCCATTTTGCGGCGTTCCACCGACGCCACCTCCACCAGATTGAGGGCTTACCGAATGTTGCCCCCAGTGCTTCTTCACACTATAAATCCTGTTCGGTCGGCATTCATGATTTTGGGGAGAACCTTTGCTAATCTATTGGCAAACACTTTGGAGTATATGTTCGCATCTATATTTACAAGCGAGATGGGCCTGTAGGAAGCGCATTCCCTCGGTTCGTTTCCAGGCATTAACAGCAGGATGGTGGTGGATTCTTCAATGGAAGGGGTTGTAATGCCCGTCTCTTGAAATTAATTCAGGAGTTCCGTCAGAGGACCTGTGAGGGAAGGCTTGAAGACCTTGTAAAATCTGGGCGAGAAACCCACAGGTCTTGTGGCCCAAGCTTTCAAAGCTTTTCATCACAGAATCCACTTCCTCATCAGTGACTGGCAGATTCAGGTCATTCATGTCTGCCTCCCAAAGGCACGGAAGGGCGGCCTCCGCAATATACTGTTCCTGTTGAGCTGAAGATCGAGGGGCAGAGGGGAGTGGCAGTCATAGTCTCAATTAGGTGTGATGTTGCCAGTAGTAGACTGGCTTCTTCAGAGTATTGGGTTGAGCCCTCTGAGTCTTTCAGGCGTGTAATCTGGTTCTGTGTACGGGCTTTTGCTAATTTCCTGACCAGGAATTTGTTGGCTTTATTGCCGTTGGCATGGCATAGTAGCTCTGTTAAGTTTTTATAAGGGTTTGGGCTGTTTCTTCTGCATAGTGTGCTTCAAGTTTGTTGCGGGTAATTTGTAGGGCTCAAGTTGCTTTAGGAGACCAACCTTTTTTGTGGTTTATCTCCGCTGTCGCTATGTCCTTTTCCAATAGTTCTTACAATTTTGAGCGGCGCTTTTTGTAGGCCACTGTGTGGGCTATCGCCCCCCCCCCCGCCCCTGATAACCGCTTTCATTGCCTCCCATCTAGTGGCGATCGAAGTGGGCCCGATGGGGTTTTCCTTAAAATAGTTGTGGATGGCTTTGGTTAACGCATCCCGGAGTGCCATGTAATTCAGAAACAGGTCATAAAGGGACCACCAGGGCCTCGGGCGGGGGTCTGGATTGTGGATTCGAGCTGTTAAAATTACTGGAGTGTGGTCAGAGATCATCTTCACGCCTATCAGTCCCTCATCTGTACAGGAGAGGAGTTGGGGGCTGGCTAGCAGGAGGTCGATGCGAGAGGAAGTACGAGGTACCTGTGAAAAAAAGGGAAAATCTTTTGTATCTGGGTGTAAAACGCTCCATGCGTCCACCACTCCTAAGTATCTAAAGAGATGAAGCAGACACAGAGCAATTTTAAAGTCTCTTGGTGCAGGATGGTGAGATTTATCAGCCTTGGGATTTGGGACGCCGTTGAAATCACCTCCTATCATTATGTGGCCCTCAAAGAAAGGGAGTAGTTTGGTTCCCAAGTCTGTATAGAAGGCCTGCTGTTTTTTATTGGGGACATAGACTGAGCTCAAGGTATATAGTTGGCCTAACAACTTACCTTTGATGGCAATATATCACCCTTTGGGACTCTTAAGGACTTCCAATTCTATGAACGGGATGCCTCTAGCCAGCAGGTTTGCTTTGCCCCCTTCTTTGGAGCTGCTGGTGGCCAGATATTGTCTCTGGAAAGCTCTGCACCACAGACGTGGGAAGTCGGCCAGGATCAAATGAGTTCCTTGGAGGAAAATCACTGAGCCAGCCAGGTGCCTGAGTCGTCGGAGTGTTGATTTGCATTTGTTGGGAGCGTTCAGGCCTCTAATAAGAGTCACAAAGCAAAGCCTTTGATCGGGCAGGACTTTTGTAAACTGGTAACGAACTTAACAAAATAACAAACACTAAAAACAAAGTTCCAACTAGGCCTGAAGGCCAATTGGCAGATGAGTGTATGCACACTCTAGGCTGGGGTAAGCCATGTGATGTCCGAGCCTCTTCATTTTTTCATCATGAGGAGCCAAGGTCGATCTTACTGGGGTTATTGGTGGTAGAGCATCTGCAGTTATGCCTGAGGAGGTTGCTCATATCTTCTGCGGAGAGTGTCCTGTTTTCCCCACTGTGCCACTCTTACCCAGTTATTTCGTCAGGTTTTCGGGCCCCTCTCTCTCCCCCAACGGGTGATGGCTACGTAAGGTCTTCATCTGGGGTTGAGGGTTCCCCTGCCAGGATGCCTACCACCTCCTCCAAGGAGTTAATTTTGCATGTGTGGCCTTCAAAAGTGAATTGGAGTGTTGCTGGGAAGAGCCAACAATATTTTATTTTCCGGTCCTGGAGTAAGGTCGAAAGAGGTGTAAGAGCCCTACGCCTCTGTACTGTTGCCAGGCCTTGATAGAGTTGTATCAGTGACCTGTGATAGGTTAAGTCCCCCTGCATTCGGCTTGGCAGTCCTAATTTCTTGCTTTGTAGAGAAGAAATGGACACGAGTGATCACGTCTGGTGGGAGTGTTGTGGAGGCTCCTCTGCGGATCTGCAGCCTGTGGGTGCGATCTAGTAATAGCATAGATTTATCACAGTCTGGGAGGAGAGTTTGGAAGATCTTATTTCCGTAAGACTGCAGGGCCTGATCAGTGATTGATGTTGGTACCCCTCTGTTACATTTAATGTTTTTGCTTTCTCTTTACCCGCAATGGTTTGATCTTTCAAAGAAGATGGTATTTTCTTCTTTGCAGACATAGAAAGGTATCCCCCCCAACAGTTCAGGCAGACATTATTAGTTATGCTATTGTCCTGGATGTTGATGGCATCGAGATGTATTTTTCTGGCATCAAGGACATGGGCTTCAACGCTAGTTTCAACATGTAACTTTCCATGCGGATGATGTGCGCCTTCATGATGGAGTCAACACACCTAAACCCATTCCTGAACATTAGACTTTACTGATCATAAAGCAATTAGTAATCACCCTTGGAACACATTAATTTCAAAAGGCAAGGAGGCGACAACATGAAGTCCTTCATGGGCCATTGAGGCACGTGTCAATTTGATAGAAAATATACTGTTTGATCTTGCATGAAAATATATTATTTTCAAATTATATACCACAATAACGACAATCCCCACTCACCTAAACTCTGTATAAATGTTATTGAAGGCAAGTGAAGCACCAAGTCTCTTGAAAGCATTGGGGTGAAGTGCGAGGCTGTAGAGACGCTTAAAAAGTGACTTTGTATTCACTGGGCTTTTCTCCTGCTGCTGAGGCGTTGTCTGCTTGATCGACCATTTTAGAAACTCCCTTACACACTGGCCACAGAAGTCTCTGAGATTGCTATCAATAGGATCCACAATTCCATCCTGCAATAAAATAAAAATAGGTAGTTTAAAACAAATGTGAGCTTCATAGACCTGAAGATGAATGAGGCAGCAACGCTTCACCATTACTCCTAGCACCATGCACTGCCAGGTGAAGGACTGATCTTTAAGCGGAATACACACATACATACTGTGAAGTACGATCAACAGAGCACAGGAGTAGTCCGCGAACTTCAACAGCTTTATTAAGTAGAACATCGAATACCCTACAGGTATAGGGAAGTCGCTCTAAAAACAATGTTAGATACTTGTACTAAAGGTGTTAGAATGGTTTAACCCATTAGTTCTCTTACAACGATATAGTCTCAGGAATAGATTGTTCTGCTCGCTTCTTGATTTCACGTACCAGCAACAACCTTGCCTTAGGGTTAATTTCAGGCTTGGATAGTCTCACTTTTTAGCCACTGTTCACCTTTCTGGGCTAATACTACTTTTTACATACTCCTACATGTGAGGAGCCTGAGGGCATCCTCAATTCTTTCTCCCCATCATCCTCTGCTCAGGTGGCCAGTGAAGAGCCATGGTATAGGACGATTTTACCGACAGAAAATGGTCGCAATGACCAAAAGTTCTAAAAATGCTACCACCAAATGTTGGAACCTTTGATGGTAGCATTGTAAAAAAAAACAAAAAAAAAACAGGTCCTGCGAGGGTGTCCCCCGCATCGCCCTGCTCACTATACTTTATGGTATAGTGAGCGGGGGGCCTCAGGGGACACCCCCGCAGCCTTCCGTTAAAAAAAAAAAAAGAAAAGAAAAGGACCCTGTGGCGCCGGATCCCGATCACGGAAGTGAAAGGGAACTGGCGCTGCAGGAACCCAGCGTGAAGATGAAGGTAAGTGGGGTTTGTTTATTTTGGGGGTGTGCTGTGGTTAGGGGGCTGTTATGAGTGTGGTGTGTGTGTGGGTGTGATTATGGATGTGTGTTAGCATGAGAAAGGTGTAAACCTTTGGTAGTTCGCACCTTTCTCATGCGAACGTTCCGGCCACGGTAAATTCAGCCGCGGTCGGAACACTGCAAATCAAGGGCCATCGCTCTTGGATCCCAACCTTGGGGATAGAGATGCGAGGGAGGATCACCTGGGTTGGGGGGACTTGGGGAATGGAAGGGGATGTGCTTGTGTGAGACGCAGTATCCGCCATTTCCATTCCATGATGAACCCTCAGTCCCATCTGCATTTATGGGATATTGCTACCCTTTTTCCATCTGCCCGGGATAACACCAGAAGATATTATAATACAGGGACATTAGGAAGATGGTGTAGAAGAGAAGGTCTGCAGGTGAGACATGGTATCCCCTTTTTCTTATGAGAACCAACTTCACCCTCCCTGTTAGGCAGAAACCTGTGCAGTTCCCTTAGGGACCACTGCAAAAAGTTTAAGTCTACAGGAGTTAGCAGTAAACCCAATTGGTAGCAGTCTGCACCACCCAGATTTACCTGGTAGCTGTGGTTGAGCAGTCAGACTTATATCAAGAAGAGTTAGGCAGTATATAGAGTATACACAATAGGGCTAAAATACAGTAGCACAAGCAAACACTGACCAGAGCTTTGGTATAAAAGTATATAATTATTTATTTAAAAACACACTTGTAAAAATACACTGGCACTAATATGTCAAGCAAGTTCGAACACAATCACTAGAAGTATATACACCTCTCTAATTAATTATTTGCCAAGTCTAAGTCAAGACACCACTTATTTAGCAAAAAAGAGGCGAGCACGTAACCATAGATGGCACTCCAATAATTTGTTTAAAAGGGGAGAGAAAAGGCAGGATAGGAAAAACACACGGTACCAACACTTTTAAGAAACCACAGCAAGTCAAGAAAGGCAGGGTCTACTGGAGAGCAAAAAGTTCATAGGCCAGGCCCAATCTTGGAGAGAGCAAGGCGGAATGTGCCCAAAATCACACAGTGGAAATGCACTCAAAGTCTTTGCAGAAAAGACAAAAGAGGTTGGATCAAGTTAGAAAGGTAATGTTAACAGGTCTGAGGTCACCCCATGATAGAGAGTTAAGGATTTACGGGACACCTTGGACAGTCTGTTGCAAGGGAGACCAGGCGGGACACAGTACCTGAAGCGGTGAGAAAGCTCCAGCGGAGGCAGTTGTTCCTGGCAGCGGGTGCAAGTCAGGGCTTCGTCCAGGGGAAGAGAAGATCTCGACGTGGAGGAAAGCGGGAGGTCGTTGCACTGCCAGGGAAGAAACCAGCCGCAGAGTTTCTCGGTTAAAAGGTACCACCCTTTTATTTGCGGTAGTGGTGAAGCGTGGCTATCCGGCCGCCGGGGTGCTTGACACGGGCGATTTGACCATGAGACGATCCAGGAAGGCGAAAAAGGCAAACTGGTTGGTCCCACCAGCTCAAAGGGAAGGAAGATCTCCTCTGTCGTCAGGAAAGTGGTGAGTTTCGTACAGCAGGGTTCCACTGGTGGTGTCGTCATTGTAGATGGCTCAGCTTCTCCCATCTTCGGATTCTTTAGGTCCTGTGGCAACATCTGAAGTTCCAGTCCCCAAAGCCCTGCTTTTATGCAGCAAAACCCCCATTCATCAGCCTAGCTGTCACTCAAACATGCTAAGTGGTGAGCCGGGCTGCTCACCACTGGGCCTATCACACAAGAGTGCGAGTTTTGCCAAGGCAACTCAGTCCAGTGTGCCTAATCCCCCTCCCACACATCCTGTTGACCGCAGACAGAGTGGCACCATTTGGAAGGCTTCTGTGGAGAAGCCCGCCAAAAAGTGCAACAAAGGGCTCGACTTGGGTTAGAGTTTCAGAGGCGAACACAAACGCCATTTTAAAACCGAGTCCTGGCCAAAAGACCCAACCGGGGAATAAATATTAAATTAAATAACCCGGCGGTATCTTTAACATTGCACCAAAAAGTGGTGCATTTAAAATCAATGGGAAAATCCCATAGGAAATATTCCGGTGGAATATTTCGCGTGGTATCCACTGCCACCAGCCAGAAACTCGACAAGGGGGGACTGGCAGTGCCCCCTTGGAAAACAGACCCAGGGGCAATCGAATTACCCCTACCAGTACTTCCACAATATGATGGTTTGTACTGGTTCTGTTCACAATTTAAGACTAGTAAAGCCAATGGTGACTTTACATGCCCTGGGAGACAGTAGTCAGTCCCAGGGTATGGGGTCTATATTTGGGGGTCACTATGACGCCCCTGTGTTACTGCACTGAGGGTGCTGTGTAACACACTTACCAAAAACACATGAAGCCCTATGGAGTAAAAGACCCCATAGCCCATAAAACACATTAAATAGTCAAAGGACATTCTCAAATCATGCCTAAGAGTGGGAGAAAAAGAGTCTCACTCTTAGCAGGAGAAAAAATTAAACCCCAAAAATCCAGCAAAGCTGCTGGGGGACTCACTAGGTTTGGGAAATTAGCCTTAACAGAGAATTCTCCCTAACACTCCCCCTGCCTTTATAGGCTGTTACAAACCATCTCCCCTCATCTCTCCTTATTCAGACCATTATAGTTGAGAAACCTGAAAGTGTCTCACCCGCTAGTCCCCAGGGATCTGTCATCCAGGTGGCCAAGACACATCCATTGCTTTTGAATCCAGGTCATGCAGTTGGATGAGTGCGGGAGGATCACCTGGATGGGGGGTCCTCGGGGAATGGAAGTGGGACACCAGAGGGTGAGACGCGGTATCCCCTTCCCAATTACACCTTTTCCCCATCCTACCAGCTAGGATACCGAGGAATTAAAACCCCCGCCCCTACCCCACATTTCCGACACAAACTCTTTCTACGGGCAGTTCACCGTAAGTGTCAACGGACTAACACCAGAGCCGTATACCTGACATGTCCCAACACCATGGACAGGCAAGGTCAGGCAATGACTGGATTATTACACACACCTGACTTCCATCACACTTCCCCGCACGGATAAAAGGCGGAGCACGAAAGTACAATCTGACCGAGGCAAACCACACGAGGAAACAGCAGTTCCAAGATGGCAATTTCATATGAGGAGGAACACGGCGAGACCGGAGAGTCACAAGGAGGGAAGAACCTGTGACCTCTAAAGACCGTTACTTTCATGAGCCTTGGAAAGTAAGAAACCGAAGACCAGGAACTAAGGCTAATCAAAACTGCACAATGTGGTGGAGGTACCTTGGGCTCTCCCATGTTGATAACCAAGGCAGAGAGGAGTGATTGCTGCCGTGGTACTGTCCTTGGTACAAAAAACCGGCCTCAGAAAAGGCAGCACAGCCGGTGAGTCAGAGAGACTGATACCAAACCAGCTTGTATTTTGAACCAAGGTTGCAAGCGGCAACATTGTACAAAGAGAACAGTGTGTGAGGTGTTTGTAAAGAGCGACGCAGATATGAATGAAAACCAAAAGGAGTAATTGAACGTTATAATTGAACTTAGATAACATACACAGAGTGGTCCGGCACCACGTGGGTGCTCATTCAAAAGTCTCAGTTAGGTATCCAACTGATGCGCAGTGTAAGAAATGGACTATTGAGATCGAAGTGGTCATCCAATGGGTCAGGCTGAATACTGGGCACATTTGAAAGTCTTCAATAGTTTAAAGTACATTAAAATTGGTCTGAGCCCAGCTGAGGGGGATCTGGGGTGAACCGTGAGTCACCCAAGAAAGAATTATCTGAACTTTTGTTTTGGAAGGTTCTGAGCCCGGCTGAGGGGGATCCAGGGTGAACACCCAAATTGAATACTGCAAAAGGAAAAGAACGTTTATCGTTGTCGTTTTTGTGCACTAGACCCTCTGAGTTAAGAGACTTGCAAGAAATAAAGAGGTTTGAACACAGGAGGTGCCGCATAAGCCAGAGTGTGTGCTTTGCTCGAGTGAACCGCCTTGTCCCTTGCTGAAAACATGGGGAAGGGAGGGCAATGGCCCAAACATCCTGACTTATAATTTTGTGAACACTTCTTTCTTTTGCATGAATATCACCCCACATTATTTGTAAATTAGTATTAAGGATTGGCAATAGTTTTTCTTTTAGTATAGGCCCTTTTATGTTGACAAGGCTCCACTAGGACTGTATTATTATTTGATAGTCGTAGCTTGCTCACATCTATAGATTTAGATAGGCATTAAGCCCACCCTTGTGAAGGTTAAAAAAACACACTTGAACTCCAGTCACTTGTGTCCGTCTTACTGTTGATACATGCCTTCCTTACATAGTCCTGGGACGAGGAAGCGGCGACTAGGAATAGTGAACACTAACATGTCATTTGACCACTCTAGTACTGAATTGAGGAAGAGGCCTGCAGACTGCTGTAAGGGTCAGGCATGTCCAGAGTGCTCCATTAATTATGGTCAGGCAATTGACACTGCGGACTCACGCCTGCACCTTTTTAAATGGTTACAGGTGTATAAAAGGTGGAGCCGACAAGTGTGTGGGAGAGACTGTGGGATGTTTTTACCCATGCATCCAAGCCCTACAATAAAACTGTGCAGTACTGGCATGGAAAACATCAGGATGGCCAGAACTCCCCAGAGAGTGCACAGGGAAAACATGAAGAATAGGTTGCCACCCATTTTTGCCTATGTTGTGAGCACAGCAGGGCACTGCCTAAAACCACCATTGGGCTACACACACAGTAGCCTGAAACCATTGGGAATGGCAATGCTGATTGCAAAAAAAAAAAAAAAAAAAAGCAACTCAGAACTGGGGAATTCATTTTCTTAATCCCAAAAATGGTTGCATTACCAGTACTCACCACTATCAGAAAGCCAGCGTTTTAAAACCACCAGACTTTTGTGTAAAACTGCACAAATGAAACAAAACCAGACCAAGGAAAGACTTGCTAAGAGGTGGATACAATGTAAAACTATATTCTGAAATGACTTGAAGGAAGTAATTATTTAATGTATAGGTACAAATTGTCAGTTTGATTTGAATGTAGAAAACTGGGAACAAAAAGTGACATTTAGCTGAAACCTGGCTTAGTGAAACTGGATTCTGCCCGACAACTACCCCCGACAGGAGAAACCTGTTCAGCCACTCTTCCCAGGCCTAGCTGCATCCTGCTGCCCCTTGCCAAAAGGAGTTGTCACCTCTCTGATTAGATTAGGGGTGGAGCACCTGGGAACTGGAAGGAACAGAACAATGCAACTCCCTTGACTCAGGCAAATGTTATATTGGGGGCGTCATAAAGTGGCTTTCTCTTAGGGGAAACTGGGAGGGGCAGCGTCTCTGCTAGCAGCTGAGCTTGGGGGAAGTGGATAAACCAGTTATTCCACCCTGTGATGTGGGAAGCCACACCCCTTTTTGACCAGGGCATAATTTTAAAAAGATAGATAACTCATAGTGCGGACTTGTCAGAATTATAATATAATTATTTTTGTGATTTTTCTGTGAACATTTTGAGAGGCGTTAGGACCCGGTGGTGTATTCTGGGGGGTTGCTAGCGGAAAATAGGGTCTCACTCCAAATGTCTGCATGTTAAAAATCTGACACTTCATCAATTAATGTCCATACTCCTTGCGCACATGTGTGTAATTTTGGGTAAATGTCCGATATTGCAAAACCAGTTAAAAAGCGCAAAATGTTGTCATTTTTGAACGCAAGCCCCCAGGAAGATCAGAGGCGGACAAGCATGGACCATAAGGAATATATAATGTGCACATGTAATTTCAACAAATTGTATATCTGGGAAAGATGTATTTGAATCAAATATAGATTTGTGGGCAAACTGACCAGGGGAGGATCCTCTGACCCATAAACAGACCTCATCATGATGACAATCCATTTCCTTCCCCCAATCATGGGAGAGGGGAGAATTGGGCCAATGACAAGTAGAGAGGGGCAGGCTTAGCTAGGCCCAGGCACACACCCATTTTCAAAACACATAAAAAGAGACTGCTGGGACAGGTAGAGACATTCAATTCCATTTGCTGCGGAGCATGCTGACCGACGACTTCACACCCAGAGATCCAGACTTCAAATCCATCAATCTCCAAAGACCAGAACTTTACTTCAGAACTTAAAGCAAGGGCCTAAACCCACAAACTGAGAACTCTGCTCAGCAGGCCTCAGCATCCTTAAAATCATTTGCAAACTATTCCACAGCCGGGCGAGCCGTTTGAATTCTTTGGCCAAGAACAATTGCCAGAGACCAGACCAGAGATCCAGAATGACCCAGACCGCTGTGAGCAGAACCAGAGAGCTGACCCAGATCACTGTGAAGTGCCGAGACCAGAACCGGAGTCCAGTCCAAAACCTGACCAGATCCGTGACGAGGCCTAGTTCAAATTTATATTGTGAGTACCTAGCAGAACTGTGCAGAACCAATCTCTTAGTTAAAATAATCTAATCCAAACTATTTTAACCTAAGAAGAACAGCCTCCTAGAAATCGTGTCATCTGTCATTTGTAAAGCTGCACAACTGTCACCTGTCAATTCTGCAGCTGCAAGCTGTCACCTGTCATTTTGAGTTTTACTTTAAATCCGAAAATCTACCTTTATTAAATCGTCCGTATCTCTGGAACCGTTTGTGCTAGGAACGTGGTTTAACTTTCCTCTGAAAGCTTAGAATCTAAGCTTTCCAACAAGCCTAGAACCGACTTCCTATTCTTATACTTTCTCCGCAATCACGATTCACGCACTCGCGAATTTTGCCGCGATTTGGCCTGATTTATTTACCTGTAAAAAGATAGCAGCTTTTTGCTTTCCTTTGCTAAAAATTTGTTTGCCTCTTAATAACCATCCCTGAATCATTGCTAAAGTGAGCCTGAGCTCATCCCAAGTATCTCTCACTCACCCTGAACCTCCTAAAGGGAATTAAAAGCATTTTCAGCATATTTCTCACTTCACTGCCACCACATTCAAAGCACTTGGGCCTGTGTTTTAAAACTCATACCTGTTTTCTCTAAGCTTGCTGGGGTGGGAATTGAATTTCGTATTGTATTTGATTGCATTCCTGAGAACTGTGTGTGTTACTTCTATCTCCTTGCATTGCATATAAGGGGGGGTGGTGAATTGCCACCAGGGGAAAAGTGAACATATGATATCTTGTGAAGCCATATCAGTTAGTTTCTGTACTGCATTTTCATTCAACATTGCATCCATTTGAAACCATAAAAGTATTTTTGCTACTTTATCCATCCTATACTAACTCCTCATTGATTGTAAAGTGTGCTAGTGCCAGATTACCCATTGTTGATCAACATCATAAGTCTAAGTGTACTATCAGATATTAATTTATTATAAAGTGTGATATGGGATACATTACTCACCGTAATCGTATTTCTGATGCTTGTATCTGCTTAGATTCACATGCTGTGCATAGGCCGACATCTAGTGGAAGCTGCGGAGTATTACAGTTTGTTTTTCGAAAGTCGAAAATGGGCGTCGACACAGGCGTGCCAGTAATACTATCCCTAGTGTGACGTCCACTGTACCCAAGATCCCTCACGCGTGTAGGATCCTCAGATTGTATTTTTTCTGACATGAGGAAGCATGAGGAGTAGCGTGAGTACAGATAATCCAAGCAGATAGACAGAAAAGGTAAGACTACAAGCAATCATGCGCCTTCTCTCGGAGGGGAGGAAGGGTGGGTCGCATGTGAATCTAAGCAGATACAAGCATCAGAAATACGATTACGGTGAGTAATGTATCCCTTCTGAGGCTTGTGGAATCTGCTTAGATCACATGCTGTGCATAGATTAGCGAGCAGTACCAGAAGAAGGAGGTGGGATGTGAGAAGGGTCATGAGCAAACAGGTGTCTTAGAACCGCTTGTCCCACTTGTGTATCTGTCTTGGAATGAGTGTCAATGCAGTAATGCTGAGTAAAAGTGTGAATAGAGCTCCAAGTAGCCGCTTTGCAAATGGTGTCGAGGGGAACATTTGCAATGAAAGCCAGAGTGGCACCAATGCCTCTAGTAGAGTGGGCCCTTGGCGTAAAAGGCAGAGTCTTGTCAGAAAGAGAGTAACACAGCTGTATACAGTTGATAATCCACTTCGAGATAGCGCCCTTAGAGACGCGATCCCCCTCTCTGCCTGTAGCTACGGAGACAAACAGTTGATCTGTTTTCCTTAGCGGTCTGGTTTTATTTACATAGTATAGGACCGCCCTACGCACATCTAGGGTGTGTAGTTTCACCTCAGCCGAGCTTTGCGGGTTCTGGAAGAAAGCCGGAAGCTCGATGGACTGGTTTACATGGAACTTGGATATGAATTTAGGTGAGAACCTAGGGTGTGTGCGTAAAACCAGTTTGTCCTTGTGGATAGTAAAGAAAGGATCCTGCACTGACAGAGCCTGAATTTCACTGACCCTTCTTATGGAGGTAATGGCTACTAAGAAGGCCGTTTTATAAGTCAGGTGTTTGAGACTACTTTTATGCATGGGTTCGAATGGGGGTCCCATGAGCTTAGCTAGCACCACGTTGAGGTCCCATCCTGGCGGTGGGTTCGAAATAGGAGGGTGAAGTCTCTTTACTCCTTCCATGAAGGCTTTAACCACTGGTACTTTCCACCACGAGACCTTGTTATGGGATGTGGTGTAAGCCGAGAGGGCTGCCAGGTGTACTTTCAGCGAGTTAAAAACCAACCCTGCATCCAGCAGGTGGAGCATGTATGTCACAACGTTGGAAGGAGTGCAATCAACCGGGTTGATTTGTTTATTCTGGCACCAGATAACGAATCTTTTCCACTTATCAAAGTAACAGTGCCTTGTATTTGGTTTCCTGGACTCCTTTAGAATGTCCATACACCTCTGTGGTAATTTGAGATGTCCAAACTCTATGACTTCAGGAGCCATGCTGCTAGGTTCATAGAGTTGGGTTCCTGATGCACTGTTTGACCCTGTTGCTGGGACAGTAGGTTGTACCAGGCTGGGAGTCTGATGGGTTCGCACACCGCCATCCTGCGTAGGTGTGGAAACCATGGTTGTCTCGCCCACATGGGAGCAACTAGGATGAGCGTCATAGATTCCTTGTTCATCTTGTACACCACCTTCCTGATGAGAGGAGTTGGTGGAAAAGCGTACGCAAACATCCCTGACCAGTTCATCCACAGGGCATTCCCTTGGGAGTCCGGCTGGGGGAACCTGGATGCAAATCCTGGGCATTGTTTGTTTTCGCTTGTGGCGAATAGGTCTATAGTGGGGAAACCCCACTGAGAGAAGAGATCTTCTACTACGTCTCTGTGAAGGACCCATTCGTGTTCTTCTGGGAGGGAGTTTCTGCTTAGAGCATCCGCTAGGGAATTGAGCTCCCCTGGAACATGTTGCGATGACAGGAAGATGTTCCGTCTGAGTGCCCATATCCATATTTTCTGGGCAAGCTTGGACAGATTTGGCGAACGAGTCCCCCCTTGCTTGTTCAGATAGAACATGGCTGTCGTGCTGTCCGTCCTGATCTGCACCGACAAGTTCAGTAGATGGGGCTCGAACGCCCTTAGCGCTCGGAATACTGCCAGAAGCTCTAGCAGATTGATGTGGTTCTTGGCTACTGAGTGAGACCAGAGACCCTGAGCTGTGTGGTGGAGATGGTGAGCTCCCCACCCAGTCAGGCATGCATCTGTAGTCACCACGGCTTGTACTTCGGGATCGTAAAAGGGTTTCCCCTTTGCGAGATTCTCTCTTGTCCACCAGTGTAGGCTCTGTACGAGTGTTGGCGAAACGACCACTAGATCGTCCCAATGACCACTTGCCTGAGACCACTGTTTCGCCAACCATTCCTGCATGGGACGCATGCGCAGACGCGCGTGGGGGACCAGGTAAATGCATGACGCCATCATGCCCAGTAACCGCATAGCTTTGCGTACTGTTATCTGTTGACCTGACTGATAATGCGGAATTTGCAGAAGTATATTCCGAATTCTCTCTTCCGAAGGGAAGGTCAATCCTTTCTGAGTATCTAGGATAGCTCCTAGAAACTGTTTTGAGGTGCTTGGCACCAGACTTGACTTTTTCCCGTTGATGGAGAAGCCTAATTCGTGGAGGAGGTCGATAGTCCTCTGAATGTTTGACCTGCAAATTCCTGGGGTTTCCCCCGTTATGAGCCAGTCGTCCAGATAAGGGTACACCGGGATTGCTTCCCTGCGTAGGTGTGCAGCCGCCACCGCCAGTACCTTGGTGAATACCCTTGGTGCTGAAGCTATCCCGAAGGGCAGTACCTTGAATTGGTAGTGGCGACTGTCCACCTTGAAGCGCAAGTACTTTTTGTGCGCTGGGAGCATGGAAATATGAAAATAAGCATCTTTCATATCCAAGGTTGCCATGTAATCCCCCTTTTTTAGGAGGGGGATTACCTCTTGTAGCGTGGTCATACGGAATTTTTGGGGCTTGACATATTTGTTGGCAGGCCGTAAGTCCAATACTGGGCGCATTGTCAAATCTTTCTTTGGCACAAGGAAGTAAGTTGAATAGATACCCTTGTTTACCTGGTGTCCTGGGACGAGTTCTATCGCGTCCTTTTCTAGCAGAATGGCGATCTCCTCGAGAAGGATCCTTTGATGCTCTAGGGAGTGCACTCTTTGTCGTGGAGGATGATTCCGGGGACGCTGCAGTAGTTCTATACAATATCCTGCGGATACTGTTGACAGCACCCATCTGTCTGAGGTGATCCCTTCCCAAGCCTGGGTGAAGGTGGAAATGCGTCCCCCTACTGGGGTTGCGTGGCAAGGGACCCTGAACTGAGCGTCACTGTTTTGGTGGAGGCGTGCCCCCGCCCTTGTTGGGGCTGCCTCTGCCTCTTCCACGACCTCTCTTGTTACCCCTGCCGTAACTCTGGGTAGACTGCTGGTTGTTATTCCATTGTGTACCTTGTCCCTGGGCATAGTTGCCTCTTTGTGAATTTTGGCCGCGTGGGCGACGAAAATTATTGTTCCCCCTCTGGTTAGGGGGTTTGTTGGTAAGCTGGCCAAGGGATTTGAGAGTCTCATATTCATCTTTGGCATTTTTAAGTGCGTCTTCGACCGCTTTCCCAAACAATAGGTCGGGTTCCACTGGCTTGTCTATTAAAGAAGCCTGGGTTTCTGTCTTGAATCCCGACTGCCGTAACCACGCATGTCTCTTGATAACAGTACCTTCTGCTATCAATCTCCCTGCGTTGTCAGCGGCGTCGAAAGTTGCTTTTAAAATGCAACCAGACACGGCTCTCCCCTCTGCCGAGATCCGAGCCAGCTGGCCCTTTAACGGTTCTGGAGCAGAGGCAATGAGCGCCGCGACTTCTTCCCATTGATGGCAATTGTAACTAGCCAACAGGGTGGTGGAATTCGCAATCCTTGCTTGGTAGGCGGACGTTGAGGCTACCTTTCTGCCAAACCCGTAAAGTTTTTTGCTCTCCTTGTCGGGAGGAGCTTCTGATGAAGATAAGGGCGTGCCAGCCCTCTTTCTAGTGTTGGTCACCACTAGGGAATCTGGTTTAAGATGTCCCTTTATATACAGAGGGTCAGACTGGGCTGCCCGGAAAATCTTTTCAATTCTGGGGTTGACAGCTCTGGTGAGGTTAGGATTCACCAGGGAAGGATCTATTCTTCGTTGGATGGATTTGAGGATAGGGATGGTCTGAGCGACCGGTCTTCTCTCTCCTACAAACTCCTCCGCGAAGTCCCTTTCCTCCTGTACACCGTGGGTGTCGATGTGGAAGTGTTCCGCTGCTCGAGCGAGAACCTCGTTAAGGAGGGGCTGGTTATCAACTGGAGAGTCAGTAACTGGGGCTTCGCTTTGTACTGGGGAATCTACTCTGTAAATTTCCTGCTCATCTTCTCCCTCCTCCAGGTCCTCATCCTCTGCATAGTAATCTGTCCCGGTTTGTTCTTCCATAAATGCAAACTCCTGGTCCTCTTCAGGGAAAACTTGTCCCTGATAACTGGGGAGTGGAGTAGAATATGGAGTGGAGTAAGGCTGAACCTTGAAGGGTTCAGGTCTTTCGACCCGGGGCTCTTTACTTAGCGGGATAGGATCGGAGGAGCCTGAGGGTGTGGCCCCTTGAGGGTTATATGAAAGAAAGTGTTCTGGGTTCTTATCATAAAAATCAGCCAAGGAAGACATCCTAGACATAACCCTGTCTATGTCTTCACTGGACCATTCCCTGGAACAGGGTATTACTTTAGCAGGTGATTTATTTTCAAGGGTAGACTTGTGTTTGCTTGTCTGCTTAGGCTTTACAGGGGTGGAAGGCTGTGCTTTCCGCTGTTTCCCCCCTTCTCCGTGCGTGGAAAAATGTTTTCCCTGTCCCTTGGGGGCCCCAGAGACTTTCGACGCCTGGCGTCGAGGGTCTGGAGAGGTATCTGTGTGCTTCGGGCGTGGGGCCTCACTGATGTTAACCGCGGTCTCGGTATCTTGGAGCGCGGCCTGGGGGTGGAAGTCGTCTTCGTCTCCCGACGATCGAACTTCCGTTAGTGTGTGTAGCGAGGCACTCTTGGCAAGAGTGGATGATTGCCTTGCGTCGTGAGGCGATCTCGATCGAGAGCGCCCAGAGGACACCGAGTCGGACCGTTCTTTTTGTGCCTCTTTCCGGGAAGTCGACGTCGTCGAGGTCCGGTTGGTCTTAGTGTGTTTAGTGTGTGTTAGGTGTGTAGCGCTTGCGTCGCCGGGGGTCTTCCCCATAGCCGCCTTGCCGGACGACCTTCCGAGGTCGGGGACCTGCGCTCGTCGGCTGTCTTTCGACGCCGTAATGCCCTCGCCGTCCGAAAGTACGGCGTCGCTGCCATCGCTGAAGGCGCCCTCCGCTGCCATGGCCTCCTGCCTGGCGTGGTGGGCCCAACGCTTTGTCGAACGGTCCTTAAGTGTCTTAGGTTTAAACCTACTACACGCTCTGCAGTTCGCTTCGGGGTGATCCCTCGGCAAGCAGAGATTGCACGTGGCGTGCCTGTCGACCCAAGGGTATTTGCGATTGCACTTGGGGCAGAATTGAAAAGGGGTACCCTCCATACGCACCTTAAGGCAGCGGGCTGCTAAGTGTAGGAATATATATAAATGTAACTATATATCAAGAGTGAAGAGTATGTACCACCCCCCACTCTCCCTACTTGTAAGGGCCGAGGCCAGCGGCCTACTAGGCCCGGGCCGAGGCCAGCGGCCTACCGAGGCCCAGATCCGTCGTGCAGCAGTCGACGGTCGATGACTTCTCCAGCCGTCGTCGAGGTTGAGGGTCGACGTTGGGGTGGGGAAGGGAATGAATAAGAATTAAAATTATAATAACAGCAAAAGTATGGCTAAGGCCAGGGAACTCCGCAAGATGCTTCCGACCAGTATGGCGGAAAAAAACAATCTGAGGATCCTACACGCGTGAGGGATCTTGGGTACAGTGGACGTCACACTAGGGATAGTATTACTGGCACGCCTGTGTCGACGCCCATTTTCGACTTTCGAAAAACAAACTGTAATACTCCGCAGCTTCCACTAGATGTCGGCCTATGCACAGCATGTGATCTAAGCAGATTCCACAAGCCTCAGAAATATATATATATATATATTGTTTAAATCCTCAAATAAACCTTTTAATTTGCAAAACAAACCTACTTCTTGGCTCAGTGGGGTCAGGGGGATTCTAAGAGGGGGGTGTTATACAAGGGTGGTCATCCAGAGTACTGAACTAGACATAACAATACATTAATAAGGGTTTTCCTCAGCATCCCAGACTAGGCATTGACTTGGCTGTAGTGTTGATTGAATATCGCTTACAAGACCAGCAGGAGAAAAGCCATGCCGAGCGTTGCCGGCATGAAAGGAGAATCCTGTTTATTAGGAGGCAGCTCATGTAGGAGAGCCAGGATGCCAGCAAGCCACCCCAAGAAACTGTGGAGCCCAGGCACGGGCAGCCCGTGAGAGGTCCACACAAGTGGGAGCCTCATTGGTCGGGTGTCAGCACCAGGAGCTACAGAAACAGAAGAGATCTGCAAGCTGCATGTTACCGGTAGCGTCCGCGGGAAGTGAGCAGAGCTGCTAGCAACCTACACAGAGAAGGCGAAATGCGAGCGGGGCTTGCGATCTGAAGAAAACGGGTTGGCGAAATGGGGAAAGCAGCTGCCGGGAGGAGACACCATTGACCGGAAAGTGAAAAAGGAAAAGATCTTGTAACCCGGGCACTCCTGGGGGCTGTTGTGAAGCCAAAGTAGATGCCAAATGAATGAAAGAGTATTTGCAAGATGCAAAAATCCCAATGCAACAGGTTGTGAGGAATAATATGGACAAGATGAGCAGCAGAATCAAAGACCAAAATCATTGAATACCTAACTAAATGCACGCTTTTGGCAAAGCTATGAACAGATAGGTTTGTGTGAAGTACACGAACAGTATTTTGAAAGCAAAGCACAATTCATATGCAATACAGTGGAAAACATGTATGCAATATTGCTGTAAGGTATGAAAGCAATGTGGTGAAGGAGCAAGAGCACCACAAAGTGAACTGTATGCAAAGACACAGTGTGGCAACGTCAAGAGACTGGCAAAGAAAAGAACACATCTTGGCAAAGCCAAGAGGTTGGCAAGGCAAAGCCAAATGAGTGTGAACCATTGCACAGTTACAGCTAGAGATGAGCCCTTGTGGGCTAGAAAGCCTAGGGTTCCTGGTTGCGTGACCTGTAATGGGTGGACTGTGTGGTCTGACAACTGCGCCTAGACTGGGGATACCCTATTTGTGAAAGCCAGAGAACAAAGGCAAGTGACTGAAATAGGTTTCTGAAGTGAAGCAGAAGAAAGCAATCTATATGAACTGACAAGAAACCAGAAGGAGTATAAAGTTGACCTGGAACTGGTTTTGAATACTTAGGAGATTGAGACCAAGTACAAGTTGGCAAGCTGAATGAACTCTTAGGGAATGGAAAACTGAGTACTTAGGAACTTTGTTGTCTTAAGGAAGGGACACCAGAGACCTTGTAAGTTTGGTGGGGGCCTTAGGAGGAGAGATTCCGGAGGCCAATTTTGAATGGTGTTATCTTCTTGGGTAAAGGAACCCCGAGATCTCTTTTGGAACTGTGTTGTCTGGAACTTGGAGCAGGGAATCCCGAGGCATTGTGGAATTGTCCTGAATTTGGGGAAGGGGAGCTGAAAAGTAAGCCAGGTACTGGAAGACGCTCAGAACTTTATTTGGAACACCATTTCCTTTGTTATTGGCATCCCTAGTTGTGAGGGCAAATCTAGGTTTAGGACACAGACTTTTAAGTTTAACATCCTGACTCAGACTTTCCTTAGTTCCTTAGGTAGGGAAATCGCACCTTAGTATAGGGCAATGTAGGGCTTCAACCGTCCTGACATTTGAGTTAATAAACCATTTTTGTTTCAACTCTGTATTTTGCTTCATGATGCCTTCACATCGCAGAAAGCATTTATTCCAATTTGCCTATGGGATTTGTTATGCTGTGCTATTGCAAACCACCAATCACTGGTCACTGCCATGGTCCAAGGATTCCAGATCTCGTCTCTTGCTGCATCTAGTTGCCTTTCAGTTAGCCTTCAGCCCTTTCTCTCACGTCTCCGTCTCTAGTCTCTTATAGTGTCAGGCTCCCTCATTAGTACTCCTCTACTCTTAAGTCAGAAGACCGGCCTGTGATACTCTACAGCAGTTAGCTCTCGTTTACAATGTGGCTAATTACTTTGAATGTGCAATACGCCATCTGATAGGTTGTTCCTCTCTTCTGTCGAATCTACCAATAATTGGGTATTCAATCTTTCCAATCTGTTGATGTGACAAATCTAGGGTTTTCATCCCTTTCATCCTAGGGGAGGCTCCCCCTGTGAGGCTAAAAAGGTGAGCCTGCTCCACACGACCCTGCCTAGAGGTCTGAGCAAGTGGGACCTCACTGGGAGAGACTCCCCCTTAAGAGACGAGGACTCCTTTTCCTGTGAGGAACTCCCTAGACCATCCACCGTAGTAGCATATATGGGACTAACTTGTGAAGAACACTGTAATACCTTGCTGTTTGGCTGAAAACAAAACTAAAAAACACTACTATGCACAAGTAAAAGAACCTGTCTCTTAAGGAGAGACGCATATTTACCTGAGACAAGTAGAATGGAGAAGGAGAGAGGATCATAAGCAGGGGAAGCCCCCTGACATCATCACGCCTTGGAGAGGCAGAGTGAAGGAAAGCTGCGTAGCCTGCAACTTTCAGAGAACTCCTGAACGCCAGAGGAAAACACTGTAGGCCTGAGTAGTGGTGTGACCATGATAACTTTGTGGTGGGGAGGGTGCCTGTCGAACTACGCTGAAACCATCCAGGTGGGGAGTGTACCCAAATCCCTGGTGCCTGCAACCCTACCCAGTCGCACGGAGAGAGAAGACCGAGGGCAGGACACTGGCAATTTCAAGAAGCACGAGATCTAGAGTGGAGGAATTGAACCCGAGCAATCGCCGAGACGGCTGGCATTGCTTGCAGACTCTAAGTTAACAGGGAAAACTGGGAGGCCGCCGGGGCTTCGTCATGAATCAGGAACAACTTACCCTAGTGAAACTGACGAGATACTGAATATAAAACCATTTAAGTGGAATTGTGATAAAGCGATTAAAAGAATAACGAATAAGCCTGAAAGCAGAGTCATGAAGGTCTAGGCAACAATGCCCTGGGAGAGGGGAAAAGTACCCCATGGTTTTATAAGTAAAGAGTGGAACAAACCGGGGCGAAAATCCTAGAGTATGAATGAGAAGTGAAATCAAATGAACAAGATAAGAGAAGAGCTAACCAAAATGAGAAGCCCCATAGAAGGGTGGAGGTCAAATTAAAACAAAGTACACCCAAACTAAGAAGGTCTGGGATACAAGAGTCAGAAAGGCACATTAAGTCTGGAACAGACTATAAGGAAGGGCATCAAGCAGGTCTGTTGAAAGTTAGGCCCTACAGAGGAGATAAAACCCAAGTGCATTGTGAGAGTTGCACGAACATATGCAGAAAGTGGCAAGAGACTATCTTAAGATATCATACTAAAGAGTACTTTTGAGTAAAGAAGAGACATTTTAATAAGAGACGACCAGGAGAAGGGAGACATTCTTCTGATCCCCAAGTTAGTTAAAATAGTGGTAGGGCCAGTTAGAACTAGTTTGGACCGTGGCCAAATTAATTTGGTACTTCCATTTCCCGACGACGGACCAGCACCTTAAGTTTATTTATGTTATTTTAATATAAAATCAGTAGAACTGTCCCTCAAGGGTACGGCTCTGCCTAACCCGCCATACTACCTGGTGTTTTCCCTAGTCCACTAAGGAAATTCCCTTGTGGCTGATTATTAGGCTCTTATTTATAATTATAGCTAATGAGAAGATGTGCGAGGTGAAGAAAGGCGGAAGTTAGGTAGAAGTGATGGGTTCCATAGGCAGCTCAGAAGCGTGAGCTGCACTGACATTGGTGTGCGGGAAAGCTGCCCACTGTTCATTTGAACGGAAGGGTGGTTTCTCCTTTCCTGTGAAGGAGTAGGAGTTCCCATCAGAATTTGGCCTTGCTGCCGGCATCTCTCCCAACCATGGTGCTGTAACTTCTCTGTCATGGACCACTTTTTGGGAGGGTTGTCACTGCCAGCTACGTTTGGTGCAATCACAACACTGGGAGGTGGGTCTGAACAACAAGGTGACAGCCAGTGTAGCAAAATGTGGAGCAGGCTGTCCTATTCAGACACTCCAAAATATTGCAGCAAGGAATTGAATATTTTGCTGCACTTTTTTAATTGACTTGTGGGTGCTACAGAGCGTGTGTGTGTGTGAGATGCTGCAAGGGAGCCAGGTTGTCATCATTTGCACCTTTTGTACGTGGTCTCTGGTATGCTTGTGAAAGAAAGGGTCCTAAATGTCCTGCTTAACAGAACAGTGCTTATTTTGCTCTACTTTTTTAGTTAAAGGTGCATGCATTTTTTATTGTATTCATTATTAGTTGTAATGGTGCAAATATTTCCGTTCTATGTTCTCCAATCCCCTAAACACCCTCACACCTCCCAGTCACCAACACCCCTCACACTCACCAATTCTACATTACAACTTGCTCTCTCAAACCTTTCACTTTGCCAGTCCTGAGCATAATTGCATACTCGTTCAGACTGTCAAGTCACAAGTTGCACTACCCAGTCCCAGACACTCCCAACCATGCTCCCAACTCACACCTTATGCCCAATTTTCTCTTGCAGTCTACAGTCCTTAATTCGTTCTCATTCCTTCTGCATCTTGTATCCTTTCTGCCAGTCTTTTCTACTCTTCCTCATCCTTTCTCCCAATCTGCAGCTCATTCTGTGTTTTCTGGCCCACTGCTCCCCCCATCTGCGCTTCTGGCTCACTGCTCTGCCTCTGCGCCTATAGACAACTGTTTCCTCTTTGGCCCACCACTTTGCCTCTGCCCCACCGCTCACCCTCTGTGCCTATATAGCCCACTGCTTCCTCTTTGGCCCACCACTTTGCCTCTGCCCCACCGCTCACCCTCTGTGCCTATAGCCCACTGCTTCCTCTTTGGCCCACCACTCCCCACCCTCTCTGCCTCTGGCCCACCACTTTGCCTCTGGCCCACCGCTCAACCTCTGCGCCTATAGCCCACTGCTTCCTCTTTGGCCCACTGCTCCCTCGCTTTCTCTCCATGGTATCCCCCTTTGGCCCACTGCACATCCTTTGCTTTCTTGCCCATTGGTCCCCGCTACCCATCTTCTCCTCTGGCCCACTGCTCCCTCTCGCTCTACTATCCCCCTCATAATGTGACTATTTTTCAGTTTAACAATTCAGATTTTGTGTTTTTTTCCTTAAACAAACAGATGTTTTTACAACTGCAGTTTTCATGGGTGTTTTTACAATAACAGCCTATTTTTAATTTTTTTCTAAAACTTCGGATTTCCTGGTATTTATAGTGATCGCGAAATAGTTATAATCTGGGGGCTAATCTGGGGGCTAGAGGGGTTGACAATTCTTCCTTACACCATATATGGGATTACAGTAAGTGCAAATAACATACCCAGTTACTAGATGACAAAAGGATTGGGGAGCATGGATGAGCTATTGGGGAAAAGTCAGGTAGAACTTAACTCAGTGAGTGGGCATCCCTGGTCGGCAGAACCCCTCTGAGTGGCCTGTAGTCTATAGCAGACCTGGAGAAACAGCCTTTGGATGACAAAAGGATTGCCTCAGTTGCCGAAGAGTACCCAGCAACCTTTATGAACTGTAGGGTCTCATCTACAGCCTTGCCAAAAGGTCTACCCCTCATAAGGCACATTAACAACTTTTGATTGGTCCTCAGGGCGAAAGTTAGTGGCTTTCAACTAGCCTTGCATGCTGAGCACTTAGTTGCCCATTTGTCGGAAACTGGAATCCGCAATATCCAGAGTGAGTGTTCCGAGGCCACCTTGCCTTCATGATAGAGCCAACGCTTTCTTCGTCTTGTCCTCAGGGAAGAAGTCTAAGAAAGGTCCTAGCTTATACCAAAGCTCCCCATTTTAGTAGAGCTAAAGTATTAGGCGCTTTAATGGTGGTGGCAGAGGTGGTAATGAAGCATTTTCCAAATGCGTCCAGCTTTTTACCCTCCTGGTCTGGAAGGACCATGCATGGAGAGGAGGAGTTTGTGGGCCTTTCCCTTGCAGCAGCAGAAACCACAGAGTCAGCTAAGGCTGGGAACGGAGACACTTCGGGATAGAATCCGGGATTCTGTATTTTCTCTCTAGGCAATCCTTCTTTGGAGGAGCAGAGAAAAGGCATCTTCATAACCAATAAGCCATCCTCCCATATGTCGTCGAGAAGAGGGATGGATAGCACTGATTTCCAAGAGGATTCTCTCCTTTGGAAAAGTAACCCCTCCTCTTCAGGGATCAGACTGAACAATGTTGATACATGTGTGAACAGTGCATGAAACAAGCCGATCTCATCTGGTGAGTCTTTGGCGGGCAGATCCACATCAGGGGGCTAGCCGTCAGCTGGAATCAGGTCATCAAACTAATCTGTATATACACGTGCCGAGTACCATCATTAAGTACGTGGACGATGTGTTAGTATGTAGCATCAACAAACAACAGTTCAAGGCTGATTCTATTGCCCTGGTACAGCTGATTGATGACAAAGGTTATAAAGTGGAAAGAGCAAAGTCACAGTATTGCCAACAGGAGGAGTTATACCTAGATCAACCTTTTTCTTACAATGGAAAGAAAACACCAGAATATGCTGCAGCAGTGCGTAGCACGAACCAACCTGTGACTGTTAAAGACACGCAGAAGTTCCTGGGACTGTGCAATTATTGCAGGGCATGGATCTTTGACTATACGACTAACAAACAACCACTGTTGCAAGCCCTTAAAGACGCCCAGAAAGCAAAGAGCCCAATTCCGTGGATGATAAAATGGATTTCTAAACTCTGACCTGGTGAGCAGAGGTTTAGGAGGTCACCCTCGATTTAGTGAAACAGGAGAACATTCTAGACAAGCCAGACCAATGTAGGTTGCTTGGCAGACAGCCAAGACTAAGTCTCAGGAGGGGTGAGAGTAATCGGAAGCCCACATTGAGCACACAGCAACGAACCACAAATTACTCTTAGACAAGTGTCTATGAAAAATATCTATACATTTGACAGCCAGCCCAAATAGACACAAGTAACTTTAGCAATGAGTAAAACAATGATCACACACATCCTTAATCTATACAGTATATATACAACACATTTCCTAATGCAATTCAGTTATGAGATGTAACCACAACCTGTGAAGAGAGGGTTATGTTGTGAAAACAGCAGGTGTCCACAACCTTTGTGGAACACTCCCGTCCCTTGCACACCCTGTAGTTGAAAAAACAACCAAATTCTCTTGCGTAATTTCAAAATAAAACTTTATAAAGGGATGATTTTGTCATCCATTAATTCTATACCCCAGTTAGGGTTAATTTAGACAAACAGTAATTCAACATTCAATTTGTATCAGTTCATAACCAACATATGTAACATAAAGTAAACTGTTTTTTACAGTACATGGTACAAATGGTAACTATTTTTTATAGCCCAGACAACCAAAATCTTTCGTTTACAATTCATGTGGCTTATAGTAGACAGTTTGTACTTGATTTTAACTCAATAGTCCGACATTCACAGTAATATGTGATATGTGATATGTTAAATGCGTCTTAGCAGACAGAGCCAAAGTCTTCAAAGTACAGTATGCTTTACGCATTTCGGGGCGAATAGAGCCCCTTCTTCAGAAGATGTCTACTAGACTTGTTTTTTCTTCAATTTATCTGTATCAACAGTAAAAAAGTATATTGTTATTTTAATCATCATGGTATATAGTAATACCTATCTGTCATGACTGGATATTTCCTTATATGTAATCACCTGTTAGTGTCTTAGTATGCTCTCAATTTGAAATTCAAGTTCCATCCTGATTAGTATGTTCTTGTCAATCCTAAAAAATAATAAAAAGGTGGCTATACGTCCCTACCGTAGTTAGAAGTAAGGGTATTGGATATAAACAACCACGTTTGTATTCTCAACCATATCCATTAGAAAAAGGGTATTAGTAATTACCTGATCTGCAGGTCGTAGTCAGGATTTTGGATAATCTCCCACTGTATTTAAGCTCTGTAATCCTGTAGTGGGTCTTAACAGCACAATCAGAAGTAACGTGGGCCCTTTAGACGGAAAGAGGTTCCTCAGAGGCTATTCTTACCAGTTAGAAAAAAAGCTATTGAATCATTCTATGTGGTGATTATAAATGTCACAAGGTTCTAACACAGCTTACCTGAAAAGGAGACGCCCTTGTGCATGTATCCTGTGGTGATGCTCGTACGAACGGCAACTGAGAAAAATGGCCGTCGTAATGTTTATATTGCGTAATGACGTCAATGCGTGACAACGTCGTGACGTCACAATGTTTACTTTTGACGCGATATAATGCGCAGTATTTATAAAACAGAATAGAGTCTAAAAGACATACAGGGTAATTCATAGAATTTCGCAGAAAAGTGTCGCAGGCGGCTGGCGCAGAGTGTCCGCGTGCGATTGTCTGCGCCAGGCACGTGCGCTAAAACCGATTTCCGCGCACAGCGTATTCATGGATTTTAGGCTCCCAAACCAGCCGTGGCGCAGAGTATCGCAGCGACCCTGCAGCAGCGCCAGTCACGCCCCCAAGAACGCCCTCGCGCAAGGAAAAGCCATCAAAATCGCTAAATCATTGCAAAGGGCTGCGCTAACCCTGGACCAGTTTACAGGGCTGCCAAACAAGGAACGCAAAGCGGGTAACGTGCATATCAGGGGTACGCGTGAAGTTATACACGCGATTAGCCAGGGTACGTGTATTACAGGGGTACGCGGGAATTATCACACGCGATTTGGCTGGGTACGTGTATTACAGGGGTACACGGGAAGTTTTACACGCGATTCGGCTGGGTACGTGTATTACAGGGGTGCGCGGGAATTCTCACATGCGATTTGGCCAGGTACGTGTATTACAGGGGTGCGCGGGAATTATCACACGCGATTTGGCTTGGTACGTGTATTACAAGGGTGCGTGGGAAGTTACACACGCGATTAGGCTGGGTGGGTCCTCACAGGTGTTCCCTGTACACCCTCGACGGCCCTGCAGGCAGCCCACAAAACAGGGGACTACCCTGCACACCTGCTCATGCCCCCCTGCACCCCCACCCCCCAGCAGTGCAGGGGCAGCCTCCACCAGGCCCCCAGTCATGTCTCCCACCACCCCCACCCCCCAGCATCCAGGGGCACTCTCCACCAGGCCCCCACACATATCTCCCACCACCCCCACCCCCCAGCAGTGCAGGGGCACCCTCCACCAGGCCCCCACTCATGTCTCCCACCACCCCCACCCCCCAGCAGTGCAGGGGCAGCCTCCACCAGGCCCCCACTCATGTCTACCACCACCCCCAGCCACCAGGGGCACCCTCCACCAGGCCCCCACCCATGTCTCCCACCACCCCCACCCCCCAGCCACCATGGGCACCCTCCACCAGGCCCCCACCCATGTCTCCCACCACCCCCACCCCCCAGCCACCAGGGGCACCCTCCACCAGGCCCCCACCCATATCTCCCACCACCCCCACCCCCCAGCCACCAGGGGCACCCTCCACCAGGCCCCCACCCATGTTTCCCACCACCCCCACCCCCCAGCCACCAGGGGCACCCTCCACCAGGCCCCCACTCATGTCTCCCACCACCCCCACCCCCCAGCAGTGCAGGGGCAGCCTCCACCAGGCCCCCACTCATGTCTACCACCACCCCCACCCCCCAGCAGTGCAGGGGCACCCTCCACCAGGCCCCCACTCATGTCTCCCACCACCCCCACCCCCCAGCCACCAGGGGCACCCTCCACCAGGCCCCCACCCATGTCTCCCACCACCCCCACCCCCCAGCAGTGCAGGGGCAGCCTCCACCAGGCCCCACTCATGTCCCCTATCACCCCCACCCCCCCGCCACCAGGGGCAGCCTCCACCAGGCCCCCACCCATGTCTCCCACCACCCCCACCCCCCAGCCACCAGGGGCACCCTCCACCAGGCCCCCACTCATGTCTCCCACCACCCCCACCCCCCAGCAGTGCAGGGGCAGCCTCCACCAGGCCCCCACTCATGTCTACCACCACCCCCACCCCCCAGCAGTGCAGGGGCACCCTCCACCAGGCCCCCACTCATGTCTCTCACCACCCCCACCCCCCAGCAGTGCAGGGGCAGCCCCCACCAGGCCCCCACTCATGTCTCCCACCACCCCCACCCCCCCAGTCACCAGGGGCACCCTCCACCAGGCCCCCACTCATGTCTCCCACCACCCCCACCCCCCCAGTCACCAGGGGCACCCTCCACCAGGCCCCCACTCATGTCTCCCACCACCCCCACCCCCCACCATCCAGGGGCACCCTCCACCAGGCCCCCACTCATGTCTCCCACTACCCCCACCCCCCAGCAGTGCAGGGGCAGCCCCCACCAGGCCCCCACATGTCTCCCACAACCCCCACCCACCAGGGGCACCCTCCACCAGGCCCCCACTCATGTCTCCCACCACTCCCACCCTCCCAGTCACCAGGGGCACCCTCCACCAGGCCCCCACTCATGTCTCCCACCACCCCCACCCCCCACCATCCAGGGGCACCCTCCACCAGGCCCCCACCCATGTCTCCCACCACCCCCACCCCCCAGCCACCAGGGGCACCCTCCACCAGGCCCCCACTCATGTCTCCCACCACCCCCACCCCCCAGCAGTGCAGGGGCAGCCTCCACCAGGCCCCCACTCATGTCTACCACCACCCCCACCCCCCAGCAGTGCAGGGGCACCCTCCACCAGGCCCCCACTCATGTCTCACACCACCCCCACCCCCCACCCCCCAGCCACCAGGGGCACCCTCCACCAGGCCCCCACCCATGTCTCCCACCACCCCCACCCCCCAGCAGTGCAGGGGCAGCCTCCACCAGGCCCCACTCATGTCCCCTATCACCCCCACCCCCCCGCCACCAGGGGCACCCTCCACCAGGCCCCCACCCATGTCTCCCACCACCCCCACCCCCCAGCCACCAGGGGCACCCTCCACCAGGCCCCCACCCATGTCTCCCACCACCCCCACCCCCCAGCCACCAGGGGCACCCTCCACCAGGCCCCCACTCATGTCTCCCACCACCCCCACCCCCCAGCAGTGCAGGGGCAGCCTCCACCAGGCCCCCACTCATGTCTACCACCACCCCCACCCCCCAGCAGTGCAGGGGCACCCTCCACCAGGCCCCCACTCATGTCTCCCACCACCCCCACCCCCCAGCCACCAGCCACCAGGGGCACCCTCCACCAGGCCCCCACCCATGTCTCCCACCCCCCCACCCCCCAGCAGTGCAGGGGCAGCCTCCACCAGGCCCCCACTCATGTCCCCTATCACCCCCACCCCCCCCGCCACCAGGGGCACCCTCCACCAGGCCCCCATCCATGTGTCCCACCACCCCCACCCCCCAGCAGTGCAGGGGCAGCCTCCACCAGGCCCCCACCCATGTCTCCCACCACCCCCAGCCACCAGGGGCACCCTCCACCAGGCCCCCACTCATGTCTCTCACCACCCCCACCCCCCAGCAGTGCAGGGGCAGCCCCCACCAGGCCCCCACTCATGTCTCCCACCACCCCCACCCCCCCAGTCACCAGGGGCACCCTCCACCAGGCCCCCACTCATGTCTCCCACCACCCCCACCCCCCCAGTCACCAGGGGCACCCTCCACCAGGCCCCCACTCATGTCTCCCACCACCCCCACCCCCCACCATCCAGGGGCACCCTCCACCAGGCCCCCACTCATGTCTCCCACTACCCCCACCCCCCAGCAGTGCAGGGGCAGCCCCCACCAGGCCCCCACATGTCTCCCACAACCCCCACCCCCCCAGCCACCAGGGGCACCCTCCACCAGGCCCCCACTCATGTCTCCCACCCTCCCAGTCACCAGGGGCACCCTCCACCAGGCCCCCACTCATGTCTCCCACCACCCCCACCCCCCACCATCCAGGGGCACCCTCCACCAGGCCCCCACTCATGTCACCCACCACCCCCACCCCCCCAGCCACCAGGGGCACCCTCCACCAGGCCCCCACCCATGTCTCCCACCACCCCCACCCCCCCAGCCACCAGGGGCAGCCTCCACCAGGCCCCCACTCATGTCTACCACCACCCCCACCCCCCAGCAGTGCAGGGGCAGCCCCCACCAGGCCCCCACTCATGTCACCCACCACCCCCACCCCCCCAGCCACCAGGGGCACCCTCCACCAGGCCCCCACCCATGTCTCCCACCACCCCCACCCCCCAGTCACACCCTCCACCAGGCCCCCACTCATGTCTCCCAGCGTGCTACGTGTATTTCAGGGGTGCGCGGGAAGTTCCACACGCGAATAGCCTGGGCGCGTGTATTTCAGGGGTGCGCGGGAAGTTCCACACGCGAATAGCCTGGGCACGTGTATTTCAGGGGTGCGCGGGAAGTTCCACACGCGAATAGCCTGGGCGCGTGTATTTCAGGGGTGCGCGGGAAGTACCACATGCGAATAGCCTGGGCGCGTGTATTTCAGGGGTGCGCGGGAAGTTCCACACGCGAATAGCCTGGGCGCGTGTATTTCAGGGGTGCGCGGGAAGTTTCACACGCGAATAGCCTGGGCGCGTGTATTTCAGGGGTGCGCGGGAAGTTCCACACGCGAATAGCCTGGGCGCGTGTATTTCAGGGGTGCGCGGGAACTTTTAAACACGATTTCAGCAGGGTACGTGTATTTCAGGGGTGCGCGGGAAGTTCCACACGCGAATAGCCTGGGCGCGTGTATTTCAGGGGTGCGCGGGAAGTTCCACACGCGAATGGGCCAGTGCGAGCATGGTACGTGTATTACATGGGTGCGCGGGAAGTTCCACACGCGATTTCATCAGGGTACGTGTATTTCAGGGGTGCGCGGGAAGTTCCACACGCGATAGTCCCAGTGCGAGCAGGGAACGTGTATTTCAGGGGTGCGCGGGAAGTTCCACACGCGATAGTCCCAGTGCGAGCAGGGTACGTGTATTTCAGGGGTGCGCGGGAAGTTCCACACGCGATTTCATCAGGGTACGTGTATTTCAGGGGTGCGCGGGAATTCTCACATGCGATTTGGCCAGGTACGTGTATTACAGGGGTGCGCGGGAATTATCACACACGATTTGGCTTGGTACGTGTATTACAGGGGTGCGTGGGAAGTTACACACGCGATTAGGCTGGGTGGGTCCTCACAGGTGTTCCCTGTACACCCTCGACGGCCCCTGCAGGCAGCCCACAAAACAGGGGACTACCCTGCACACCTGCTCATGTCCCCCTGCACCCCCACCCCCCAGCAGTGCAGGGGCAGCCTCTACCAGGCCCCCACCCATGTCTCCCACCACCCCCACCCCCCAGCCACCAGGGGCAGCCTCCGCCAGGCCCCCACTCATGTCTACCACCACCCCCACCCCCCAGTAGTGCAGGGGCACCCTCCACCAGGCCCCCACTCATGTCTACCACCACCCCCACCCCCCAGCAGTGCAGGGGCACCCTCCACCAGGCCCCCATCCATGTGTCCCACCACCCCCACCCCCCAGCCACCAGGGGCACCCTCCACCAGGCCCCCACTCATGTCTCCCACCACCCCCACCCCCCAGCAGTGCAGGGGCAGCCTCCACCAGGCCCCCACTCATGTCTACCACCACCCCCACCCCCCAGCAGTGCAGGGGCACCCTCCACCAGGCCCCCACTCATGTCTACCACCACCCCCACCCCCAAGCAGTGCGGGGCACCCTCCACCAGGACCCCATCCATGTGTCCCACCACCCCAACCCCCCAGCCACCAGGGGCAGCCTCCACCAGGCCCCCACTCATGTCTACCACCACCCCCAGCAGTGCAGGGGCACCCTCCACCAGGCCCCCGCTCATGTCTACCACCACCCCCACCCCCCAGCAGTGCAGGGGCACCCTCCACCAGGCCCCCATCCATGTGTCCCACCACCCCCACCCCCCAGCAGTGCAGGGGCAGCAGGCAGTCAGGCAGCAGCAGATGGCAGGTGGGAGCGTGCTCGGGGCTCTGGGGGGCAGTAGTTCGGCCTTCCGGGCAGGAGCGTGGCATTCCATGTGCTTACGCGTGGCCAGCTTGGTACGGAGTGATTTGGCACGTGAAAATCCTGCACGTCAGCGTGAAAACCGAGGAAAGGCCCTTAGCGCGTAAGCGCGTCAGCACGCATACGCGATTCTATTGGACCAAAGGCCCTCAGCGTGTAAGCGCGTCTGTGACGTGACCCGCACGGGTGTTTCCCACACAGCACGTGATGACAGAGCACACGTGGAAAGACTGCACGTCAGAGTGTAATCGCGTGTGATTGGTGGAAATGGCCCTACACGCAGAAGTGACAAAGCGTGTAATTGGTGGAAATGGCCCTACACGCAGAAGTGACAAAGCGTGTAATTGGTGGAAATGGCCCTAGCGCGTACACGCCGCGTAAGTGACGCTGGACGTGTGGGCCTGTATAAAAGGTACGCGTAGAACACCATTTCCTTGTACGTGCTTTTCGTGGAGAGCGAGTGGGTGAATTCTGTACTTCTTGTCGTTTCACACGCGATTTACTTCACAGCGTTTCAAGTTCGTATTCCCTGTTACCTCTGACAGCTTTTTCTCTTTTTTCTCTTTTACTGGTTTACCTGGGCCTGTTCCCTCAAACAGTGTTCCCTTCTACTGTTGTCCTGTCTCCTCAGACAGCGTACAAATCTTCTTTTGGCGGGGGTGTTGCCAACCAAACGCGCTCCTTTTTCACGCTCTTTTACCTGGCAGACGGTGAGTCACGCACGTATCTAACATCTGTGCTTGCCCCGTGTGTAGCCTGCCCCTTCAGAGGTCATTCTAGGCTGCGTGTGACATGCATACGTTCATTCTTGTGTTACTGGGTGCCACAGCGTAGTGCAGGTTTTTCTTTCTGCACACGTGGTCTAGGAGGGGTTGCGTGCACGTCATCTCCCTTTTTTGGGGCTCCTGTGCGTAGCGTGACCCGTCATCTTTCCCCAGGGGTTACAATCAGCCTTGAAAGAGCACTAGGGTACAATTACCATCTGGTACCCAACCCCTTTGACCCCCAATTGCCCAGGACAATATTTTACAGCCACTCCCATACGCACATTAACATCAGTGCCATGGCTGGGAGGCGAGGATTCCGTAAGGGTGGCAAAGGTGGAAGAGCCACAAGTGGTGGCCGTGGTGGATCCGGTAGGGGACGTGGTCGTTACTTGCAGGGTGAGCCTGTCCCCCCATGTGTGGAGGACCAGTCAAGGGCACCCATAATCCGCCCCCCCCTCCCGTTGAGGCTGATGTGGCTGACACCATCCATGCTCAGCCCTTGTTGGACCAGCCCATTGTGGCACCAGACCTGGCTGACTCCATGGCTGACTTCCAGGTCAGCAGGCCTATGACACGTGCGCTGGTGCACGTTGATGTCACCATGCCACGTGCATCTGGGGCAGCAAGGTCATCTGCTGCACCAAGTAGGCAGGGCGGAGAGGCTGCAGGGGCAGCTGCGGCTCCATCCACCCCAGCCCTCACACACCCAGCCTGGACAGTGTAGGTCCTAGTCCATGCTGCTGACATTACCCCTGACACCATCACACTAGAGCCAATGCCTGCACCAACTCCCATGCTGAGTGTGCAATCCCACACTCCTGATACAGAGTCCACCAGGGCTCCTGACCCTAGTGTCCAGAGCGGCGCAGGACACTCAGGATCACCACCACCTTCCAAGCGGAAGAGGAAGAGTGCTTGTCCGGCACAGGCTGATGCCCCAGACACGGCTACACAGTCCGGCCCATCCAGGAAGCCCAGCTTCACGGATGACGAACTGAATGCACTTGTCGAGTATGTGTCCGCACATGACAACGAGATGGTCATTGTTGCAGGATCCAAGACCACACCTGCACAACGCCAGGCACACTGGCAGACCGTTGCGGACATCGTAAGTGCCCTTGGAATCGTGAGGCGCACAGCCAATGATTGCTATAAGCGCTGGAATGACCTAAAGCGCAGGGCAAAGAGTAAGCTGGCCTCAAGTCATGGCGCAACTCTAGTGACTGGAGGTGGGTCTCCAGTAGTAGACACGGAACTCACTCCACATGAGTCAGTCGCTGGGACCTACGTCACGGAGGAACAGATCCAAGGCGTGGGAGATTTGGCTGATTACGAGGCATTGTCCGGTGAGTGCACATGCATGTGTGTGTCATCCATGTGCATGGTGTGTGTGAGGGCTTCTGTTTGTGTGACAGGTGAGAGTGTGTGCGCCTGAGTCGTATGGGTCAGCCATGTGCTTCATGCAATACATCCTGCGCAGCTGCATTTGGCCATAGCAGTATCCCTTCTGCCAACAGTAGACATCTAGCCCAACTGCACGCCAGTTGCCCTTGAAGTGTCGCCTTGCCACAACATTGTTGCTTGATTTTTTACTGTTCATTTAGTCAGATTGTTTGCATTCCACCACTATTACTAGGCATGTCGCAGTCCTCTAGTCACATGTCTGACATGGCTATGGTGAAGTGGAGTGACTTTGTTACCTGGATATCATTTGTACAAACATGTCCCTGTGCAATTGCACCATTTCGGACTGGCAGCTCCAGGTGAAGAATCTGACCTGTTTGAATTAGAAAAGCTATTACATGCGGGAACTGGACTGAATGAATAGGTGCTGCCCTCCTCTCCATCTTCACTCAATAGTAATGGTACATGCCATCTGTGTGATGGCATGTGTGTTTCACCTGCCAATCACAGGCCAATGTGTGATGCCACTGCCAGGCAGCATGCAGAAAATGTGTTCATCTTCCATCTTGGTGTCATCAGTGTGTGCCATTTGCCTGCCCTTCATACGCAGTGAGGGTGCATGCATGGGAGGGTTTTAGTCATGTGGGACATGTGTCAAACAAGTACTGGTTCTCTTGCTTCTCAGCCCTCATTGTGTGCCATGGTGCTAATGCCTGTTTCCATTTCTTTGTTTTTATGTCTTTGCAGGGGAAGACGCACCTGATACTGCTGGGGTTGTGGAGATGGTGCAGACCCAGGAGGGGTCAGAGGGCAGACCAACCACCAGTGAGGGACGTGGTGTGCTGGTGGGTGAGAACCCACAAGTGCTGCAGGTCCTGCTCTCAAGGGGTGTCTCTGGCTGCACCTCCCCCGAGCTGTACTCAGGTGTTGATTCGGATGAGACCTACGTGCCGTCGCAGGTGAGTGTTCCAGGGAGGGATTCTGTTCTGTCTCACCCACCTGCACCAGGGTCAGAACCTTCAATGGGGATGTCAGTGTTGGCAGCTACGCCTTTGGTGGTTACGGATGCAGGGTCACACTCCGCGACATCTGATCCTGTTCCTGGGCCAGCAGATCAGAGGGGGAATGCAGTCCTGCAGCCTCAGGCAGTGCCGGCACAGCAAGGCGCAGTTCGCCTTGCCCCAGACAGGTGTGGTGCCCGCCGACGTGGTGGCCGTACGCCACCTGGCAATACCGCATGGGAGCAATCCATTTACGGTATGGCAACCCAACAGGCAGCATCATCCGAGATGATGGCTCAGGCCATGGATAGGGTGGCCACTTCCATTGTCCCCCCTGAAAGGCTGATGGAGCGACTAGAGCAGGCAACCGACTCCATCTGCCAGTCACACAGGGAGGACATGTTGGGGTCCAACAGGGACAGGCGGGCGGCACTGGCGACTCTGCAGGAGGCCATCTCCATTGAGTCCCAGGGCCACAGGGAAGCCCTGAGGCAGGAGCTCCTTCACCTCAGGACGACTCTTGTTGAGCTTGAGGCTTCAACACACCAAAGGACAGAACAGCAGCTGGAGCGTCTCACCCGTACGCTCTCAGCTGAGATGCAGGCAACGAGGGCGGAGGTCCGGGCATCCCGTGAGTTGTTGCATGGGGACCTCCGCACACTCATCCTCCAGAACCAGACCTACCACACCCGCATGCTTGCAGCCATGGAGGAGCAGACTAGGGCCTTGCGTGGGCTGCCTCCCATAGTGCAACCACCTCCGGATGCAGCTGCACAGGGTGATAATAGCGACAGCAGTGATACTCCCACAATAGGGTAGCCGTGTGGGCCATGAGCCCATGGAGGTGTTTTTTTTCCCAGGATCCATGCAGGTGGGTACTGGTGTGCATCCTGTCCTCGGACCTCCTGGGTGGCCTCCCCAACCCCCCCGGGCCGTTCAATGGCCATTTTTGATTTTTTTTATTTTTATTTTCATTTTTATTTATTTTATTCCCAATTTTTTTGGGACGATTTGTTGGCTTCCGTGGTTCCTGTGGGCATACGCTGCATTGTGGCTGGGCACATGCAGGCTTGTAATGTATTTGGTTCAGATGCTTGGGTTTGAGTCACACACACCCCTCCTGCTTCCCGTTTCCATGGGCTTGCAAAGGGTGTGCCCAAGTGACAGTGAATTACACAGTGACGTTGGACTCCCATGAGCTGTGTGGGCAGTCTGTAGTCAATACTGTGTATACATTCCTAGTGCATATTGCTGTTGTGTTGTACACTGCATGTTGCATTGATGTGTAACTCATCTTCTGTGTCTACCTCCCAATTTGCAGGTCCCTTCCTCATGTCTACACAAGGACCTCTAGTCTGGAGATGTGGTCCATGTTGGCAGCAGTGCACCTACAACTCTACATGGCGCCAACACTGCACAGTTGGTAGTGGTGGGAGTGCAGGCATTTCCAGGTGGTGAGACTACTAATATTTAACATTAGTGATGTCATGTTAATGGTAGTACGTGCTCAAGTTTGTTGTTGGTCCGGCATTACTGTGAGCATTTCAGGTGTTGCAAGTATCTAATAGGGACACTGTACATTGTGACACTAGTGTCATGTTGTGGGGATTACTTTGTTTACCTGCAAATAGCATGACATGGCACAGTGTGTGGTGTGGCGGTGCTGGGGTTGGGTTGGCTCACATGGCACTGTCCTCTTGTTGCATTTTGCAAGTGGGTATTCATTTTAGCTGCTTGAATGTGTAACTTCACAAAACTGCATTGGTGGTGTCTGTGTGGGTAGGGATGCACACATTGGGACACTTCCAGGTGAACAATCTCAGGCTGATATGGTTTTCACGGTTCTTTCTCCAGACATTCAGGGTCAGTGTCAGGTTGAGTCATCATTGATTGTCAGATGGAATGTGGCAGGGCAGTGTGCACTCCACAGGGGTGTGATTTCTATGTGAAGTAATTAGCCACTAGCTGTGTACGGGCTGCCTCCCCCCGTGCCCTTTCCCCTCCCATGCGCAGTGGCTGTGCATGTGGTTGGGGATGGGGGGGCACCACCATGTCCACGGCCAGGCCCTGGCGTGTTGCAACGTTGTGCAGGACACATGCTGCCACTATGATCCTGCACACTACTGGGGGAGCGTACAACAGCTGCCCGCCAGAACGGTCAAGGGAGCGAAAGCGTGACTTCAGCACTCCGAATGTGCGCTCCACTATGCCCCGGGTTGTAATGTGGCCTGCGTTATATCTTGCCTGGGGTGGCGTGGTGGGGTTCCGAATTGGCGTCATCATGTGGGGGCTGAGAGGGTAGGCACTGTCCCCTGTGGAGGTGGTGATTGGTATCATTGGTGGGTTTGTGACCTTGCTCAGTATCTGACATGCATGCATGTGCAGTGGCATTCATACTCACCAAGCAGCCATGTATCGCCATGCTGCCCAGCTTCTAGGTCCCGGCTTAGGGTGGACATTCGGTAAATGAAGCTGTCGTGGGTGGACCCGGGATAGTTGGCATATACTGAGGTGATGATTCCCTTGGCATTACATACTACCTGCACGTTGATGGAATGCCAGTGCTTGCGGTTCCTATAGATGTGCTCAGATGCCCTGGGGGGACGTAGAGCCACATGGGTGCAGTCGATGGCACCTAGCACTTTGGGGAATCGTGCCACAGCGTAGAAATCCAGGGCGGCAGCATGCCTTTCTGCAGGGGTTCTGGGCAGGTATATGTGCCTGCGGACTGATGGGCGTGCAGTGATGATGTTCAAGACCTGGTGTAGGCAGCGTGACTGGGTGGCCTGTGATACACCACCCACAATGGCACTTGTCCGCTGAA
Source organism: Ambystoma mexicanum (assembly GCF_040938575.1). Lineage (NCBI taxonomy): Eukaryota > Metazoa > Chordata > Amphibia > Caudata > Ambystomatidae > Ambystoma > Ambystoma mexicanum. The sequence goes on from NC_090933.1 coordinate 525,291,472, forward strand.
ATGATCCAGTGGCTAAGAAGTGCAGTACATTGAGGACCTTCTCCAGGGGGCTGAGTGCTTGGGAGCACAGGGTGGGTGATGTGAGGTCATCCTCCCACTCACTCACCAGGTCCAGTATGATGTGTGGTGGAAACCTGTACCTCCCATGCACCTGGTCATCAGGCATCCCGAAAAGGCTAGTTCTGGGTGTGAATATTCTGGCCCTGACTATCCTCCTCCTCCTCCTCCTTTGGTAGGCCACGCCCACTGCTGCTAGGAACGGTATGTTCATCCTGGGTCTGAGCTTGTTATTTTTTTAGCGCGCAAATTAATGCGTCGCGCGTGTTGTAGGCGAGCGTGTGACCCGCGCACCCCTTAAATCCAGTACCCAGTCCAATAGCGTGTGGAAATTCCCGCGCACACCGGGATACAGGTGCGCTGACGTACTTTCGTGTGTAAGTGTCCGCGCACACCTGATATACACGTACATAGGCCAATCGCGTGTACGCGCACTTTTGTCCAATTACACGCAATGACACCCTGACGTGCTGTCCAATTGCACGCAATGAGACTCTGCCGTGCTGTCCAATTACACGCGATGACACTCTGCCGTGCAGTCTTTCCACGTGTGCTCTGTCATCACGTGCTGTGTGGGAAACACCCGTGCGGGTCACGTCACAGACGCGCTTACGCGCTGAGGGCCTTTGGTCCAATAGATTCGCGTATGCGTGCTGACGCACTTACGCGCTAAGGGCCTTTCCTCGGTTTTCACGCTGACATGCAGGATTTTCACGTGCCAAATCACTCCGTACCAAGCTGGCCACGCGTAAGCACACGGAAGACCACGCTCCTGCCCAGAAGGCCGAACTACTGCCCCCCAGAGCCCCGAGCACGCTCCCACCTGCCATCTGCTGCTGCCTGACTGCCTGCTGCCCACGTGCACTGCCATTTGCTGCCTGCACATCAGCCAGGGGTGCTGTTGCTGTGACCACCCCTGCTGGAACCGAAGACTCCCGACTGGAATTCCATCGCTCCACAGCCCAGCCCCAGGACCCAGTTGCCCACCCACTCCTGCCTCTGGGGTTGTCATGTCGGGGCAAACACCATCTGTGACCACTGACAACCCCCGGCCAGAGAGGCAGAGGGGCACCAGCTTCAGTGCCAACGAAGTTGGTGTCCTGGTGGAGCAAGTCCTGGGGCAGTATGATGCCCTCTTCGGAAGTTCCCGCGGCGACAAGGAAGGACGGACTCGGATCTGGACTGACATCGTGACTGCCATCAACGCGGAGGGGGTGGCAGTCCGGGACTTACAACATGTCAGGAAGCGCTGGGAGGACTTCAGGTCCAGGACCCTGAACAAGGCCCGGCGCCTCTTGAAGGCAGCGGATGCCAAGGGGCGCCGGGGCCACTTGTCGGAAGAACAGATGGGGGTCCTGGAACGCATATCCCCAGCGCTCCACGTCCAGGTCCTAGAGAAGCAGACCCGTCTGGAGTCGAGCAGTGAGTGTACATGCATCCTGATTGTGAGCAGTGCGTGTGGTGATTATTCGGCATTGTGCCGGTTGCACATCTGTTTGTATGGGGTCGAGTATGGGTGGGGGTGTACAGGGCCGTGGGTCTGACACATGCGAGGGCTGTAATGTGTGAGACATGGATGGTGCTTGTGTGTGTGGGCTTGCATGGCAAATGCAGTTGTGCGTGCACACATGTTTGGATGAATGTGTATGTAAGTAGACATGTCCGTGATGTCAGGCATGTATGTTGTTTTCGGCTGCATGTATGAGCACTGTGTACATGTGCATGTGTGTGTATTTGTCAAGGGTGCAACAGTGATGCAACATGGATGCATGTGACAGCGGTATGTGGAAGCCTGATTGGCAGATGTGACATGGATGCCCGTCTGAACAGTGCAACACTTGGCAGAGGTGTAGACATGCATGCAAGTGTGGTGGTGTGTGTACATGTGTGGTGCACTTCCTGTGTTGCATGTGATGTCTGGCTCCCCTTTGGCTGCTGATGCTGTTGTATGTGTAGGGATGGTGGTGGCAGTTGCGATATGGCTGTGGTATGGCTCATGTGTGTGAGTTGCAATGACATGTGTGTTGGGGATTGTGATGACATGTCTGAGGTTTGCCAATGCCACTCATGTGCAACTGTCATGCGTGTATGTGTCCATTGTACAGTGCCCTAATGCCTGTGTTTTGTTTCTCCCTGTCTGCAGCGTCAACTGATGAAGAGGGCGGAGAAGGTGCTGTGGAGCACAGCGCCGGGGATCCGACCGCCAGCCGGAGACGCAAGGCCCGGCTCCCCTCCCATGTTGTCATCTCGTCGGGGAGTGAGGAGTCCGGTGCCGCGTCCCAGGCCGCAGCTGCCGGGAGGAGGTCCAAGAGGCGGAGGTTGCAGTTGGACTCCTCGGCAGCAGAAGGGGCAGCTGGGACCCCACAGGGCCCAACAGGGGAAGATGGCACGGAGTCATCCAGGTTGGTGGGGGGTTTGGTGGAGGAGGGGGCCGTGCAAGCACCAGAGACGGGGTCTGGAGGTGGGGATCCCACTGGTGCTAGTGGTGCAGTGCAGGACCAGGGACAGGAGGCAGCACAGGCGGCCGCGGAGGTGCCTGTGTGCAATCCTGTCCCCGATCCTGTCCCTGCATCATCTTGCACCAGCAGGGATGCCTACGTCCAGACCCGTTTTCAGGCAGGGGATGAGCTGACGTCAACTGGCCTTCCTCTGCCTGCGGACGTGGCCATCCAGGTCCGGGTTGAGCCTGTCCTGGCTGGTGTGGCGTTGCGTCAACGGGCCATGCGAGGTGACCTGCAGTCTTTTCATGGAGAGACTGCACGTCATCTCGAATGGCTCGTTGACCACGTCAGCCTGCTGGGACAGGTCACCCAGGCCGGATTCCTCCATCTGATGGGGCTTGCTCCGACCCCCTCCTCAACTGGACCCCCTACGCGCCAGTCGTCCTCTGTGCCATCTTCCCACCCATCAGTCACCTGGGTGCCCTGTGGAGCTGCCTCTGACGGTGCAGCCAGGCTGGTGGAGGAGGCATCCCTGCCACAGTCGGGAGTCGGAGGTCCAGCAGGGGTGGCCACATCAACAACTGCACCCCAGCCGGCGGAGAATGTGCAGGCAGCAGGAGGCAGTGCACGGGCAGAGGCAGAGCAGCAGCAGCAGCAACATGGTGGGAGACATGAAGGCTCGGGGCTTTCGACATCGGAGGGGCAGGCATCGGCCGGAGGGCAGGGGGACCCAGGACAGAGAGTGTCTTCCGTGTGGCAGCGGTTGGGCCACGCCTTAGGTGCGGAGCGGCGGCGGGCGGAAGAGGCGCGGCTCACAATGGTCAGGGCGGAGAACTCCATGCGGAGGGCCCTGAGGCGGGCCGAGTGCCTCGAGGCAATCCGCAGGGGGTTGGGGAGGACACGGCGTCGTCCCTGCGGACCCTCGGGCCATGGAACTGGACCGCCTCCGGGACATCGAACAGGAGTTCGATGATGCCCTGGCCCGGGACACCACGGAGTGAGCCGCTGGACTTGGCCGCCGCCTTTGTATATAGTTCTTTAGTTTTAGGTTTCCTTTCTTTCTTATTATGATTTGGAGTCGACGGACACTGCTCCACTTTTTGTATATAGTTGATCTTTAGGTAGGTTTTTTAGTAGGTTTCCTTTGTTCAGTTGGGCTCATGGACCCTTGGTAGTTTTTTACATAGTTCTTTATTGCATGGAGATTTTTTAACTTTTGACTTTGGGCAAATATTTTTTGGATTCTGATTTGCAGTTTTGTGTTTTTATACAGACATGCAGCTTTTTTTTTCTCATTCACATTGTAGTTTGTTTTCTTTCTTTAGCATTCTTTATTTTTTTCAATACAATTTTGTTTCCATACTTCACTGTGTGGTATCATCTCATTGGTTTCATGCATGTCATGTGTGTTTTCCCATTCAATTGCAACCATTGTGTGTGACGGACATGAGTTCATTAGCTTAATGAACATTGGGGGTGTAACATGTGATTTCCATTTCCATGTGGGTGAATGGGTTACTTGGTAGGGCTTTTTGGCTGTGGAGGCTGTCCATTACGCACATGATTGGGGATAGTGAGGACCTGGTGGGGGCTGCCCATGGTGGCTGGGGGGTGGGGGTGGTGGGAGACATGAGTGGGGGCCTGGGGGAGGGTGACCCTGGATGCTGGGGGGTGGGGGTGGTGGGAGACATGAGTGGGGGCCTGGTGGAGGCTGCCCCTGCACTGCTGGGGGGTGGGGGTGGTGGTAGACATGAGTGGGGGCCTGGTGGAGGGTGACCCTGGATGCTGGGGGGTGGGGGTGGTGGGAGACATGAGTGGGGGCCTGGGGGAGGGTGACCCTGGATGCTGGAGGGTGGGGGTGGTGGTAGACATGAGTGGGGGACTGGGGGAGGGTGACCCTGGATGCTGGGGGGTGGTGGGAGACATGAGTGGGGGCCTGGTGGAGGCTGCCCCTGCACTGCTGGGGGGTGGGGGTGGTGGGAGACATGAGTGGGGGCCTGGTGGAGGCTGCCCCTGGTGGCTGGGGGTGGTGGGAGACATGAGTGGGGGCCAGGTGGAGGCTGCCCATGGTGGCAGGGGGGTAGGGGTGGTGGTAGACATGAGTGGGGGCCTGGTGGAGGGTGACCCTGGATGCTGGGGGGTGGGGGTGGTGGGAGACATGAGTGGGGGCCTGGTGGAGGGTGACCCTGGATGCTGAGGGGTGGGGGTGGTGGGAGACATGAGTGGGGGCCTGGTGGAGGCTGCCCCTGCACTGCTGGGGGGTGGGGGTGGTGGTAGACATGAGTGGGGGCCTGGTGGAGGGTGACCCTGGATGCTGGGGGGTGGGGGTGGTGGGAGACATGAGTGGGGGCCTGGGGGAGGGTGACCCTGGATGCTGGGGGGTGGGGGTGGTGGGAGACATGAGTGGGGGCCTGGTGGAGGCTGCCCCTGCACTGCTGGGGGGTGGGGGTGGTGGGAGACATGAGTGGGGGCCTGGTGGAGGCTGCCCATGGTGGCAGGGGGGTGGGGGTGGTGGGAGACATGAGTGGGGGCCTGGTGGAGGCTGCCCCTGGTGGCTGGGGGGTGGGGGTGGTGGGAGACATGAGTGGGGGCCTGGTGGAGGCTGCCCCTGCGCTGCTGGGGGGTGGGGGTGGTGGTAGACATGAGTGGGGGCCTGGTGGAGGGTGACCCTGGATGCTGGGGGGTGGGGGTGGTGGGAGACATGAGTGGGGGCCTGGGGGAGGGTGACCCTGGATGCTGGGGGGTGGGGGTGGTGGGAGACATGAGTGGGGGCCTGGTGGAGGCTACCCCTGCACTGCTGGGGGGTGGGGGTGGTGGGAGACATTAGTGGGGACCTGGTGGAGGCTGCCCATGGTGGCAGGGGGGTGGGGGTGGTGGTCGACATGAGTGGGGACCTGGTGGAGGCTGCCCATGGTGGCAGGGGGGTGGTGGGAGACTTGAGTGGGGGCCTGGTGGAGGGTGAACCTGGATGCTAGGGGGTGGGGGTGGTGGGAGACATGAGTGGGGGCCTGGTGGAGGCTGCCCCTGCACTGCTGGGGGGTGGGGGTGGTGTTAGACATGAGTCGGGGCCTGGTGGAGGGTGACCCTGGATGCTGGGGGGTGGGGGTGGTGGGAGACATGAGTGGGGACCTGGGGGAGGGTGACCCTGGATGCTGGGGGGTGGGGATAGACATGAGTGGGGGCCTGGTGGAGGCTGCCCCTGCACTGCTGGGGGGTGGGGGTGGTGGGAGACATGAGTGGGGGCCTGGGGGAGGCTGCCCATGGTGGCAGGGGGGTGGGGGTGGTGGTCGACATGAGTGGGGGCCTGGTGGGGGCTGCCCATGGTGGCAGGGGGGTGGGGGTGGTGGGAGACATGAGTGGGGGCCTGGTGGAGGGTGACCCTGGATGCTGGGGGGTGGGGGTGGTGGGAGACATGAGTGGGGGCCTGGTGGAGGCTGCCCCTGCACTGCTGGGGGGTGGGGGTGGTGGGAGACATGAGTGGGGGCCTGGTGGAGGCTGCCCCTGCACTGCTGGGGGGTGGGGGTGGTGGGAGACATGAGTGGGGTCCTGGTGGAGGCTGCCCCTGCACTGCTGGGGGGTGGGGGTGGTGGGAGACATGAGTGGGGGCCTGGTGGAGGCTGCCCCTGGTGGCTGGGGGGTGGGGGTGGTGGGAGACATGAGTGGGGGCCTGGTGGAGGCTGCCCATGGTGGCAGGGGGGTGGGGGTGGTGGGAGACATGAGTGGGGGCCTGGTGGAGGCTGCCCCTGCACTGCTGGGGGGTGGGGGTGATGGGAGACATGAGTGGGGGCCTGGTGGAGGCTGCCCCTGCACTGCTAGGGGGTGGGGGTGGTGGGAGACATGAGTGGGGGCCTGGTGGAGGCTGCCCCTGCACTGCTGGGGGGTGGGAGACATGAGTGGGGGCCTGGTGGAGACTGCCCCTTGTGGCTGGGGGGTGGGGGTGGTGGTCGACATGAGTGGGGGCCTGGTGGAGGCTGCCCATGGTGGCAGGGGGGTGGGGGTGGTGGGAGACATGAGTGGGGGCCTGGTGGAGGGTGACCCTGAATGCTGGGGGGTGGGGGTGGTGGGAGACATGAGTGGGGGCCTGGTGGAGGCTGCCCCTGGTGGCTGGGGGGTGGGGGTGGTGGGAGACATGAGTGGGGGCCTGGTGGAGGCTGCCCATGGTGGCAGGGGGGTGGGGGTGGTGGGAGACATGCATTGTTGATCAGTAGTGCAAGGTGACATGTGGGTTGGCTGGGGGGCATGCCCATGGTGGATGGGCTGCCTGCGGGACATGAGCATGGGTGCAGGGTAGTCCCCCGTGGTGTGGGCTGCCTGCAGGGTCCGTGGAGGTTGTGGAGCGTACACCTGGGAGGGCCCACACGGCCAATTCACGTGTCGTACTCCCCAGAACCCCTGAAATACACGTACCCTGATGAAATCGCGTGTGGAACTCCCCGCGCACCCCTGAAATACACGTACCCTGCTGAAATCGCGTGTGGAACTTCCCGCACACCCCTGAAATACACGTAACCTACTGAAATCGCGTGTGGAACTTCCCGCGCACCCCTGATATACACGTACCCTGCTGAAATCGCGTGTGGAAATTCCCGCGCACCCCTGAAATACACGTACCCTGCTCGCACTGGGCCAATCGCGTGTGGAACTTCCCGCGCACCCCTGAAATACACGTACCCTGCTGAAATCGCGTGTGGAACTTCCCGCGCACCCCTGAAATACACGTACCCTGATGAAATCGCGTGTGGAACTTCCCGCGCACCCCTGAAATACACGTACCCTGCTGAAATCGCGTGTGGAACTTCCCGCGCACCCCTGAAATACACGTAACCTGCTGAAATCGCGTGTGGAACTTCCCGCGCACCCCTGATATACACATACCCTGCTGAAATCGCGTGTGGAAATTCCCGCGCACCCCTGAAATACACGTACCCTGCTCGCACTGGGCCGATCGCGTGTGGAACTTCCTGCGCACCCCTGAAATACACGTACCCTGATGAAATAGCGTGTGGAACTTCCCGCGCACCCCTGAAATACACGTACCCTGCTGAAATCGCGTGTGGAAATTCCCGCGCACCCCTGAAATACACGTACCCTGCTCGCACTGGGCCAATCGCGTGTGGAACTTCCCGCGCACCCCTGAAATAGACGTACCCTGCTGAAATCGCGTGTGGAAATTCCCGCGCACCCCTGAAATACACGTACCCTGCTCGCACTGGGCCAATCGCGTGTGGAACTTCCCGCGCACCCCTGAAATACACGTACCCTGCTGAAATCGCGTGTGGAAATTCCCGCGCACCCCTGAAATACACGTACCCTGCTCGCACTGGGCCAATCGCGTGTGGAACTTCCCGCGCACCCCTGAAATACACGTACCCTGATGAAATCGCGTGTGGAACTTCCCGCGCACCCCTGAAATACACGTACCCTGCTGAAATCGCGTGTGGCAATTCCCGCGCACCCCTGAAATACACATACCCTGCTCGCACTGGGCCAATCGTGTGTGGAACTTCCCGCGCACCCCTGAAATACACGTACCCTGATGAAATCGCGTGTGGAACTTCCCGCGCACCCCTGAAATACACGTACCCTGCTGAAATTGCGTGTGGAAATTCCCGCGCACCCCTGAAATACACGTACCCTGCTCGCACTGGGCCAATCGCGTGTGGAACTTCCCGCGCACCCCTGAAATACACGTACCCTGCTGAAATCGCATGTGGAACTTCCCGCGCACCCCTGAAATACACGTACCCTGCTAAAATCGCGTGTGGAAATTCCTGCGCGCCCCGGAAATACACGTACCCTGCTGAAATCGCGTGTGGAACTTCCCGCGCACCCCTGAAATACACGTACCCTGCTAAAATCGCGTGTGGAAATTCCTGCGCACCCCTGAAATACACGTACCCTGCTCGCACTGGGCCAATCGCGTGTGGAACTTCCCGCGCACCCCTGAAATACACGTACAAGGCTGAAATCGCGTGTGGAACTTCCCGCGCACCCCTGAAATCCACGTACCCGGCCAAATCGCGTGTGAGACTTCCCGCGCACTCCGGTATACACGCACACGTATTTTTTGTCAGCGGGTGTCCGTGTTTGTGGGTACCCCTTTGCAGGTCATTTGTCCTGGAGGGCCACAGTATAGGACATTCATCATGGCAGTATATAGGTGCTATTTGTTGGCGCACCTTTTGGTGCAAATTTCTTACAGCCGCAGAGACGCTACCGCCTGCTTTCTTGTGGCGGTCGTGTTTGTGCCTGTGCGCTGGTTTGAGCGTGCGCTTTTTTGCCCTATTCTATTCCATGAATACGTGTTGTAGGCGAGCGTGTGGGCGTTCCGCGCACTTGTGCCCTGTACTTCCCCCGTGACCCCCACGTTTTGGCAAGTTGTTCCCCATTCCGAGTGTTACGCCCGTGTTCCGCCTACTTTTGTTGCGTGCGCCGCGCTATGTGCGAATTTCGCTGTGGCCTGTGCGATTTTCGCTGTGACCTGGCGCACGCTGTTAGATGGCCTGTGCGCCAACGTCTAACAGTAAAATACACATTCACTGTTCCTTTACCATCTAAGGAATAGTTACTGAAGTTGCAAAAACAGCTAGGTCATTAGATTGTTTGTGTTCTCAGCACTATCAATGCCTGATAGATCTTGAGTTTCTATTTTCTACTTGAAATGATGAAATAAATATACACACCCATATAGATGTTGCCCGATTGTAATTAATTGACATAGAGGATGTATATTTATTTTTAACAACAGATAGACTGAGCATGCTGGATTTTTCCTCTAATCACGAGACTGAGATAATTTTAAATGTCATGTTTTTTAGATTCATCTAATAGCTCAATGGACCTACATTACCCACCATTAGATATGTTTAAAAATAGAGGTTCCAACTTAGTCTTTTAGACTCTATTCTGTTTTATAAATACTGCGCATTATATCGCGTCAAAAGTAAACATTGTGATGTCAAGACGTTGTCACGCATTGACGTCATTACGCAATATAAACATTACGACGGCCATTTTTCTCAGTTGCCGTTCGTACGAGCATCACCCCAGGATACATGCACAAGGGCGCCTCCTTTTCAGGTAAGCTGTGTTAGAACCTTGTGACATTTATACTCACCACATAGAATGATTCATTATTGTTTTTTCTAACGGGTAAGAATAGCCTCTGAGGAACCTCTTTCCATCTACAGGGCCCACGTTACTTCTGATTGTGCTGTTAAGACCCACTACAGGATTACAGACTTAAATATAGTGGGAGATTATCCAAAATCCTGAGTACGACCTGCAGATCAGGTAATTACTAATACCCTTTTTCTAATGGATATGGTTGAGAATACAAACGTGGTTGTTTATATCCAATACCCTTACTTCTCACTACGGTAGGGACTTATAGCCCCCTTTTTATTATTTTTTAGGATTGACAAGAACATACTAATCAGGATGGAACTTGAATTTCAAATTGAGAGCATACTAAGACACTAACAGGTGATTATATATAAGGAAATATCCAGTCATGACAGACAGGTATTACTATATATCATGATGATTAAAATAACAATATACTTTTTTACTGTTGATACAGATAAATTGAAGAAAAAACAAGTCTAGTAGACATCTTCTGAAGAAGGGGCTCTATTCGCCCCGAAACGCGTAAAGCATACTGCACTTTGAAGTCTTTGGCTCTGTCTGCTAAAATGCATTTAACATATCACATATTACTGTGAATGTCTGACTATGAGTTAAAATCAATTACAAACCGTCTACTATAAGCCACATGAATTGTAAACGAAAGATTTTGGTTGTCTGGACTATAAAAAATAGTTACCATTTGTACCATGTACTGTAAAAAACAGTTTACTTTATGTTACATATGTTGGTTATGAACTGATACAAATTGAATGTTGAATTACTTTGTCTAAATTAACCCTAACTGGGGTATAGAATTCATGGATGACAAAATCATCCCTTTATAAAGTTTTATTTTGAAATTACGCAAGAGAATTTGGTTGTTTTTTTCAACTACAGGGTGTGCAAGGGACGGGAGTGTTCCACAAAGGTTGTGGACACCTGCTGTTTTCACATAGTTTCGTACAACCCAGTGTCAGGGTTGATATTCTCCCCTGCACCCCGCTAAGTATCTTTATACTTTTACTCAATTTAAATAAAAGGTGTGCACTAGGCAAAATTGTTTTAGCTTAAGAGAGGGTTATATTAACACAATTGGCATTAGGCTATCCTTCAGAGTTCGTTCCCTAACTTTCGAGTCGAACCATAAGAAGAGGGGAGCCTTGTGCGCAACAGTACAGTTGTGCGTAAAAATGCACGATTGCGCAGATGAACAAAAGAGTGCATCTTCTTTGCAGGGCTGTAGCAAGTCAGGAAGGGCTTGAGGTAATGAAGAATAAGTTCCCACTATTTGAGGAGCCCCTGCCCTTGGTGGCAAAGCAGTATTCAAGTGGTGAGACTAGCGAAGGAGCGCAGGCTAACCCAGCCGAAGTTCAAATATCGTTAAGATACTTGTGCGTAAAAACGATCGACTGTGCAACGGTAAGTTATGCAAGTACTCATCAAGCCTCTGCACAGTCCGGACCAAACTTTGGCAGTTTAGTCGAGGTCGCTAGTAGGTTCCAGTCCTGCAGTTTTGCAGCACTGTGGCTCTCAGTGGCTGCAGTGAAAAACAATCGTCCATGACGGGACAGTTGCCTTTTCTCAGCTTCCGAAGGAGAAAATTCTGGTGCAGCTGGTTTCAGGGCACAGGAGAGCAGAACAGCAGGGGAACTATAGCAACCGTCAGCACCAGGTAGTGATGTGGGAATCGTGGGTGCGGGCAGCGTTACGCACTCTCCTTATTCGGGACCTAGAAGAGCTAAGCCTGCGAAAATTGGCGGGAGAATGCACGGGACCACAAGCAAGCAATATCCCAAGTCTCGGGTCTACATCCGAGAAGGTGGCAGAGCTGTGGGTTAATCTGAGGTAGAGCTGGACAGTTCGCTGGAAGGTCCAGGAACACTTCCAAAGGGGCTTGTTCGGTGGGTAAGCATGGGGCACCGAGAGCAGTTGTCCCCACTACTTCAAAGGAGCAAAGCACCTTGGCAGGCCTTCTGGATCGAAGAAGAAAGCAGGGGTCTGACGGGACAGCAGAGGGCAAAGGGTGTCAAAACCGTCCAAAGTGACTCCAGTGGTTTCATGAGTCAGTTTCTTGGTGTAGGAGACTTGGCTCCTTCTGTACTTCTGTGAGAACACAGGTTATCGACTTGGAATGGCTCCAGAGCCCCTTCTTTTATCCAAGATTTGCTTTCACCAAAATCAAGGACTTCCAATAGAAGATCTGCTCTCTTGCAGGCATCCCAGACGTGGACCAATCATGGGGCACGGTGGTCTCAGTCATTCAGGCAGTCCAGACATCCTGGCACCAGTAGTGTGGATTGGAACTAGACAGTCCCAGCCCTCTTCCTGGGCACACATACGTGACAGGCAGAAGCCTGTGAAAGAGATTGGTTTTCACAGGAGGCTCTTTGCCCAAATAAGGAAAACCCGGGTTTCTCGACCTGGGTGAAGGCAAGGGACAAAATGGCCATGGCAAAGAACAAATGACTTTGTGGCTAGGCCATTTTTATAACCTGGCCATAGTCTTGGGGTAAAAGCAGTTTGACTCAATAGAAAGAAGTAAAACATTACAGAAAGTAACAACTGCTGCCACCAGCTTGTCCCAGGCACGCTCGTACAATCACCCAAAAATCCTTCGAGGGTGTCTAGGGTCATAAAACAAAAAGGGACCCAAGCGCACGGTACTGGAAGGTATATTGTGCACTGTTAAAAAGTTACCAAGAAAGGGCAACATACTCAAAGACTAAAGCAAACAGTTTCCCAGTGCTGACAGTCTGGAAGACGTGTCAGTTTCCCCATAACAAGTGAGCAAAAGCCCTGTCGAGTTCAGCTGAAGGCTGGGCTCCACTAGAAAAAGTCAGGTTAGGATAGTCAAACAAAAGCAAAAAGATTGGGGGGTCCATAAATGGAGGGAACATTTCAAATAAATGAAATCTTTCCTAACAGTGGACAGAAGACATGCTTAGTAGTTTCCAAGAGTTGAAACCCTGTATTGCCACAGCCCCTGCCCTGGCCACGCTTGACTGCACACAATACTTCTATATTTGTTCACATTCAGATGAGCAGATGATGGCTGTTCTAACACAGAAGAGCACCATGGGCCATAAACCCTGGCTTACTACAGTGGCATGCTAGACTCAGTTATGCAGGGTCAGTTTCAATGTGAACAAGCTCTTGCTGCAGCGGATTTGCTCTTGAGAAGTCAGCCACTATTATAATGGGGTGTTCAGTGACACTGCGTAGAACAAGCAGTATTTGCCATTTTGGAAAAGATTCAAATCAACCTTGACTACACAGCGAGTGTCAGCCTATAAGGGTATATTGTCTAGCTGTAACATCCATATAGTATAGTGTAAAACTGTGAACCAAGCAACCTTTTTGAGAGAAACTATAAATGGCAATGATGTACATGACTGCAACGGACGAGTGACCCGAACATGACATACCAAAAGCAGGAGATAACGCCCTTGACGACAAAGAGGTGTTCTTTGTTGACAGCTCAGCGACTATTGACCAGGAGGCAGGGAGAAGACACAGGGACCACAATAGTACGTCTCATAGACTGAGAATATAAATACTAGAGCAAAAAAAGGTTACCCATGCACTACTCAGCGCAGGCAGTCGAGCTTATCGCCTTAATTGAAGCATTGGAGGCATCACAGGGTGCTGAGTAACAATTTATTCGGACTCTGCTTACGTCACAACTACAGCTCATTCGGGATTGTCCCGATGGAAAAGAAGGGGATTTAAGAGAGCAGATGGGTCCCAAGTGCAACACGATGCCCTGCTAGAAAGACTGATTTACGCATTATTGCGGCTCACTCTAGTAGCAGTGGTAACATGTGCTGCGCACACAAATAACAGATTTAATTTCACTCTGAAACGCTGCAGCAGACACAGCAACAAAGTCAGCAGCCTACCTCCCCGTACCAGACATTTCTGAATACCCTGAGATTGCAAATATGCAAGTACAACGGCATGTTGATATACGTCTTTACCAATTACCCAAATAATTGAGCTACAAGGTCAGGCACCGCCCCACTCCCCAAGAAGAAAAAGCCTTGTGGATAATAAGAGGGTGCGTGCAGCCCCCTACTGATTTGATATGGAGGCAGAGCACTACAGGTAAGGTGGTAATGGTCACATTGGAGCAACTGCACTTCCCTTCTCATGTGTCGAAGCAGCACATTGCTGCGGATATACATAAGTATTGGTATGTGCCGAATTTGCAGGAGTTATTTAACATGTTTATTTCCAATTGGATTGTGTCAAACTTACAATGCTGGGCAAACACTGCGGACGTTACAGGGCACATTGTCTCGCCCTACTCGGCTACTCCGCGAGCTTCACATCGATTACGCTGACATGGGAGAACGGTGCAACACGATATCTAATTGTGGTGGTATGCCCCTTCGCCCGTTGGGTTAAGGCTAGTTTATGTGAACATCCAGATGCCAAGTCTGTGGCCACATTTCTAGTAAGAGAAGTGTTTCCCCATGCGAAGTATTGAAGTCAGACAATGGCACCCACTTCTTTAATGTGCTGTTCAAGGAGATTACAGCTCTGTTAGGCATTAAGCATAAACTGTGTTCCATCTATTATCCTCAAGCCACCGGCGTGGTCGAACAGATAAATGGCTGTTAAAGGCAAAATTGTCAAAATTGTGTTACCCTCAAGATAAATTGGTGTGTGTGTGTGTGAATATGGGAAGGAATCAATTTGAGGAAAACATTATGCGAAATGACAGCTAAACAAATGAATTTACTGATGTACAGGAGATAAGTGACAATCACTGTAACATGGAAATGGTCACGCAGAGTAAAAAGGGGGGTGGAGGAAGGAAGAGGATATGAACACAAGGGGCTTGGATTAGATACGATAGCAGATGTGCACCATCCAGAAATTACTAATGTGTGGAATAGCCACATGCGCTCAGTGGGGAAACCAAGGGCAAACAAAAGCGGTTATGTCTGCTCCTTAATCACCCAAGCATCAGGAACACCCAAGATGTTAGTACCCCAGGAAACATCTTTAGAAGCTCAGTGTTTAGTCCATCTAGCGCTATGTCGGGTTTGCAGCTTGTTCCAGGGGCACGGATTACAGCTCGCATTGACGGACAGGGACAAAGCTAAATGTTCCACGAATGCTAAACACCCACAGTGTAAACCACAGCCACTACTGAAAATGGAAGGTGTGCGGTTTGTATCAGACAGATAGCAAGAGGCGGTGGTAAGCTGCAGAGCAGGGGGACTGGTGGGGTTTTACAAAAGTAATTCAGCCATTCTTAATAGTTCCTGAAGCACACCTCACCATAGCACCAACACATGTCACACCCCAGGCAAGAGAGTCCCCACCCCAGTCCCCACAGAGGAGCAGAAAAAAGCGGCCGCCGCGAAGACAGAAGAAGGAACAAATTACTTACCTTTAACTGTTGTTCTCCGGCATGGGTCTGGCATGGATTCACATGCTCATGAATATTCCCCGTCGTCAGGCTGGGAATCCACGGTAAAGAAAAAATCAGTTTCAGTTTTGTTTCTGAACTGCCTTTCTCCTAATAACCAATCACTGGTCTCTGGGTCATTCTGCCCACAGCCAATGACTGCCCTCTACCTAAGCCCCCGCCATCAGGCAGACATCTTCAAATTTGGTAGCATGTAAAGTGGCAGTAGGACCAAGAGAAGAGCCGCAGAGGGGTAGGCGGGAAGGTTTGCATGTGAATCCATGCCAGACCCATGCTGGAGAACAACAGTTACAGGTAAGTAACTTGTTCCTTCTCCAGCATCGGGTCTGGCATGGATTCACATGCTCATGAATACAAGAATACATAGCAGTACACACATGCACAACCACGGGAGGTGGCAAGGCTCAACATTAAAGCATTTCAACAACTCAACATTAGGCATCTCTTACCTCCTCACCAGGCTCACCTTCAAGCGAACAGGTTGCGCAGCACTGCTTGGCTGACTCTGGACTCCTCCCTGGAATCCTGTCGACACAGTAGAAGTTTGTGAAGGAGTGCGTTGACCTCCACATGGCAGCCCTGCAGATGTCCAGCAGGGGCACACCAGACAGGAAAGCCATAGTTGCAGCGATCGCTCTTGTCGAATGAGCTCTCAGATGGTCAGGCAATGGTCGGTTTGCCAGCTGGTGACAGTGCATGATGCAGCCGGAGAGCCAACTGGAAATGGAAGCCTTGGAGAGGGCCTTCCCTTGGTTCACAGAGCCAAAGTTCACAAACAGCTATGATGTCTTCCTAAAACTCTTTGTGCGGTCAACAAAGAACTTCAGCGCTCTAGCCACATCCAGCGAGTGCAAAGTCCTCTCAGCCGGCGACGAAGGCGACAGGAAGAAAACAGGTAACACCAAGGGCTCGTTGAGATGCAAGTCCGACGGCACCTTGGCCATGAAGAAGGGGTGCGTTCTGAGCACAACCCTCGTTGCGTGGCAAGTCAAATACAGACGCTGGCAGGAGACGGCCTGGATCTCTCCCACTCGTCGTGCAGAGGTGATGGCCACCAGGAAAGCCGTCTTCCACGACAGGAATTTCAGAGGTGATGAATGCAGAGGCTCGAACGGAGGACCCATGAGCCTAGTCAGCACCACATTGAGCTCCCACGCTTGGACCAGAGCCTTCACCGGGGTGAACTAGCGGAAAAGTCCTTTCATGAACTCCTTAACTAGGCGATGCGACCACAGCGACGATCGTCCCGGAGTTCTAGTGTAGTGGGAGATAGCCGCCAGATGGATCTGAATAGAGGCGTGCGCTAGTCCCGCCTTGGCCAGCGACAGCAAGTACGGCAGCACTTGAGGGACCGTAATCCATAGAGGGTTTATCTTCTGTGCACCGCACCAGATGGTGAATCTCTTCCATTTATGTCCGTAGCACTTGAGCGTCAAAGAAGCCCTGGCCTTGGCAAGTACCTCCTTGCAGTCCGCCGGGATCTTGTATCCTCCAAACTCTAGCGCTGCAGGAGCCAGGCCTGCAGGTTCAGCGACCACGGGTCGTGGTGCAGAATCGCGCCTCCTTCCCTGGCGAGAAGATCTGCGTCTGCCGGAAGCTTGACTGGATAGGACGCTGACATGTCCAGAAGGTCTGGGTACCATATCTGCCTCAGCCACGCCGGTGCAATGAGGATCATTCTGCACCGGGACCGTCTGAGTTAAATGATTAGTGGCAGGAGCAATGGCAACAGTGGGAATGCATAGAGAAACAGGCCATCCCAGGGGAATGAACGCATCCCCCCCATGCTACCCCATTGGGGAAACCTGCTGGCGAACCTCCGGCACTTGGTGTTCGTCGCCGTCACAAACAGGTTGATCTGGGGATTGCCCCATCGTCGAAACAGTAGGTCCACCTGGTCCTGCCAAAGTTCCCACTCATGGCAAGAGCGCAGCTCCCTGCTGAGTGAGTCAGCAACAGTGTTCTTCACTCGTGCCAGATGAAAGGGTACCAGGAACATCCTCTGGGCGACGACCCAGTGCCATAGGTCCAGCGCTTCCTTTGAGAGCTGGGGATCTGGTGACCCCCTGCTTCCGAATGTAGAACATTATGGTGGTGTTGTCGATGAAGACCCGCACCACCTTGCCCTTGAGGAATGGCAGGAATGACTTGAGGGCCCAAAACACAGCTCGGAGCTCCAGGACGTTGATGTGCTACGACCTCTCCAATGGGAGCCACAGGCATCTTGCGTGGAGATTTCCTGTATGTGCGCACCATCCCTCCAGCGAGGCATCCGTCGTCACCATCTCTTGATGCGCTGGGGTCTGGAAGTCTGTGCCCGCCGCAAGATGCACGCGGACACCCCACCACCGAATCACTCGACGGAATGTCTTGTGGAGGGCGATCTTGTCCTCTAAGCTTCCCATCGCTTGCATCCAACGGGCGTCGAGAAACTCCTGCAGCGGCCGCATCTGCAGCCTGCACAACCGAACGAGGTAGATGCATGACGACATCATGCCGAGTAGTGACTCGATGAACCTCACCCTGGCAACTTCCATGGTCAACAGCCATTTTACCTTGCCCAGGATGGCATTTATCCTTTCCTCTGACGGTGCGGCTAGGCATGCCACCGTGTTGAGTTTCGCTCCCAGGAACGGAGCGTCCTGCAATGGCTCCAAGCAGGACTTTGCATAGTTTATCGAGAACCCCTGTTCTGTGAGCAGGCAGACGGTCTTCGCTGTGTGCCGACGACGAGTTCCCTTGACTTCGCTCGGATAAGCCAATCGTCCCAGTAGGGGTAGACGTAGATTCCCTGCAGGCGCAGCCGCGCTGTCACCGGTGCCAGGCACTTGGTGAAGACCCTTGGGGCCGACTTCAGACCAAAGGGGAGGGCCTTGACTTCATAGTGCCGCCCTTGGATCACGAAGCGCAGAAACTTCTGATGCCCCTTGTGTATGGGGATTTGGAAATAGGCATCCTCCAAGTCCAACGACGACAGGAAGTCTCCCTCCTCCAGCTGTCCCAGTACGTGCTGAAGGGTGACCATCCAGAACTTCTGGGATTTTATGTATTTGTTGCGGCAACTGAGATATAAGATGGGCCGCCAACCTTCATACAAGGAAGTACCGTGAGTACACTCCGAAGCCCGGACCCTCTTGCGGATGAGCTCTATGGTGCCCTTTCTCAGCGTTGCTTGTACCTCTAGAAGTAGTTGTGGAATGTGATCTTCTTTCCTGGCCACAGGTGGAAAACAGGGACACTTACTTTGGAATTCCAGGGAGTGTCCGTGGGCCAGAGCATCCAGCACCCAACGGTCGGTTGCGATGAACTTCCACATTCCGACGAAGTTCGCCAGGCGGCCTTCCACCGGGGTGCTCGACTGGGGGCCCCGACATCACGGCCGGTTCAGTCCTGCCTTGCCAAGGCCTTACCACCTTGGGCCCATTGGCAACAATGATGTCCCCTGGCCTTGCTGCAGCCTCTGTAGGCTTCATGGGACAAAGAGAGGGCCGCTTGACGGTAAGAAGAGCTGCTGCCAAATCCTTTGGAGGCACCCTGGGACTTCCCTCCGGCAGACCGAAAGGACGGCCGTCGTTGCTGGAGAGTGCCCAAGGCACGGGCCGTCTCGGTGTCTGCCTTGATGGCCTGCAGTGACTCATCCACAGTCTTCCCGAACAAGTTGTCCGCGAAGGGCATGTCGAGTATCCTCGTCTGTACGTCCTGATGGAAGTCGGTGGCCCTGAGCCAACCACGCCGGCAAAGGCAAACGCTGTTGCCTATCTGGCAGAAGCCGGTGTCAGCGATGTCCGTGGCCACCGTGATGGCATGGTCAGAAGCCACCTCGCCTTCTTGCAAGATTTCAAGGGTCTCCGGCCTATTGTCGTCCGGGAGGAAGTTCAGGAGGGGGGCGATTTTAAACCACAGCTCCCTATCGTAGCGGGCCATGATAGCGAGAGCATCGGCCGCCTTAATGGTCATCGCCACCGACGAGATGACCCGACGTCCCATGGCTTCCAGCTTCTTCCCCTCTCCGTCCGGAGGGGCAGTAGAAGTCGATGCCGTCGACCCTGCAGATTTCTTCCTGGCCGCCACTGAGACCACGGAGTCCGGGGACAGCTGTGCTCGGATGCACAACGGTGCAGATTCTAGAACCCAGTATTTCTTTTCGTACTGGTCTCTCTTTGCCAGGAGGATGGGTTCTTCAGCAGAGATAGACCTTCGTCCCAGATGTCATCCAACAGCGGTACCGAGAGCACGGTTTTCCTCTTGGCCACTCGTCGCTGATAAAGGAAACCCCTCGTTCTTCTGCTCCTCGGTACGCAGTTGAAAAAGCTCTGCAGCCCTAGCAATCATTGCATGGAACGAGCCAATTCGTTGGGCGGAGAAGCCCGGGCTGGAGGCGACAGGAAATCTGTTCCGTCATCGCCGCCGCTATCGTCTCCGTCCCAGTCATCGCCATCTCCGTCCCCGTCTCGTCACTCGGCGGAGGGGATGGAGGTGAAGGATGGCAAGGTGGGGGTGGATGGACTTGCCTCCGCTTGGATGGAGGCTCCTCTGATGGCTCCTCTGATGGTCCAGGCGCCGCTGGATATCCTGCCGGGGGCAAGGGCAGCCTTGTCCTTACTCTGAGCACAGGGTGTGCAGGGCCAGTAAGATGTCCTCCGATTTATCCGTCGGTGGTGGCAGCGGCTGCAACGGGAGCGCCAGAAGCGGTGTGGTGTCTTCCGGTTCCTCGTCGTTCTGCCGCTTTGATGGGCGTAGAGATTTCCAAAAATTGGTCCCCATTAATCAGAAGATGAAACGGTGGAGCTTGAGGCTCGATTCGACCAAAAAAATAAGAGTAATCTCTTTGAAAAAATGCAATACGCAGTAAAAGCTCGAGAGCTAAGGACACAACACTCGAACGTGCAGTAAAAATCTGAAGATGCCTGCCTGGGGAGGGGCTTAGGTAGAGGGCAGTCATCGGCTGGGGGCAGTATGACCCAGAGACCAGTGATTGGTTATTAGGAGAAAGACAGTTCAGAAACAAAACTGAAACTGATTTTTTCTTTACCGCGGATTCCCAGCCTGACTGGAGAAGCGATCGAATTACCTATCTGAAGATTACTCGAAGTTGTTGAAAGAAATACATGACAAATATTGGTTGTACACAAAGGCTGAGGTGTTCTTCGCATCCATAGTGTTACCTGGGGTCTAAGCCGCAGCAAACTCGAAATGGCTCCAAATAGTGAGATGGGAGATGATTCAGTTGGCAAACGATCCAGAGCAAGCACTGAATGCGATCAAGAGTAAAATGGGGGCCATCAGGCTGGCAACTCTCCAAAATCATTATGTCTTGGACTTGTTGATGGCCATGGAAGGGGGGGTGTGTAAAACATTGACTGTCCTGTTGTACCCACATACCCCCAAATGAATGAAGAAAATGGGTCTCTGTCACATATCATAGGAGCCCTACACAGGCTGAAGACAGGTATGGAAAGTGAAGGCAGAGTTGAAGCAGACGATTGGTTCAATACAATGTTTTCTTGGATAGCAGCATGGCTGGGAACACTGATGAAGATCTTGGTCCCCATCGTAGTGCTCTTGTTGGTGATGTTCTGCACGTGCCAGGTGATCCTTCGGTGCTGCGAAGACTCTCCCAAATACGGCAATGATGATGTTTCGATTGGGGCAAGCAGTGTACCTCGTGGTACAAAAGATGGGCAGGCCCAAACAGACGACCCTAAGAAACCTTGTATGTTGAGAATTGAAAGACCCACAGATCCCCCAGGGACCACACACCCACCAGACCCAGAAGATTACACAAAACACTGGGTGGACCTGCCAGGTGATGGAGGGTGTATCCATCTGTAAGCACAAAAGTGATGGGTGGAAGGTTTTGAATGAATCTTAACCACTGGCATTGCTCTGGGCAACCTTCCACACCACCGTTGTTTAGCCCGTCTGCGCCATTGCAAAAGGGGTCCAGCCATATGCAAATCAGTCAGGTACTGCCACCAATGGCAGCAGCCCAGCCCGAACTGCCATGTCAGGTCCCCAAGCAACACAAGCAACCCCAGACATGTTTCGGCCTTGTTGGGCCTCCTCAGTGAGGTGCAGCTTGGTTCCCTATTGCGCAGCGAGCAAGGGACCCACGTCTGGGCATACCCTCTCTCACATAGTGAGACAAACTGTAAGCACAAAAGTGATGGGTGGAAGGTACAGAACAGTATGCCCAAATCGGTAAAAGTTTACATGACTTATGTAGGGTTTGGGTACCTAAAGAAGGACCATAGAGATCTCAAGAAGCAGCACGGTTAGCAGCAAAGTTAAGATTAACTAAAGGGGGGAATGTTGGGATGCATGTCCATGTCCCCTGCCCCCCCCAAAACGATTCCGGTTTAGGAAAATATATTAAGGGTTGTGAGAAACCGGAAGGTACTCTCACTTCAACTCCACAGGGATCTTCTGTTCAGATGGCCAGGGAAGGGCCATCGCTTTTGGATCCCGTCCCTATGGGTTGAAAAAGGGAGGAAGGATCACCAGAGTGGAGGGTGCCTGAGGGCGAGACATGGTATCCCCCCCTTTTCCAACACTTATTTACCCTACTCTCCCTCAGCATTTATAGGATATTGCCATTCATATATCCTGTCCTACTCTCTGAATTTACATCAGGTACTCTGACGAGAAAGAAGCCTCAAAGAGTAATGCAGACCTCAAAGAGTAATGCAGAACTCCCTTAGAAAACACCAGTATTGTACTGAGACGAGGAAGAGTAATATAGATGAATACCATTGCTCAAACCCAAAAATGTCCCATTAATAGGGTCACGCACTGTCAGGCAATTGAGTCTGATACCTAGCACCTGCAACCTATTATTGACTGGCAGCTGTATAAAAAGGAGAAACCTCCAAGAGCAAAGAGACCACGTTGGGAGAGCAGCAGAAAGGAAGCCAAGCCAAGATGTCGTGGAGCAGAAGAAACCGGTGTTAGGGAGAATTCTCTCTTTAGGCTGAATTTCCTAACCTAGTGAGTCCCCCAGCAGCTTTGCTGGATTTCTGGAGTTAGTTTTTTTCCTCCTGCCAAGAGTGAGACTCTTTTCCTCCCACTCTTGGACACGATTATGGTATTCCTTTGACTGGTAATGTGTTTTATGGGCTATGGGGTCCTTTACTCCATAGGGTCTCATGCGTTTTTCCTATGTGTGTTACACAGCACCCTCCGTGCCGTAACACAGGGGTGTCGTAATGACACCCCACCATAGACTCCATACCCTGGGACTGACTACTGTCTCCTAGGGCATGTAAAGTCACCATTGGCTTTACTAGTCCAAAATTATTAACAGAAACCAGTACAAACCATCATATTGTGGACATACTGGTCGGGGCAATTCGATTGCCCCGGGGTCTGTTAGTCGAGGGGGCACGTCTCCGTCCCCCCTGATCGAGTTTTGGCTGGTGGCAGTGGAAACTGCTTTTTATATTCAACCGCGAATACTTTCCTATGGGATTTTCCCATTGTTTGAGGCTACCACCTTTAATTATTTAATTCTCATAGCCTCGAACATACCGCTGGTTTATTTAATTAATATTAATTCTCTGGTTGGTATTTTTTGCCAAGACACGATTCCAAAATGGCGTTCGTGTTCTCTTCTGTGACTCCAACCCAAGTCGAGCCCTTTGTTCCACTTTTTGGCGGGCTTCTCCACAGAAGCCTCCAAAAGTGGTGCCACTCTGTCTGGGTACCACAGGGGGTGTGGGAGGGGGTTTAGGCACCCTGGACTGAGTTACCGTGGTAACTCAAGTCGCACTCTTGTGCGATTGGCCCAAGTGGTGAGCCGGCCGGCTCACCACTTAGCATGTTTGAGTGACAGCTAGGCTGAGTGAATGGGGGTTTTCTGCATAAAAGCAGGGCTTTGGGGACTGGAACTTCAGAAGTCGCCACAGGACCTGAGAATCCGACGAGGGAGAAGCTGAGCCGCCCTACCACGACGATCTCCCGGCTGGAGAGGCTTCTTCCCCTGACTGGTGGGCACAACCAGTTTACCTTTCTTTCTTCGCACCCCAGCTCGGTTTGTGGTCGAAGTGCCCGTGCCAAGCACCCCGGCGGCCGGATAGCCACTCACCACTGAACCGCGAATCAACGGACCGCTCCTTGTACCTGAGAAACTCCGTGGCTGGTTTCTTCCGTGGCAGTGCAACGGGCCCCTGTCTTCCTCCACGACGAGATCCTCTCTTCCCCTGGACGAAGCACCGACTTGCACCCGCTGCCAGGAACAACTGCCCCTGCTGGAGCGTTCTCACCACTTTAAGGTACCGTGTCCGCCAGGCCTCCCTTTCTAAAAATTGCAACAAGGTAATAATAACTCCTTAACCTTCTGGACTGGGCTGGCCGCCTTGACCCTCTAACTGGTCCCTTTTCTTTGATTCAACTTCTTTTTGAACCATTACAAGACTTTTGTGCACTGCAACCGTGTGACCTTGGACACATTTCGTTTGGATCCTCTTAAGGCGGATCCGGCCTACTAACTCTGAATTCACGGTTTTACTTTGCCTTCCTCTCTTGCTATGTTCTTGTAAAAGTGTTGGGATCTGTTTCAATTCATTATCTGCTTTTCTCTCCCTTTTTAAAATGAATCATTAGAGTGCCATCTACGTTAAGTGCTCACCGCTGTCTGAAAATAAGTGGGGCTTTACTTAAGACTTGTCTAATATTCTTTTAAGGGAGTGTATATCTTTTAGTGACCGTGTTTTTGAATTGCTTACTATTAGTGCCTATGTGTTTTTCTAGATGTGGTTTTAAATAAATAATTATATCTCTTTTACACCAAGCCCTGGTCAGTGTTTACTTGTTCTATTGTGTGCTCTTGACCTATTGTGAATACTCTGTATACTGCCTAACTCTTCTTGAGGGAAGTCTGACTGCTCAGCCACAGCTACCAAGTGAATCTGTGTGGTACAGACTGCTACCAAGTGGGTTTACTGCCAAACACCTGTAGTCCTAAATCTTTTGCAGTGGTCCCAGAGGGAACTGCACAGGTTTCTGCCTAACAACCGGAAACGCCAAGACACTTTGATGAAGCAGAGAGAAGTTGTCTGCGGGAGCGTGGCAAGAGAAATGAGTCTCCGAAGAGACGGCAGCAGTAGTAAGAGGAAGCCGAGCGTACAGGCAGTCACTTACTGGTGGCTTCAGAGTGCTCATTCCCATGGGTGGAGAAGAGACCCAGAAGTGCCTATGGGTAGAAATCGAGGGAGCGAAAAAGCAACATGATCCCACAAGGTGACTGGTGAGTTTCACCGGTGCACGAGTGAAAGGAAGTGACTGGGTACAGTGTAACGGAGTGGTTGCGTGCAGTCGGCACGTTTTCGAAAGTCTCTGAACGAAGGTGAGAAGCTTAACAAGAGGACAATCGAGTGTATAAGTGAACAATGAACTGAATGATGCTACGGAACGAAGCAAAACTAAAGTTTATAAAACATTTTATCAGAGTGACCGCGTACAAGATAAGACAAGTGTTGGAAGGTCTTTGAACAATGGGCAAACTCTTGCAAGTATCAAGGATGAATAACGTGCAATAGAAAAGGGGAGCAAAATGAAGTGTGAGCAAAATGAAGTGTGAGCAAAACCTAACGAAGAGAGTGTAGGAAGCTAAGGGCATATGGTTACGAGACCTGTAATGGGTCTACCATGCAGTCTATCAACTGCGCCGTGACCAGAAGGCCCTAACTAACAATGAGAGTAATCAAAGAACAAGAAATAAGCTGTTGAATATTGTGAACTATTCAAAGTACTTTGAGCTTTGGGAAAGGGAACCCAGCGCTCTTGTCAAGTATAGCAAGACTGTTGAATAACGTGACAAGAGACTTTGACCTTTATGAAGAAGAACCCAGAGCCCTGTTGAATACTGGAGAACAGTTGTTGACCCTTTCTCAATTACGGTGCTTTAAAGCTTGGGGAAGGAAACCCTGAGAAACTTCTCGGAACTTCGTGATTTATATGCTTTGAGCTTGGGTAAGGGAGCCAAAGAAGCGCTCCAGCAGAACTTTGTTTTTGTATTTTACTTTTGAACACTATTTTTGTTAAGCAAGGAAGTCCCTACACAATGTTTAGTTCGATGCGAAGACAAGCATGTGTTTTGACACAGACAGATTTTGTTTTGGATTTACGGACTTGGTCTTTTCTTAGTTGCATCAATTGAGGGAAATCCCACGTTAGAGCGATAAGACAAGCTAGACCTTGCACCATCCTGATTTTAAATAAAGAAGTTTATAGTTTCAAACTTAAACAGTTGTATGTGTCATATCTTGACACCATGCCTGTCTCACAGGGTATAAAGACACCAAGAAGGATGGTGGAACGGAGAAGGGGGTGAACTATAGGCAACATATGGGTAGGGCACGAGGGCAGGATGCAGTGGGGTATGTGTTCTAGACGACCATGGGGAAGGGGTGTACCTGTGGGGCGAGGGGACATAGCAGGAAGCAAGATTAATAAAACCATCTAATAGCCAGCTCCATCCTGCAGTAGAAAGCACTGAAATACCGCCATATTAAGATTGAGGCCTAGGAAGGCCCAGGCCAGAGTACTAGCAATAGCGTATTTTGGCACCCAGCACAAATACACTTTCCCATCTCTGTTCCCAGCCCGTACCTCAGACGAGAAGTCCCCCAACCTGAGTAAATAAAACTATCTTTTTTTTTTTAAATGATTAGTATCTGGTTTATTACAAACATTTACTAAACAAAAACAAGAAGGAAATACAAAATCTAAAAACAAGTATCCACGAAAAAAGAGAAATTCAAACAAGTTAAAAACAAAAGAAATTACACTTTTGTAAAATAAAAACACTGTATAAAAAGACATGTAAACACCGAAAAAAGAGAACTCTTTTCGGTGTACACGAGACAGGGGCACTCAACGATATGTGACCTTCCAACCAGTTCCCATTACGTTCACTCATCGCAGTAACTTTATGACCTTCCATGTTAACCGCGATTTGTGACCCAAGCTTAATCTTCCCAAAATGATGGCATGTCTGTCCACCCTTCATTGTCCACAAATCTTGCGAATGCCTTTGTTCTCATTTCTCTTGTGCCATCACAAGCCAACAATATGTGTCTCAAGGTTGTGGGATGGTTTTGCCACACATGGGACACAGATTGTCCTCATAATGTTCCTTATATCTGATTAAAAAAAATAATCTCCCTTATCAGCAATAGGTTCAGGTGGAATCTGAGAAAATCTGATTTATATCTGGGATTAGGAAAACGTTTTAGATATCTTGCCCGGAAACCTATTGGTTTGTCAAAAGGCGATAGTGACTGATGGAGCTTGGTGCTTCGCATTTCTGCTATTGTTTGAATCTAGTCAGATTTCTTCACATGCCCTTTTACATACATTGGGTTATTCCTCAGATCCTTCTCAAGACAATCACTGTTAGAAAGTATTAATAACACATACTTTCTTAGTTCCCTTAGAAATTGATTTGTATTATCCTCAAACATTGCTTTTATGCCCACATATAGTGTCTTCTCTTTAGGGACAATTATCTGCCTGTATATGGATAGTACCCTCCATTTAGCGTGATATCTCAGTGACTGGAGGCCTAGTTCATATCGAAGACTTGCCAAAGGGAGGCATTGGGATAGAGTTGGCAGATTTTTGCAGAGTATGCCCTCAAGCCCCCCAATTCATTCGTTTTATAGCTGGATATATTTCGACACTGTAAGTTAATAAGGGATTACCTTACCAGTAATAAATGTGATCTCGGGTTCCTGCGTGAATTTACAATTAACTTGGTTGATCTTTTTCCTCTGGCAACCAAGTTGTACTATCTTGTCCTCTAAAATTCCCATTACTTGATGTGAGGACGGACAAGATCTAATATTGAAGCATAAATAAGTGACTTCCTTTATTATAGGAATGTTGATCCCCGCTAATTAGCATTTATGTGGGCCCACTTTAGTCTGAGCTTTTTTAAATGCGACAATTCTGGATTTTGATGGGTTGATCTTTAGATAATTGAACTGAGCATAATCCTCTAAAGCTTTCAATAAGTCCTGGAGGCCAGCAGGAGTGTGGTCTAATAGAATGAGATCGTCCGCATAGGGGATCCAGCTTACTTTTTCTGTGCCAATCTTTGGACTCACTAAGCCACGGTGCCTTAAATGATTTGCCAGGTCTGCCGTATAGAGATTAAAGAGGTAGGGGGCCACAATGCAGCCCTGCCTAACCCATCTACCAGTGGAGATAGGTGCCGAAAGGTCCCCCTGCATGTTCAACCTTACTCTTAGGTGGGATCGATTGTGAAGCTCAACTATGATGCTCAATAGCTGAGGCAGGAGGCCCCATTGTCTGAGTTTCTGCCCCAGGCGTACTCCATTTATGGTATTAAAGGCCTGTGACAGGGCAATCCGTGCTCTGAACAAAGGAGGGCCCCCCTTTCAAAAATTATCAACCGGATGTTGAGCTTTCAATTAGACCATTCAATGAGGTTGACAGGCCCGGTCTAAATCCTGTTTGATGTTTAGATAAAATGCCCTCCTTTTCCTCCCATGATTCCAATTCCATCAAGATGATACCTGCAAAGATTTTACTGTCTGCATCTAGAAGTGAGATTGGGTGATAGCTTGTCAGATCTGCCCGATCGCCTTTTTTGTAGATTGGGATGACTATTGCGCCTTGCCATGACTCAGGGATGGTCATAAATGGTTGTAAATAAAACTATCCATTGTTTCACATTGCAGTCCTCTGCCATCAGAAAGGATAGTGAATAGCCAAGCTTGGGCAGTGCTGTGCCTGTCACTGAAGGACGATCTTCAGGGAGTCAGGGCAGAAGTCATCAGCTGCCAAAACAGCCCATCCCAGATTTAGGGCACCAGCACCCCCCAAGATAATGGTCACTATTTAAACTGCCAGATGCCCACAAATATAGCTCCTAAATCCCTCATAACCAAACCCATTAATGTGGACCTGGAGAAGCCCAGGTGAAGGTTCAGGGAGGGGGTGTGTGGGGGGAGAAGCACTGAGCCAGATGCCTTGAGTATTTACTGCGAGGTGCATGGGATGAGGCCAACAAATCTAGGTCAGTGCCAGGGATGAATGGCGGGGCACCTATGTGTCTGGGATACAGAGAAGCTGCTCTTCTTTCAGAGGGCCAATTTAACCCTCAAGAGTATCCACTGAGCTCATGCCTAATTACCAAGTGCACATCATGTGATGTGTCCATGGGGGAAGGAAACATTCTTAAGCAAGCCACCAATCATGTCTCTACGATCGAAGGTGGCAAGGCCGAAGACCACATAAAAGGGGATTGGCACCAAGAAACCATAACCAATCATCCGGCATCCCAAACGGAACGAGTGGTATGTACATAGGGGTTGGCCAATGAGTACCTTATATCGTGTGCGTCATGTGTGATTTCAAACTTGTTCATAGTGTGTTTGCCTTGATCAAACCAGTGCGCTCTGTGGAAGTCTTGTTTGAACGTCCCTAATGACATGTACCTTTTCTCTTCTGTGTGAGAAATAAAACGTTATCCTTGCAAGAGGTGCACCGAACCTTTTTCCTCACAGGATTGTTTTCATTTCTCTGGTTGTCTGGTGGTCTGCCCTACAACATCCATACAGTTTCTGCGAGCCATGATGTTTTTATTGGGATAGCAATGTACCCGTTTCTAGACCTCTCCTTGTTCAGCTGTCAATATTTATTTTCTTGCTGAAGCCGGACTAATAAACTCTCCCCTAATTGTGGGTTTGAAGGCCTCCCATATTGTTTTTATTGATGTTTCAGCAACCATGTTCTCTTAAAAAAAAAGGGTAATCCTTGTTGAGATTAAGGACCAGTATAACGGGTGTCTAAGTAGGCCATTGTTGGTACGCCAATCAAAGGGCTTACAGGCTTGTTGGTTGACCAATCCCAATTGCATTGCGATAGGGGAATGATCCTGGACTGTGGAGATATCCATTGAGGGATTTCAAACAGATGATAGCAATGAGCATGTGGAAAGAAAGTAATGTAGTCTCAAATGAGGGTGAACGTGTGAGAAATATGGATAATCTCTTATCTTCGGGTGAAAGTGCCTCCATATATTTTTCAAATACAGATCTGACATAGCATTGGAGGAACCGTGGTTCTCGTGGGTCATTGGATCGAGATCTATCTACACCAGAATTTAACATCACATTCCAGTCCCTTCCAGGAGTTCACCTGTCTGGGTTATCCATGGGAGGATTGTAGCATCAAACTGTTCCTGCTGTTGATTAGGACCATATAGCGAGAAGATTGATAAATCCCGCCCTCCACATCTGATATTAACTCCCAAAAATCTGCCTTGGTTATTTATTTATTTTTTTGTTTTATTGGTTAAGTATAGTTAAACCTTAAACATTACATCCTTATTTCTTTAGTAAAAACATTGTTCCTTTGTTAAAACTTCCTTAGTTCCAATTGTCATCAGGCAATAATTGTCCAATCATTGTCCTAGTCTCTCCGTTATCTTATGATCCACTGCTCCATTAATTCAAGATTTGGGCAATCAAGGTAATTCGATACTTAAGTATCTAGGACTACTCGTAACGTTCTCTTAAAGATCAGATCCTTACACCTCCTGATTCAAGTTCAACATTTCAACAAATTTCAATGCATCGAGAGTTTTGCCAATTTTTTCCACAGTGAGGATTCTTTCCCAATAGTTTTCTTCCGTCTCCTCTGTGATATTCCTTATGTAGCTTTCCATATAGATCTCTCTTTTGCATTTTAAAGCTGGGCAAATTAACATAACATGTCTTATCGTTTCCAGTTGGTCCTTCCGTTTACAGAACCGACAATATGCAGCTGTTCTGTCAATTTGTCTTCTTTTCCATTTCACTTCTCTGCTATTCCAAATGTTGAGTCTGCAACGCAGCAGCAAGTCCCGGTAATGCTCAGTTGGAAATTTCAACAGATATGGCGGTAAAATGTTCAAGCCTTTTTTTTCCCAGATGACGTTATAACATAGATTTCTTCTCAGTCTTTGTTCCTGGGTTTCCTCCCAATCTTTTTCCTGAATAACTCTTTTTGCTTTGTCCGGGTTATTCTTTAGGGTATCCTCCTCAAGATTTACTTGCTCTAACTGAGCCTTACATCTGCTTTTCCAATGATTAAGCATTTTATATTCATTCAGGATGTTCGTCTGATCTAGAATTTGAAATGGTTTTGGTGGTATATCCAGAATGCACTTTCTATACAATGATAGGGTTTTCCAAAGTACGACAGAGTTTATTGATTGGAGTCTGAGCTCAGTTCTAATGAGCTCCACTGGTAATGAGGTTGGTAGGCGCAAAATTTTACGCCAAAAATACGCTTCACAGAGATTCCAAACCTCCCATCTAAGGGCTAAGAGTGCTTCCGTGCCATAAGTGATGACCGCCACCACTTTTTGCTTGTAGAAAGTTACAATTGGAGTTAAAGAAAACTTCCCATATCTGCGATGTAAGCAAATCCCTTGATTTGTCAGAGCCACTAGTTTTTCCCGGATCAGAGAGTAGTGCGCCTGTTCGTTGCAGTTTTTGTTTATCATTATCCCCAGGTAGAGTGTCATTTCTACTTCTTCCAAATTCTGGTTTTCTAATGACCATCGTATAGTTTTTGCGGACTGTCTCCTGCCCCGACTAGATTTCATTGTTAAGATCATGGATTTTTTGATGTTCATCTTCATGCTATTTTCTTTTAAGTAGTTGTTAAAGGACTCAATCCGTCGTTGTAGGCCTATTGGTGTTTGATCGATGAATACCGCATCATCAGCGTACAGCATCCAAGGTATTTCTTTTCCATTTATTTTCGGCGGAAATGCACAAATCTTTTCCTGAGCTATGTTCATATCAGCCATGTATAGGACAAAGAGGAATGGGGCTACTGCACAGCCCTGCTTGATTCCTCTAAAGGTTCTATTCCTCCTCGAGAGTCCCCCATTACTTGTAATTTGGACTTTAATTGAGGTATCAGTGTATAATGTTTTAATAGCTTCAAGTAGATCCTTTGGGCATCCCCAATTTCTCATCTTTGACCACAAGAGCTCTCTATTGATTCCATCGAAGGCTTGTTCGAGGTCAATAAATGCAAGATAGAGCTTTTTTTTCCCGGCTAGTGTCTTTGCCTTCAACAAGTTGATCAAAAATAGATTCAAGGCGGTGCCAACTCCACTTACAAAGGCTGTCTGTCTTTCATCTAGGATTTTCGCCTGAGAGGCCCATTTTTTTAGATCTCTCAGTAGCAGTGATGCAAATAGCTTGCCAATTGAGTCTAGGAGCGCTATGGGCCTATAGTTCCTAGGGTTTTCACGATATCCCTTCTTATATATCGGTACTATATAAGCCTCCGTCCATGTAGCTGGTATTTGTTTGGTTTTCATGATTTGTTGAAATAGTATATATATTAGATCCGTCCAGGTCTCACAGTTTTCTTTTAGTAATTTGTTGGAAATGCTGTCTGGGCCAGCTGCTCTTGAGGTACTAAGTTTTTTTATCAGGATTCGGATATCATCCTTGTCAAAGTTAAAGGCCCAGGGAGTTGAGTCCGAGATCTCTTTTATTGTTTTTCCCCCACTTTCGACTTCATAAAGAGCAGTGTAGTGTTCGAACCATTTGTCTTCCGAGACTTGATTGATACCTACGGCAGATTGATTGTGCTCTCTGTCGTTAAGTAAGTCCCAAGTACTTCTAGCGTTGTTTGTCGATATGGCTGCTATCATTTTTTCGGCATCTCTCTGCAGTCTTAGATATCGAGTTTGTCTCAGCCAGTTTTTATATGTTTGTTGACATTTTCTCAGGAGTTCGAATCTTTCTGGGCCGTTTTTCTTTTTTATGAGTCTCAAAGTTCTTCATCATACGCATGTTTTTTTTAATGTTCTTTTTTTTAGTTGGATCATACTTAATCTCATGGGCTTCCAACAGCCATTTGTAGTCAACTAGCTCCTCATTGTTGTTTATCGCTTTTTTGTATCCTAGTACTAGATTCGGGATTGCCCAATTTTTAATTCTCAAACGGTTTCTTCCCCCTGTAGCCTCAGTTTCCATTGTTCTTTCGGTTCCTCTATTAGTTCTTATTTCCCAGACGAGTTCAGTTGCTAACAGGCAGTGATCACTACTCGTTTGTTTTGTTATTGTGAATGAAAGTATCCGCTCCAACGTGTTTCCTCCGACAAAGCAATAATCTAAGCAAGCACCTGATTTCCCACTGTGCCAAGTATTGGCCCCTTGGAGATCTCCCTTAGTCTGGCCATTTAACATCTTCATCTCACGGATTCTCATTTCTTGCATCCATACTTTTTCCTTTCCTAGCAGATGTTCAGTAGCTTTGATCTTACCATCTTTATCCAGGATTTTGATATTTAGATCGCCATTTAATATTATCAGCTGGCCATTCCCCTCCATCATGGACTGATCAATTACCTCCATGATTGACTTTAGAAAGTTCGTCTGGCCCTGCATATTCTCGCTCCAGTAGACATTAATCAGGACCATTTGTTTCGGGATTTTTGGGCATTCCACTTCAGATGTTACTTTCAGGATTTGCACATAGGGGTTTGGTGTCAGATGTTCCATTACTTTTAGTGGACATTCCAGTTTCTTAAGTATCATGAGGCCTCCAAACGGTCTTCCCTTTGGCCCCTTCCTAGCCGCGTTTGTGGAGACCTCATAGCCCTCGCATATAGAGGGTTTAAGTAGCCATGATTCTTGTATTGAGATAAAATCATATTGGGTCAGGAAATCGCATTTACTAGAGAGCAGATGTTTGAAACCTCTTGTGTTCCACGATGCACAAAGGATCCGGTTCTGCTCATTCTCCGTACTCTATTGTTTCTTCTTGGAATTTAAAGCATTTGCCATCCAGGCCCATTCCTTTCCCCGATTGTCTACTTTAGTGGGTTTGTTCTTATCCCTCCTTAAGTTTTCCGAGTTATCCACTGTGAACCTCAGGGTTTTCAATATCTCCTTACTCATTTTAGTTGATAAAGACTCTTCCTTCTGAGACTCTTTCTCTTTTTTACTTTTTTCATTGTTTTTCTTCAAATTCTCCCCCGGAATTATTGATCTAGTTTTTACTGAGATTTCCTTCTTTGTCTCCTTTCTTTGTTCTGTATGGGCTTTTTCTTTTAATTGTCTAGATTCCTCGCCCAAGTCCTCCAGTAGGAACCCTCTTTTTCTTAAAGTGTCTGACACATCCAAGAGTTTCTGCTTTGTATTTTTAGATGACAAGTGCAAGATAACTTGGTCTAGCCTTTGTTCCTTTGGGAATTCCACTATTTTTATATCTTCCGTTGATATCGTCCTTGGTGACAGGGCTTGCTTGCAGAGCTCCACCACGTATCTTCTATTTAAGATCACCCTTCTTGGTCCATTTGCAGCTGTTTCTAATTTTAGATAATATCCTTTGAGTAAAATGGATTTCTTGGGGGTGATCTTAGCGGTAGCTCTTTCCTTTTCTTGACTTCAATGTCCTTTTTTTTTCCCTTATCAGTTGATTCTTTAAGACAAGGGTTGCCCTGGATTTTTTTTTTATCCTCCCCTCATTCACCATTTCTTTTCTTTTTTGTTCCAATGTCTTAAATCTAATAGATTCCTGGTCAGAATCCAATTCAATTTCATTTGTGCCTGGTCTTCTTTCTTTTTCCCTGATGTTTTCTTGGGCATTTTTCTTGTGGGGCTTTGGCTTCAGATCTTCCTTAGATTTTTGGGTTACGTCTACTGTTTCCCAATTGTCTAAAGTTTGCCAATCCGAGATACTTATGCTATCCCAGTCTTCCTTCTCACTATCGGATTCCATCAGCTCGATAAGATCACTTAAATTTGCTTGCTGTTCTGGATCCTCCCTGCTTTCTTCCCTTAACACCTTTTCTTGATATTTTAGTCCCTCGGTCTCTATATGTCCACTCATACTCATCTCTCTTCTAGATTTCTTGGCACAATGTGTGTTCTCTCTTCTTGGTGGAGTTCTTAGGTTTCTCAAAAAGGCTCTTGAACCATTTACTTTACGTTTAAGGGATTCATTTTTGTTTTTTTTCCCTTTTTCATTCAATGCACTTGTAATCTCCTTACCATTTCGGTGGATCGGATCCTTCGGCGTCGCCCCTGCAAATATTGCAAAAGAAGATTGTTCTAAATTTGCAGAGGTCAGCTTGTTAGTCTCCTTTATCCCGGACGGGATCAAGATCACCTCCTCTTGATGTTGCTCCTTTTGATTCGGGCGGTTAGTTGCATCCTTTTTCAATTTCATTGGTCCCTTGCCTTCTTTAAGTTTTGTATCAGTACAATCCTCCTTATTCCTTTGGTGGTTGTGTTTGTGGGTGCTTCTCATCCATTTACAGTCTTCTAGGACCGCTTCCATTAATACAGATTTATCAGTCGCATCTCGCCTAGCTAGATCACTAAGGCGAGATTGCCAAATTTGAGTTAGTTCAGCTTCTTTGTTTGTTCTTTCATTTAAGCTCTGCAGGGCCGAGGTCATATTAACATGATTCTCTTTTATTTGAGTGTTGCTGATGGTTACCTCTTGAACAGAATCTTTAATTGCCTCATAGAGCTTAAGAAAAGGGGCTAATGTTATAGTTAGCGAGGACATAACCACTTTTTCAATACGGTTCAAGTCTTTTTCTCTTGCAGTTTTACAGGCCTCAGTTATTATCCTTAGAATTTGTTTATTCCATATGTCTCCTGTAGGCCTGTGTTCCTCTTCCAAGTTTAAACGGCTGGCTAGATTGCTTCCCGTGTGATCCTTCCTTACTTCTGCATTTTCCATACCTTCATTCACCCTAACCACTGGCAAAGTTTTATTTCTCCCGTCCCAAAGTGGCAAATGAGTTCCTTTCAGGGCTGTCATATTTTCCCGATGGCCAAAAGGAGGTATGGCGGTATTCTCAAGCTGTTCTTTATCCAAGGCAGCCATTTTTTCATTGATCAAGCAGAAACTCCTTGTTTCTCTTCCTATTTTATCCGTCAGTGTAGTGATGTCTTGCATAATTTTATCTGCCAGGCATAGATTACTCAAGCTTGCCGGTGCAGTGTCTGCTGCACTGTTGTTATTCAATCTTTCTAACGGCCTCCGCCCTCCCAGGCGGAAATTAATGGATCCTGTGTCGTAGTCATCTGTAGGAACTCCTTTTTTTACTTCATTTGGGGGATTTGCAGATCGATTCCCCTTCTCCTTTGTGGGGCTAGCTGCTATGATGTATTTCCTCAATGTGGGACTAATCCTTTCTTCCCTATATGGTTGAAAAATGTCTATAGGGTCTTGCACTATCATTGATGGCCTTCTGAGGTCAGTATTTTTATTCTGATTGATCGAGTCCTGCAGAGCGTCTTCGATATGTCCCAAATCCAGCACATCCCATTTGTCAACTTGATCCCATGATGTTTCTACTGTTTGCTGGCTATTTACAATACTAGTCACGCCAGAGCTAAATTTTGCCGTTGATGGCCTTGTAGGGTTTTCCAGACTCATGTCCAGAGTTTCTTGAATTATTGATTCACTGAGGTCCACCCCTATCCCATCTTTAGGAACTGTTCCGAGGGCCTCATCCTCTGTTTGTAGCGTCTTCTGATTACCTACCATGTCTTCAAGTGGATTAGTTGACAATAGGTTTGACTTCGTTGTTTCCTTTTCCTGTGTGGAGATAGAGACCTTACCTGCTGGCACTTCATCAGGTGGAGCTACTTTCTCCTCGCAAATATCCTCAATTGCTATTTCAGCTACTTCATTGGATTCTAGAATGCTTTGTCCAGCTACTTTCCTCTCACAAATCCCCTCACATAGCGCCTCTACCTGGCCTGGAAATGTTGATGGGGAAAGCATTTTTATGATTTCTCTTTCCGTGGGAATGGTACATGCCATGGGTAGTTCTGGAGAATTAGGTGCCAACCACAGCTTATCACCTTTTTCCGCTAACTGTGAGAGTGATTTTTCCATATTTGATTGATTGTCTCCCACTGATAAGCTTTTCCTTTTATCAGTACCAAATGGTAGTCGGCTTTGTTTTAGCATCGTAGTTCTCAGGGTATGCTCCGGGCTCCCATTTACTTCTGGGAGTGAAGCGAATTTCTCTCTTACCTGCAGGCGTGTTCTTAATCCTGTTCCTTGCGTACCCTTTGAGACCGGGATTGACTTCATTGTCTCGAAGGGGTCTTCGTTATCTCTCACCTCAGTAGCTTCCCGCAGCTGGTAGCCAGGCAGTACCTGTACCGCCACCGCAAGCAGCCAAACAGCCTAACAGCTCCTTCAATCCACAACAAACGATGCCCTTTGCGCGCCGGGCTTAGCGCCGCAAGGGTGTCCGGGGGCAGGTCTTATTGCACTTCCTGATGTCGTCACAGAGGGCGGGCAGGGGGCGGAGCCAACTAGCGCAACAGCGCTCGAGCCTGCACGGCCCTCTCCTTGCAGGCAGGCACCTCAAATCCTCCAACGGCTGTCAGAGGGCAGGTGAGGGGGGTGAAGAGGGGTCGCAGCCACAGCCTAACAGCTCCTTCAATCCACAACAAACGATGCCCTTTGCGCGCCGGGCTTAGCGCCGCAAGGGGGTCCGGGGGCAGGTCTTATTGCACTTCCTGATGTCGTCACAGAGGGCGGGTAGGGGGCGGAGCCAACTAGCGCAACAGCGCTCGAGCCTGCACGGCCCTCTCCTCGCAGGCAGGCACCTCAAATCCTCCAACGGCTGTCAGAGGGCAGGTGAGGGGGGTGAAGAGGGGTCGCAGCCACAGCCTAACAGCTCCTTCAATCCACAACAAACGATGTCCTTTGCGCGCCGGGCTTCATACAAGATACAGTTTTATTAATAAAAATCGCTAGCACTGAGAAGCTATAAAGAACTGAAACATGTCGGGATATGGTTGTTGTGAATCGACACTCTGTTCAAATGCATAGTGTATTGTAATTGTCATGTGTCTGTTGAATTTTATATGTTGTTACTTGTGGTGGAATTTATCCAATTAGGTTGATGTTATACCCACCATGTGGGTCTAATCTTGGGTCATATTGTGTGTTCTAAACAACGTTTTTTTATTAGTGTTTTATATATTTTTTTGAATATGATAATTAAAATGGTCAAATTTATGAAAGTTTGTTGCACACCAAGTCAATTTTTTTCAGGACCAATGGTTATAGGTCATTACTAAACATCTTCTGCTAGACAGATGAGCGGTTTATCAGATGAAATGTTGTGTACCTGTTCTCCTTTGTGTATAAATACGTGCAAAGATAATACATTGGACGCAAAGAAGTACAAGGTGATCACATCCATTAAGCCTGACCGCATGTTAAATGGCGGCAGCAACACAGATGCGAAAGTCAAATCAGTGGGCAAATACATGGTGCCTACCCCATGTCGCAGGGTGGCAGCAGCACACAGATGTGAAAGTCCAGCAATGGTCAAATACATGGTGCCTACCCCATGTTGCAGGGTGGCAGCAGCACACAGGTGCAAAAGTCCAGCAATGGTCAAATACATGGTGCCTACCCCATGTTGCGGGGTGGCAGCAGCACACAGATGCGAAAGTCAAATCAGTGGGCAAATACATGGTACCCACTGTTAGGGAGAATTCTCTGTAAAGGCTAATTTCCCAAACCTAGTGAGTCCCCCAGCAGCTTAGCTGGATTTTTGGGGTTTATTTTTTTCTCCTGCTAAGAGTGAGACTCTTTTACTCCCACTCTTAGACATGATTTGAGGTGTTCCTTTGACTTTTAATGTGTTTTATGGTCTTAGGGCGTCATGTGTTTTGATATGTGGGTTACACAGCACCCTCCGTGCCGTAACCCAGGGGTGTCGTAGCGACCCTCAAAACCTAGACTCCATACCCTGGAACTGACTACTGTCTCCCAGGGCATGTAAAGTCACCATTGGCTTTACTAGTCTCAAATTGTGAACAGAACCAGTACAAACCATCATATTGTGGACGTACTGGTCGGGGCAATTCGATTGCCCCGGGGTCTGTTCAGTCCCCCCCGACCGAGTTTTGGCTGGTGGCAGTGGATACTACTTTTTATATTCGACCGCAAATATATTCCTATGGGATTTTCCCATTGTTCGAGGCTACCACTTTTTAAAATAGCCTCGAACATACCGCCGGTTTATTAAATTAACATAAATTCACCGGTTGGTATTTTTTGCTGAAACTTGGTTCCAAAATGGCGTTTGTGTTCGCTTCTGTGACTCCAACCCAAGTCGAGCCCTTTGTTCCACTTTTTGGCGGGCTTCTCCACAGAAGCCTCCAAAAGTGGTGCCACTCTGTCCGGGTACCACACGGGGTGTGGGAGGGGGTTTAGGCACCCTGGACTGAGTTGCCTCAGCAACTCAAGTAGCACTCTTGTGTGATTGGCCCAAGTGGTGAGCCGCTCGGCTCACCACTTAGCATGTTTGAGTGACAGCTAGGCTGAATGAATGGGGGTTTTGTGCATAAAAGCAGGGCTTTGGGGACTGGAAATTCAGAAGTCGCCACAGGACCTAAAGAATCCGAGGAGGGAGAAGCCGAGCCGACCTGCAACACCACCACCGGTGGAGCCCTGCTGAACCGTCTCACCACTTTTCCCGACGACAGAGGAGATCTCCAGTCCGGAGAGTCTTCTTCCTTTGACTGGTGGGGATAACCAGTTTGCCCGTCTTTTCGCCTTCCTGGACC